>NW_004524671.1:7071938-7122162 GCF_000260255.1 Octodon degus | reverse complement strand
AAAGAAAGAAAGAAAGAAAGAAAGAAAGAAAGAAAGAAAGAAAGAAAGAGAGAAAGAAAGAAAGAAAGAAGAAGAATCCTCTAATTCCTTTTACCCATTAATAATAATGGTTATCAGGCCATGTAAACTGATTTTTGAAAGGCATACACAAGAGGCATATACATTTAGATGCACTATGAAGAAGACTCTTTTGTGTTCAAACTGAATTGATCCTGCCTTGATTCAACAGTATACTTCCCCATAAGTTTGTTAACTTTTGTTTTCACTGGGGATAGAACAAGTTTGTTAACTTTTAACTTGACACTCAGTTAAATTGAAGGAATTTTTTTTTTTCTGTGCAGAGTCATATTTAAATACTCATTGCAATCACAATATCTTACCAAGTTAGGACTATCATTTCCTATATCTCAGGAAAATGCTTTCAGTGTTTTCTCTCTATAAACTCACACAGCGTGTGGTGCTGAGGATCGAACCACAGTCTCTGTCCCTGAACGCTAGCCTAAGCCTGCCCAAGCAGGCACTTTAGATCACTGAACTATTTCGCCGGCCCATCCTTTGTGAGACTTTAATCATCAACTCTACCCGTGGGTAGAAAGTGGGGTGGCCTTGTTGATAGATGATGGCAGCCTCTGCCCATTCTGAAGCCCTCAAGAGGGCTGGTCATTGTTACATCCTCCTCTGTCCTTGTTAGTCCACTGGCACTGCCCTAAGAAAATATGACAGTCCTGGTTCTCAGGCAGCAGACACTTGCTTCTTCATGGGTCAGAGGCTGGAGATCAAGGTCAAAGGACTGGAAAAGCTGAATTCTAGCGAGACTTTCTCCTTGGCTTGCAGCCCGCCATCTTTTCACTGTGTCTTCACATGGCTTTCTTCTGTGCTCAAACACACACACACACACACACACACACACACACACACACACACCCAGCACATGCGTATGCACATATTCATGCACACGCTTTTTTTAACCAAAGATACAAAACCATACTTCATTGTTTTGTATCTGCGTTAGTACTACATCATGAACATAAAAGTACTCTCTGAACATTTTCTTTTTAAATATTCTTTAAAATCAAATTACTACTTAAAGATCTTTTAATAAATAGGGCCTATTTTCAAAATAGGGTCTACTTTCATCATAACTTTACATAGATGGATACATAAATGCCATTGTGTTTTTCATGTGCTTTTTCATTGCTTTGTGATTCTCAATTGGTCATCTCTCTTATGGTGGCGTTTAAGCTAGGTGAGCTTTTGTGCCATTTCATGTATTCTGTCGACCTACCCAGGCCAGACTCAGTAATGACCGCATGTTTGGCCCATTACGCAGCCTCTCAGTATCTGTTAGAGACAGTGTGCTGACCATGAATTGAAACATCTTGCCTTTCTTCTCTGGCTCTCTGGGTGTGTCTGTGGTCCACCTGCTAGTCCGCCTGCTAGTCCACCTCCAGAGTTCCTTAGACCGACCACCTATAGCAGCAAGGTGCGAGGTAATTTCTCCTAGAGGTCCATGAGACACTGACAGATGCTCTTCATCATAAGGATATGCTGACTCTTACATCTTTCTGTGGGTTTCTTGAATACTGTGAAGAGAAAAACAGATCATAAACTAAGCGCATTCACCTAACAATAGTAGGAACTGGAAGTTTGTTCTCCCACTCCTCTTCATCAATTTTTACTTTTACTATGTAATTAGATTACATTTTTCCCCAAATTGAAGGACAGAAAGAAGTGTATGCTCACTTTCATCAAGTCGTGGCATACATATTCTGTTCCTTGAGAATTCAAGGTTCGGGAGAGTTTATTATGGATGCCCTAGGTGCTTTGTTCTCCCTTTTTCCAGCAGTCCCAAGACAGTATCTCAAATGCTTTCCCTTCTACCTGTGACCAGAAAATCAAGGCCGTGAAGGAAGATGGTGGGCCATCACCAGCGATGTGATGTGGTTCTTACATCCTGAATATGACATGATGGACGTAGCCTAGAGCTCCTCCAGTATGTCTTCTAGTTTTAAAATAATTTTGTAAAACTTCTTATCAATTCAGCTATACCTGTCCCCCAAACTGCCATTTATTTTTGCTTATTTCTCTGCTATCTTCTGAAAACATCATCTTAGGAAACCAATGAGTAACTTTGCTTTATACATCTGTATTCTTCTTTACTTATATTCCTTAATTATTTAAGATCATAAGAAATGTCTTTTATTTATTCTGTTTTAAACTACCAAGTTTTAGCATAATGAATATGACTGCATCTTCTAGCAGTAGAGGAAAAAGTTAATGGATTTTGTTGAAGAAGCTACATAAGGTCAAATATGAGAAAATTATATTAGATTATATCCCACTGTTAGAGTTTTGCAGTGAACATTCACTTATCAAAGGTTCTTACAGATTTTGAAATAAAGAAGCTTAATGACTTTTTTATCTTAGGGAATCCCACCGGTTATGTATTCTTGAAATCTTTTTATTTATGGTAACATCATTAGCATGCCTCAGTAGAGGGGTCCCAAGCGTGCAAACAGGAGGACACTCTTGAAGGAGTGTTGTAGTCAGTACCTGAATCTTCTCCTCACTGACAGTCTATTCATCATAGGTGCGTAACCTTTCTATACTCCATGTTCCTGAGATATAAAATGAGGGAAACTGGGAACCCCATTTCACAGTAAATGCGAAGATTTAAAACAGTGATAATTGATTATATTGGCTTTAGCTAATAACATTCTTATCAAGAAGTTCCGCTCCCTAGATTCAAACTTGGCCCTGTCACCTACTGCTTTCTGACCTTAGGAGCATTGTTTAATTTCTGTACTTCAATTTTTCATTTGTAGCCTGGGGACAAACACTGATCTCCTAGGATTACTGAAAGAATTCAATCCACTTCATGTCTTTAGAATTGTGCTCAGTCCGTAAATATTAACATCATTGTTATACATTTTTATTATTTCTTATTATGGTGCCATTATTCTTGGTACTTTATGACTTTTATTTTATCAAAGCAATTTCTCTTTCCCTGGCCAAAAGAAGCTTAAATGGAGAATATCATTAAAATAACACCGCACCCTCCTGCAAAATATTTGGTTCTGCTCTGCTGTTTCTGGTCTTCCCTTGACCCAGCCCTGTGGTTCTTATCTCTTCATGCCATCAGTTAGCTTTCTCTGTTTGTGAACAGGGACGGAGAGGCCTTGGCTCTGTGTTTGTCTGGGCATCTGGCAATGGCGGAAGGAGCAAAGATCACTGCTCCTGCGATGGTTACACCAACAGCATCTACACCATCTCCATCAGCAGCACAGCAGAAAGCGGAAAGAAGCCGTGGTACCTGGAAGAGTGTTCGTCTACGTTGGCCACCACCTACAGCAGCGGAGAGTCCTATGATAAGAAAATAGTACGTGACCTTTGCATGTCTCTAATGATCAGTATTACTTATGTAATATTCAGTTCACTTTGAAATATTAAGGAAGACCATAAATACATATCGTGTACGTAATATGTAAAATAAGCAGGTCAGACGAGCTGATGTTGTTTGACCCAAGCCATTGTATGTTACCGTTCTGTGACCAACTCATTGCACAATGCTTGTTTGGGTCTTCACATTAGAGCATTTCCCTTAACCATTGACATGGTGAAGCTTTCATATTATTCAGGACAAATGATTGTTCCACGTTTATATGGTAAGTTAATGGCTAAGAAAAAACTAGAAGCAACATATAACTCAGTCCAGTGCCCAAAATACTACCTTTTAGGTTTGGCTTAGGTGCTTTAGTTTGTGAGTCTGGTTAATTCAGTGTAAAACATCTGGCCACCAGTGTCCTTGGGATTCACATCAGTAGGTTTGACCAACCACAGATAGATAATATTTGGAAAGAGATTTTTTTCCCTTGTCTTTATTTTCTTAACAATATGGCATTATAGCTAGGTACATTGCATCTACATTGTTTTACATATTATAAGTAATCTAGAAGTTATAAGTAATCTTAGATTATAAAGGAGGATGTTCCTAGGTTATATGAAAATAGTATGCCATGTTATTATATATAAGTGATTTGAGCATCCTCAGTTTATAATATCCACGGGGATTCCTGAAACCAATCCTTTGCAGATGCCAAGGAACCACTGAGTGTACTTAACTCAAACCAAGCCTTAAGGAGAGTGCAGCAGGGTGTGCTGGGTGGAGGCTTACAGAGTGCTCTGAGTCCCCCTACTCCCCAGTGTGCTCTCATCTCCAGGCAAATGGCCAAAGGTATGGGGGTTTGGGTTTCAGGCCTGGTCTACAGAAGTTTCTTTCTCTCTAGCTATTTACCAGCTGGTTAACTCTGGACAAATACCTAATCTTTCTGTGTCAAAATCCTTGGATATAAAAGACTTTGAAGAAGTCAACAAAACATGCATAGCCCAGAGCCTGACCTACTGGTGCTTGGGGAAGCTCTCCCACCTTTGTACTTTACTCTTTTCCTGATCAGGATTTGGTAGACTGCCTGAAGAGTTAACTTTCTAAGATGGAGCTGAGCTGCCAGACCTGTACTTCTTTGCATTTCTCCAAGTCCCCATTTTCAGATCTTATTGAGCCACATGGGTACAGGTCCCTGCTGGTGGCTGTTTCCCTACATGGTATGCGTCAGTCCTGGTGGGCATCTTGCTTTTCCCATGGTAGTAGAACAGCGCAAGACAAGACACTGTGTGTTGGACATCTACATCCCCAAGTCCAGAATGCTCCCAAATCCAAAACTCTTTGATAACTGACATGACAACACAAGTAGAAAATTCACACCATGTGACCAGATTGCCTCTATAAAATTTTCAAAAATATTGTCTAAAATTACATCCAGCCTATCTGTATAAAATATAAATGAAGCATAAATGAATTCGTATTTACACTTAGTTCCCATTTCCAAGATCTTATGGTATATGTGTACATATTTTAAAACCTAGAAAAAAAAAAAGAAAAACTATAATCCAGAAACTTCTGACCCCAAGTGTTTCAGATAAGGAATAGTCATTCTATTTGTGCTGTTGATTCATACCCATTCCATTTCTCTTGACTGCTAGTCATTCTGTGGTTTTTAAGTTTGATTTTACAGTTAATTTTACTTCCTTTGTGAGGTACATTTTGTACATTGACTTGAGTAAATTTGCCTATTTATATACATGTCCTTATCTTTCCCTAGTTTCTTCACAATTACTGCATTTAATAAGAATGGGAGTCCATCTTTCAGTACCTCCTTCATTCCTCAATAAGCATAAGCACAAACACAAAGTAAAATATAACAGGAGAAAATACAACATTAAAAAAGTGTGGAGACTTGTGACCTTAACTAGAAAGTGATAGCCCCTTGAAAATTTTCCTTCATTATAAAAATATTTTCATCTAGAAAAATCCCTTTGGCTTTTAAATAAAAAGACCTTGTATCCACTAATTTCTAGTCAGTGTCCACTAGTTCTGAGTGATACCCATCAGTTCTTCATCTAGTGGGAGAAATGTCAAACTGTATCCTCTCACTGGGGGCCAGGGTCACCCTTCTTTTTGATATTCTTTCTATTAGACTATAAGCTTGTCTGGAAGAAGTTATTTATGGAAGCCGTCATTGCCCTCCCACAGCAACCACCACACCAGGAACAAAGGACTCACAGCTGACCACGATGAGCTTGTGAGACGCCTTGACTGTTCCCATGAGGAATTTATGGTGAAATGCTCTGAGGTCTACTCCCCAGTGGTCACTTTCCTAGGCCCTTCATCACACTCTTCTAGGACTGTGTGGTAATTGCTGTATCCGCCATGACAGGGCAGTCTCTATGGAATCTCTCATGGACAGACAAGTCGGTCAATCCTGTGCTCGGGGAGAACTCAGGAGATCAGCGAGACAACAGGACCTAACGTTCATATCCTTCAGTCCGCTCACAGGCTTTGCTTTTCCTGGTTACTGCTTCTGATAGCAAGATCTGCACTCTCGCTGTTTGTTTTTATTTATTTATTTATTTTTGGTTTAGTCTCATTCTAATGAGAAATTTATGTTTATTAGTAGCAAGCACTTTGCTTTTCTGTTTATTCTTTTCCCAAGTGCTTTTGGACTCCAGAGGTAAAGGAGAGGACACTCATTGAAGAGTTCTCCCCAGGATTTCGGGATGCAGACCCGATGAGCATTACACAGCACCAGGGACACTGGCCATCGGCTGGGACCCTGGGATCTTCCCACTGAAAGCAAAAACAATGCTTCCAAATTACAGCATTTCTATCATAGAGGCACAGTTTCAGGCAGGCATCGTACTATAATGAAGAGCTCTAGAAACTTCTAAACTTGCTAACTTCCACATTTCCTCTACCTAACTCTCAAATACTCCTATTTTTTCTGAATCCTTGTTTGGGAAGCTGTTTGAAACTAGTCTCTAGCTTCAGACTAGCCGCTTCATGCTGAGTGATACTCCCAGGCTGGATTTCCCGTGAGGGGGGAGGGGTTCAGCGGGGACCTCAGGTTTCAATGAAGACAAGGGACATCGAGTGTGAGTGTAATGATGTGCTGAGGTCATCGTGAGCACCTCATCCACGTGCACAGCTCCATGAGCAGCTGCACCACTGAGTCTTGAAGCAGCAGCCTCCTGCATCCTGGGGGGTGACCAGCTGGCCACTTTTCCAGCTGTTGTTAACAGGGTTGCATGTTGCACCTCTGTCCTTCCAGCCTAACAAATACTTTGGTCTGTTCCACCCAACGCATCACACAGGGCACTTTGATTGTAGACATGTTAACTGTTGGAGCACGAGTGGAGCTGGCAGCAACATGAGCCTTTGCTGGGCTGGCTGACCCCTTTGCCTTCTCATGTCAGGATGATGGATAATCCTGTGTTGTACCTGGGCCCTCAGCTCCTCCAGGCTTTGAACCTAGAAGCCTGTGGTCCCCCAGCCGTGCCCGCATCCTGTTAGTGGCATCTGTGATTGAGTGCTGCAGCAGTGGCAGTGTCTTCCTTTGTACCTGGCCGCCCTCCCTGAGCCATGCATTTCCTGTTGTTATTTGTGGCCTCTTCAGAAAACCGTAGTTGTCGTTCTTCATTCCTGGAGCACCTTTGTGATGTGAACTGAGACACACATTGAGGACCTAGAGAACAGGAAAGAACTCCGCTCTGCTTCTGGGAAAGCACTTTGGTTAAATAAATTCGCTTGTCCTGGGCAAAATGCCTTTTCTTAGTTTGCAAAGTAGGAAAGCTCTGTGCTAGGTTTCAAGGTGTAACAAGGTCTCTGCCCCTAGGCTTCCTGCCATTACTGCCAGCACTGTACATGCTGGCATCCCACTGAGGCTGTCATAGATTTACAGTAGTGCTAGCCTCATGGCTTATTCCCACAAATGAAGAGTCTGAAATACCAAGAACAGAAGAAAATCGCCTTTATTAGTTAAACAGAAATCATGCAGAAGGACTAACTACTTTAATGCTATGACATATTTCTTTAAGAGAATTGTACACAGCTTATGCCATATCTCACATGTAATACATTCATATTCTATTAATGGGTCATTAATAACAGTTTTCTTTTTAATATGAGCCTAGTGTGTCAAAGCATCATCTTGTATCCTTAAAACCTTATGCAGGGGCTGGAATGATGGCTCAGTAGAATAAGCGCAAGGGCCTGAGTTCAATCCCTGGTTCTGCCAAATGAAAAAAAAAAAAGAAGAAGAAGAAGAAGAAGAAAGAAAACAAACAAACAAAAGAAACCTATGCAAAAGGCTCATCCATCTTGCCTACTGTACAGATGCAAAAACCAAAGCTTGAAAAGTTCTTTGTAAACATGCACACACACATACACACACACACACACACACACACACACACACACATGCACGCACGCACCCACCCACCAACATGCACACACACATACACATGTTTGCACACACGGCAACTGCTAAAGTCTAGATTGCAGTCAGAGTGGAGCCCACACCTCTTGCGATCAGCATGTGGTCCTGAGCCTGATTCTTTTGGGGGACACTCAGAATCAGCATATAAGAAATAAGCACCATCTTCTTCCCTGTTTTGTGGTCTTTTGAGTGCTGTAGATAGTCAGATATATGGGTGCCCACTGTTCTTGACTACTGAGCCCTCTTTGTTTGAACATTGTGTCTTTATAATCCCTTAAACAATGAGAACTCTCGAAATCTAAAGCAGTGTTAGACCAACCTCCCAAGGTTACAGCTTCTGTACGAAGTTCAAGCCAGGGCTGTCATGTGCAAAGTCCCCTGTCTTAGGAGCTTTCTTCCACTAGACAGTGCCTCTTGGATTTCACCTCAGAGAGGATTCTCTTCTTTGCCTAAAGCAGCAGCCCTCCCCTCCTCCACCACTGCCCTCTTCATCCCTTCGGGTTCCACCCTGAGCACATACGGTTGCATAACAGGATTCTGAACCTTTCTCTATTTGTTGTTTGACTTTCACGTTGAAGTGGAAAGTACTTGACGATGAAGGCTTTTTGTTCTTTTCCAGAGTCTGCGCTCAGTTAAGTATTCCTGCTAATGATTGTCAGCCACTTGGAGAACGGAAGCTTCACAGGTTGTTTATGTAGCCACAGGAAGAAAGGGAGAGCACACTGCTTTTTTTTCAGAGAAACTCCCTCCACTGGTAGCTTGCAGAAAAAAAATGATAGTTTATAGTATATTCAGCATAGAAAACTAATAAAAATCCTACCACATAATACGGCTGCATTTGTGACGCTAGTGCACAAAAGGATTAAAGATTGTGTCTGCATTCCTCAGTACCTCCCCAATTTTTTTCCAAATTTTGCTGCATAGTTAAAGAGTCCCCCACCCACCCCAGTCCCATCATTAAGTTATCTCTTTCTTGTGGGACTTGTTTAGCCTATGACTTTCTTCCCCAGGTATCATTTTAGTGATTAAGTGTACAGTCTATCAGATTCCTCCTGGGAGGGATTCTGTGAACCCAAGTTCAGAGAGTATGTGCTCTGCTTACCCCTATCCTAGTCATTTTATTTGTGTCCAAAACAAGCCTGCTGCCTGGGGTATCTCAGTGTTGATCTGATTGGCCAGTTCCACCTGGAGGAATTCTTAGTACTTTAATATTTCTAAGCAACAGCATAGTTCCTCCTCCTTTTGCCTGCCACCCTCCCCTCTCCCTTTCTTTTTCAAATGCAGTCTCTGGAGTGAATTATTCTCCATCATCTCTGTTTCTCCTTTTGATTTAGAAAATGTCATCATTTTTCATGAGTAAAAGCCTAGTGAGGCCAGATGTGTTGGGAAGCCAGATTCACATTCTCTTGAAAATATTAAAAAGTAGAAAGGAAAGTTTCTGACTTTCCTGAAAGGTGCTGATTTTAACTGAGAGATGAAGGAAACCGCCACTCCCACTTGCTGACCTGACCTGGGCCTCCTGGCCAGTTCAGCCACCATAGTTGATGTTCTGGCTCTGTAGCCTTCATCCTCGTGAATGACTACACTCAGTTTTTAGTTTGCTTTGCTATTTCAAGGTTGAGTACCTTCACTGCTGAGTGCCGTATGATTCCTGAGTGTTTGCTAGCAAGTTACTTAGCTTTCCTTAAGACTATAAAAATATAATTTCTTTCTTGCAAAGTTGCATATCAATTTAAACATATGCACACATTCTTACACACTGCCTCCTTTGCTACAAATTGTTTGTGGGGCTTGCTTTCAGGGGCGCAGAGAGTAGTAATTGTGAGAATAAGCCCTATACTCTAACCCCTGCATAATATATGTAGAAACATAATTTGGTAAATTGATTAGAAGCCTCAGAGTTTTGTCTGAAGAATCAGAAAAGAAGTGGCCTCAAAGTGTTTCTCTAATAAGTGGAAGGACGTAAAGCACAGGACACAGTCTAAAAGAGCTTGATTTGAGAGACTCAAGTTGACACGTAAATACTGTGCTGTTGATACATGGAAGTGAGCAGAGCCTTATGGAAATACAAGAATGATATAAGATGGGATCTTTTTTTAGTGATAGCAGCCTCCCATTTGTACACAGAACCTTACTTTTACACAGCACATTACAGATTCTCTTAGCAACCATGAGAGTGGGATTTTGTACTGACTTGTCACTCGTGATTGAATTTTACACCAGCCTTCGTGTCTTCTGTGGACACGAAAAGCATTCATCGGTTCTTGTTTCTTTTTATGTTGCCATGCTCAATCAGCCCCTTCTATTTTGTTCATTGACATACTGAAATTTTAGTTTCAGCCCTTCTCGCCCATAGCTGTGTCTGAAACAGCTTCCTTGGCACATTTCTATTCTAAATCAAAATCAACACCAGAAACATTCAACCTACCAGACAGCAGAATTGTTTCATGTTTTAAAAATATCTGTTCAGTTGCTCTTTTAACAGATATGAGACAATATGGCACCTTCTAAATAACACAGATCACAGGCTCTCAGGGAGAGAGAGAAACACTTACCTGCAGGGTTACTGTAAAGGCTGTCACTTAGGGCAAAAAGCCAGTCTGAACTGAGATTCCCTGGAGAATTACATCAACAGGCTAAAGTCATAAGGCCAGTACACTCATGTAATGAAATGAGAAATATTAGGAAATGTTCCTAGGAAATAGCTTGGGAAGAGAAAGGGCAACAGTTCTTCTCAAAGAAGCTCTCTGGCTCGGACCAGTATAGTATATGCCCTTCTCATCAAGATGATATCCAGAACTTTGTGGCATCCAAAAACTGCCTGCTGCTGATTCTGAAAGAGAGGCTGAAAATTGAATTTACCAATCAGGACAGTTTTGATCTGGCCCTGGGCCTGGCGTCCTCTCCAATTTGTTTCCCTCTCATAGACACAAATGCTATTCTCTTGAGCAATCTGAGAAGTTCTTTGCAAAGTAATTCTGTTTCTGATTTGGATAGTAAATTAAGATCAAATTCTTTAAAATCCTAAAGCTAAAGTGTTTTATTGTCCCGCATAGAGACTCTCTAGACTCCCACCTTGCTCCACGTTGAATGAAACTCACCTTTGAATTACTCTATGTACTTGTGTTGTGATTAATGGTGTTGCTCCATGTGGTTCCAGTTTTCAGAACATCATTTTTCTTCAAGACTGCATGCTCCTTGGTGGTCTTTGCGTTTTCTTTCTAAAAACTGAAATTAAAATCCTCTGATACTCACATGCCTTCGCTTAATGATTAAGATGCTTTCTTAGATCTCCCTGGTAATTTACACCCAGATATTTCCACCACGGATAGTAACTGCCTATTAAAATGACCCAGCTGGGATTTTCACATAAAGCAGAAGGGAGTGAGGATGTTTTTGTTGGAGTTTTTCCTCCTCATTCCATTTAACCATTTCCTCACCTTCCTGCTGCACCCCCTTCTCACCCCTACTCCCTCATCTCAAATTTCACTTAAAGTGCTTAAAAAATGGCAACTCACTGAAATTCCACAAGCTTGCTCTCATTAATAACACTTAACGCTTTGGTGTTTATGTATTAAGGACTCAGTAGCTTTTTGTTTAAGCCTGTGTTATGTGCATCCATACCCAGTGACTGTACACAGATGAAGAATATTCTTATTGCAAATTATACATCATAAAAATTTTGTTTGTTGGTGTTTGGCTGGAGGTGGCTGATTATTACATTCTGAAATGCTACGCACACTTGGAGTGTTTATTCTGGATTTGTTTCTGTGCACTGTAAGGATCGAGTGCAGCTGAAGAATAAGCAAGATGAGCCAAGTGGGGAAACATGATGAAAAATCTTGAACCAAGCACAAGTTGTTGAAAAAAAATTTAGCACAAAGGAATGTGGCCATGGGGTGAGGTAAAATGAGAAGAATCCAGGCAAAGCCATCTCTCTACTGAGACCAGGCTGTTTCTAGAGTGTAAGTGCATTAACTTCAAGGCCAGTGCTTCAGAAAACAAGGCTGCAAATGCACCTATAATTCATAGTGAGGTAGAAATATCTTTTTTAATGATCCACCAGTCTCAGTTCTGGCTATCTATTGAAAACAGGATCTGAAAAAGATTCTTGTACACCCATATGCATTTGCGGAATTACTCACAGAAGCCAATCTGTGGGAGCAACCTGAGTGCCCCCTGACAGATGAACAGATGTAGGAAGTGGGGCATGATTGGCTCCACCTCAGAAAGGAAGAAAATCTTGGCATGGGCTGCAGTATGGATAAGCCTTGAGGATAGTGTGCTAAGTGAGTGCTCTCATCATAAAAGGCAAGTGCTGTAGGAGTCCACTTAGATGGAGTTCCTAGGGTAATCAGACTCATGGAAACAGGAAGTAGAATGGTGATCCCAAGGAGGTAAAGAGAAGGGCAATGAGGATTTGTTTGAAGATAAAAATGATCTACAGATACTGTACAGTGACCCACATGCATTTAACAGCACTATACTGTGCACATAAAAATTGCTAGGAGGGTAAAATATTGGTTTTTTTTAAAGTATATTTTAAGATTCAACAATCAAAGTCCAGAGAGATTCTTAATATAGAAGAATATTTTGTTGACCCATACATCGTGGCTATGTGGTTCTATGTATTTTTGTCCGTTCTTCAACTTCTTTTGTACCAACTTTTATATTTATCTGGTACAAATAATTCAGGGATGATAGATGTGCCCAGAAAACAGAAAAAATAGTACGAAGAGCTGATGTTGTATAGAACTAAATAGGAGAGGACGCTGGTGACAGGCAGGGAAGGAGTCCCCTTGACTACCCTGCCGTGATACAAGAGAAACTTCTGAGGCAGGATCCATCTCTGGAAACTTTGGTAGCTCTTTTCTTACCCCAGAGTGAACTTACTGTCACCCTTCTTTTTAAGGAAAGCACCTTTACACAACAGGGCTTGGTTTTCTGCCACCTCCATGCCCCTCTGTCTTTCTACTGTCAGTTCTCTTGTCAGTAATCTTTGGTAATATACTTGTCCTTATGCCAAAGAGGTATTGATTAATGTCTTCTAATAATTATAACGAGTCCAGTAACTCAGCTCTAAGCCCTGTGCACTCGCTGCAAACATGATATTAGTCCCAAGGGAATAAAGAGGGATTCTTGGCCAGGGGAGAGGATTTAAGAAAATATTAGAGCTATTCCATTGGTTTCCAGAGTATCTTATTCCATAATATTTAATTTATCTTGTTAAAGAGAGTTGCAACTTAATTTTCTTAGTGAAACAGTAATAAAACAAAGGTTTAGAACCATGGCCCTTGCAGGATGGTAATGTTATTCAGGTTCAGCTGAAGGGAACAGAATTCCAGCCAAGAAGATAAAAATGATCTGGTACTCAAATTTTGATTTAGAAAAAAAACAAAAACAGAAATGGAGAAATAGCTTTCTCCCTTGATAATGTACAAGCAGACACTCTGTGCTGCGTTTGCTAGTGAATTACACTGGACTCTTCCTATTCTTCTGTATCCATGTGAAATCTTTGGGGAAGTCTTCATTCATCATTGCAGCATTTCTGTGAAGTCTAGAAGAGTCTGCTACAGGCAAGCTTATTTTTGACCTGAAATTGCAGCTCTTCCAAGATGAACAATTTGCTGGAGATGCACAGAGACTATATATGCTTTTTTTAGCAAGGAGCATTAGGGTAATGGGGAATGAACCCAGGGCTTTCATGCTGAGCTATATTCTCAATCCTTTTAATTTATTTTATTTTATTTTATTTTATTTCAGAGTTAGGCTTTTACTAGGCTACTAAATTGCCCAAAATGAGCCTCCAAATTCAATCTTTCTGCCTCAGCCTACTAGACTGTAGGCATACAGGCATATGCTGTCACACCCAATTGGAACTTATTTCTTTATTCCTTATGCTGCCAATACCAGATTTGGTGTCTGGCTACTGATTCAACTGTTTAATTATTTATCCATGTTGGGGCAATGAAAGAACTTTAGCTTTCACTGGTCCTGTCAGTAGTGTAAAGCAATGAAGTCTTTCCAGTATAGACTTGAAGGAGATGCACCCCCTTTACCTTTCTAGCCTAGCTAGCTATGCCCTGGTTCTGATGCTGATTTTCACAGAAGTCCAACATTGATTTACACGGGCACCTTCTGGTAGGGATTTGGTCCCAGGAGTAAGGAACAAGGAACTTAAGAGGTTTCAATATCCCTCTGTTCTGCTTGTGTAAGTGTTGACATGCATAGGACTTCCCTCGGTCTCAGAGATTAAGTTTCTTTCTTTTCTCTTTCAGATTACTACAGATCTAAGGCAGCGGTGCACGGACAACCACACGGGGACATCTGCCTCAGCCCCCATGGCTGCAGGCATCATTGCACTGGCCCTGGAAGCCAAGTAAGCCTTGATCTCTATGTCTTCATGGGTGACAACCCCAATCTTCAGGAATCTTCCCATGTATAGAACCCCTAGCATAACCACCCTGAACACCTTCTCAGACCTACTTTTAAAATATCAGTGATTTAAAAATTTATAAGTCCTCAAATTAAGAAGGACTGTTCTTTGTTTTTTTAATGCTTAAAATAATCCAAGTGTGTAATGACTTTATGATAGAGTCATAATCCAAGCATGCCAATTGGCTCCCATAGCCATGTCCTGGTGAGGTTTTTATTCTAGTCTGGGAATGTTCCTGAGAGTCTCAGAGGTGAAGTTGGCCCACTCTGGTCCCTAGATCTCACAATAGCACTGTCACTGACTGACTCTGGAGGACTGAGTATGTGGAGGTCACAGAACAGGAGGCCGGGACTGGGACAGTCCACTTTGCTCAAATGCTGTTCCATACCATCAAATTCTGTGTCCAAAAGATCACGTGGAAAGGTATAGTTGAGCTGTTTGCAATAGGCTCCTCCCCCTTCTCTGAACACAAATAAGTTCATTTGTTATAATGTTTCAGAAACCTCATACAGAACGAAAATCTCTTATCCTCAATTTCAAAACCCAAAACTGAAAGTTCTTTAGGAGATTGAATACCAGATTCATTTAAGGGCAAAGCTTGCCCGGAACTGATTTCACACTATTAATGGGCTTTACTTATTCCATATATTGTGAACATTTCTGTGTTCAGCACAGAAATATTTATGTACATGATTATGAGCTGCTGGATTAGACCCCAGTGGAGGGTTTGTGTAATACATATTATGAATGCCATCTCTGAAAAATTTTTGAGTTCTAAACACATCTGATCTGAGAACTAAAAAAAAAGAAGGGTCTGTGGTCTGAGGGGCTCCCCACAGGAGGATCCGAAAGGGGCTGGAGGGCTAGAGTGATAGCATCACTACACTGCAGAAATAGCTCTGTGCACCTCCCTTTGGGGGAGCAGAATGTCACTCATGCAGTCATCCTATTGAGTAGAACAAGAGCAGTTGATGAGGAGGGAGCACAGGATGAAGAGGGTCTTGTCCTAAAGGCGCCGGTTCACTGTGCACAAATGGCTCCCTAACATCCATTGGCTCCTGGCTGAAAGACAAGGAGCCCATGTTAAGGTAGCCAGTCCTGCTTTGCTGTACTGTGCATGCAGTAAATTGCAGTTATTTAAAACTGTGCATGGAAACAGGGAGCAGAAAACAGGCTGTGAGCACGGTGCCATGTTTTTAGGTGGCCTCTCACCTAATCCTCAACAGTGGGATACAGGCAGACCCCAAGAAATGCTTGCTTGCCTTTCTTTTTGATGAGGTTAAATATGGAGTGATTTTAAACATATCTTTTATGGTGTTAAAAGTTTGGGTTTAGCAAGGAACTGGTACTTATCCTATGAATTCTCACTTGACAACTTTTCGCTAGCATGTTCTGGCAGCAGAAGTCTGAGCCAAGTTGTCTGTATGTTTAATTTGGTACACTCTAAATAGGATTTTTAAAGAATATATTGTTACCCTTCTGATATTCTAGGTTTCTTAGCTGGAATACTTCCAATCCACCAAAAAAAATCAAAAATTCTTGATGAAAAGAAGTCAGGAACTGTTCCACACCCACAAAAAGCTGTGGTCACAAACTCACTGGGCACCTCATCAGAGTCCTGGCAGCACACACACTGAGATGATCTCCGCTTCTCTCTGATATTACTAGAATACTTTTACTTTCAGCAGTCCTTTGAAGTGTCCCTTGAGCTGAAATGTAAATCCATTCTTTAGGTCCCCAACAGCCCTGTCAGGGAGAGAAGAGTGCTTTGTGCTGGGTAACATATTGACGGAGTACAGCTATCTTCTCTTCTTTTGCATGTGGAGCTCTTGCTAAGGTTTCTTTTTTTCTAAGATTCTGGGTAGAGAGAAGTTCCCCAAAGTCAAGATACCTAGAAAATCCACTGTTTCAAGATTATAGCAATCCAGTTCAGTTTTAGGACCAAAATCCATGGGAAGCTCTCTGGTAAAATAGGAAACAAATCATTCCTTGTACTTCATTGGTTTGACCTCTAGGCCAACCTATGCCTGTAAGCAAAGATGAAAATTACAGTAATGAGATCTGGGTGCCATAAAAGGGGGGGCAGGCATTAATGTTTATCCAGCAGGGCTACAGCTTGAATGAAACTTACCTAAAACTATGAGATTGTAGAGGCACTTCAGTAAGAGTGCGTCAAGGCTGCAGTTGTGCTGGAGCAAAGCCTCCCACGTGTCTGTGACCTTGTACCCAGCCCCAAGCCTGTTGAGCGCAGCTCCACTTGTGCTGTTACTTCTCAACAACACTGGAACTTGGGACTTGGAGATTCAGCTTGCACTCTCACAAGCTGAAGAGCCAGATTGACAGGATTGTTCCTGGTGCAGGGAGTGGAGGGAAAGCCACAGCAAGCAGCAGTCAGACTTGGGAACACTGCCTTCCCTCCTGATGGGTATGGCCTGCTTCATCAGGATTTGTTGAGTAACTGGTTGGGTTGAGGGTGGCTTGTTCATTTAATTGCATACCCTGTGTATTGCTACTCCAAAGGGGAAAATTGTTGTTTCTCTCTGCTTGGCACTAGATTATTTATTTAGCATTGGGACACCAGGGAAAAATCCACATCCTGAGCTTTCCCCCAGACTAATTCCTTTATGTCCTGGCCACTTGCCAGGATCAGTAAAACTGGGAGTCCTGTTATGAATGCTACTTCTTCCCATGGCCCCTTGGCAAAGAAAACTAACACAAAACCTAGAGAATGAGGAAGGCTTAAAATGTCCCTTCTCCCTTATCCAAACTTAGTAACTCTTTGGTCATGAAATAACTTTGTTGTGGCAGCACACAGGACTCCCAAAACATATTTTTCTCTAAAGGGAAATGTGTTGCAGTACACGTTGCAACAAACTCCCTTATAAGACTTGGCCAGATTCCTTCATGACAGTGCAAGGTTCTCCACACCCACGGGATCAGTGTGCATGAATTCTGCCAACCACAGGTCTCAAAATAGTCCACAAAAGCTTTACATCTGTATCAAACCATCATAGACTTTTCTTGACATTATTCCCTAGACAATAAACATAGCAACCAGTAAATTAGCATTACGTTGAATTAGGGATTCTAAGTTATCTAGAGATTGGGTGAAGCAGGCAAGGAAATCTGTGTAGGTTATGTGTAAATACTGCACCCTTGGGTGCAGTGAGATGAATACCAAGGCAAGCTGAGGTGTAAGCGGCCCTGGAATGAAGCATCCGCAGCTAGATATGGGAATGGCTCTCCTCTTCCAAGGTTGGAGTGAGGCTCAGTTGCACTGCCTCTTATCTTTTCTGGCCGGGTTTGAGCCTCTTTGGTTTCTGTACATGTAGCTTTATAGGCCCCTCTGTCACTCTCATCTTGAATCTGGCCTCCTTGGTAAGTTGGGCCATTTCCTCCATGTTCCCTTATGCATAAGCTATTTCATAATAAATAAAAATACTCTAAATGTTTTTAATTCAATTGAAATAAATAAATATGCTGTACTGGCCCCACCCCCAAGGTGCACTGAGCCGGCAGTCGAGCCTGGGCGTCCTAGTGGCACACCCCTGTAATCCCAGCTCTTGGGAGGCTATAAACAGGAGAATCTGGTGAGACCCTGAACACCCTGTAGACCCTTCCCTAAAATATAGAAAATTAATACATACATAAATAAATAAAAATACTGGCCTCTCAAAAGGGAGGATAATTTTCACATTGTTGTACCCTCAGCAGGTATTTATTCTTTTAGAAAGTTTATAGTATTTCCATGTTTTATCTTTTTTATTTATTTTTTTTTTTTTTTAGTATTTCCATGTTTTATCTTTTTTATTATTTTTTTTTTTTAGTGATTTTCTACTTTCTCAGCCCAATGAACAAAGAGTGTGTAACCAGTAATTATAAGGAAGTAATTATCATTCAGGTCATTGCCACATGAAATATATACAATATTCACACTCTAAAATTTTAAGCAAAATGAGTGTACTGGGAAACAGATTTCTTACAGTGGAAAGTACTGAGAGATGATTGTACACATTTTAGATTAGCAACCTGGGAGAACACCAAGTCACGTTTGCAAGGTGCTTTGTACCTAGATCCTTGTATCCGTGATTGGTGCTTTGGATTCACAGGGAAAGAGGGAGAAAAAGAAGATACTTCAAAGCAAATGATGTTTCACATAAAATGCCTTATAAAACTGAAACAACCAGCATTCATGAAAGTAGAAGGCTCAAAACAGTGTTTTGCTAGAAGTCGTCCTAACCAGAGTCTGCAGTTACTACAAAAGAGCAGCTATTTTAGTGGAATATTTTGTACATTAAAATGTCAACATTAACTCAGTAAACTCAGAATTCAAGTTCAACAAAGAAACTTTTTATCTTAAATTTCAAAGGCTTTTTTTTTTTTCCACTAGAAAATCACTGTGCCCATACATATTCAGCAACCACGAAATGTTGTTCTGCAGAGCAAAGGGTGAATAAAAGGACAGAGTCAGATAGGAACTTCTTGTTTAGGACCCACAAGTGTAATGGTAGAAAAAAAATCTACAAATCCTGGTATAAGTGATTGGAAAATCTTATCCTCAAATTTCACATCTAAGGGATCACAGGAGTACCTTACTTGGAGAAAACCCAATTTATCTACAACTAAATTTAGAAAAGAAACAAATTGGATAGCAGCTTTTACTCTCTACCAAAAAAGTATCTGGCCACCTTCTTTTTATTACTTCTGTTCCCCTCTGTTACAATTATCCTGTGGTCACTGCTTGTAGAATATACCATAGATAGACATAAAATATACATTGAATATTCAGAATATAGAATATAATTCTAGGTCATTTAGACAGTTTTTACTTTACTCAGTATTTTTATGTGTAATATCTTCCTTCCAACAAGACTTAAACTCCTTGGAAATAAAGATTTTATCTTAAATCTTTAGGTATGTAATAGATATACTGGAAACCAGAGAAACGTAAGACCTCATGGTGTATGCTAAGTAAATTAGGCCTAGTGTAAGGGGGGTATCTGTTTAAAAAGGTCAACTTGGCATCAAAGGAACTGAGAAGGGAAGCAAATGTTCATTGGTAGATGTACACAAATTATTTAAGAAAGCCAATCAGGTAGTCTGTGGAGAGAAAGTGTGGAGGAAACAGAACTTAATTGAAGAAAGAAAGGGTTAGGTCGAATGATTCAAGTTGGAAATCCAGCTGTGCTGGCCCCGCCCCTGGGGCACACTGAGACAGCAATTGAGACTGGGTGTGGTGGTGTGCACCTGTAATCCCAGCTCTTGGGAGGCTGTAGACAGGCAGATTGCTATGAGTCTGATCTAGTAGTGAGACCCTGAACACCCTGTAGACCCCTTCCCTAAAATACAAAAAAAAAAAAGGTTGAAAACCCAGTTTTTGTGTCTTCTATTGACATGGTTTTTGTATCCTGTGACACCTGAGCAAGATGTTTTTAACAGGGCCATTTCTCAACAAATACCAGATTAATCCATCTGGTTACACTTTGCATTTTCTACAAGGGAACTGAATCCTAAAGAAGTTAACATCATTTGTCAATGATCTGGGTACTTTAGTTCATGCTTACTTTTTGTACCCTCTCCCTACTCTGATTCACCACTCTCTTTCTCTCTCTCTCTCTCTCTCTCTCTCTCTCTCTCTCTCTCTCTCTCTCTCATATTCACTAGAACTAGGTTTCAGCTGCATAAAATAAAGACTTGACATTATTCCCCTCTCTTGATTTCATAGGAAATCCCTCTACCTTTTGTCCTTAGTGGAAAAGATCATGTCAGACATGGAAAGGTCAAAGTGTGAAAAGTTAGTGTTTAGCCAAAAATGATTCATACCATATGCTGTTAATTTAAAAAAAGAAGTTCTGAAAATTCTCAAGAAATGAAACTAACAATCTGCATTTCTTTTAAACCCAAGAAGTTCATGGGTATAAATTTTGCGTAATTCTGATTGATTAGCCACATATGTCTCTGCTTTACCTTTCATTATACTCTGTCTGTCTCACTGGAATATATTTCCAATGCAGGAAAAATGTAAGGAAATGCCCAAAATATTTGTGATACATGGATTTTAAAAAGGTAATTCCTAGGACATTTGAGAGGATGGGACCTCCAGTGCTTTTGGACAGCTTAGCTCTAAGTTTAAAGTAGCTCACTGGGGGCAGGAAAATTTCAAAGTTTAGACTTGAGTATGAACAGGAGTCACTCAAGAAGGATTTGTTAGTCACAAACATTTCTAAATATTGTGGTTAGTTAGCATCTGAATGCTGATGTCCTGTAAGCCAATCTTATCTTCTTTTTGTTGTTGTTGTTTTAATTAAAAACACATTTCAGTATAGAATGTTCCATTAAGAACTTTCCCAAGGGCCACATTCAGCTGTATGGAAATGTTGCAGTGAGGTGGGAATGCGCATGTGTTTGGTTGTGGAGGTGAAGTTGCAAAGGGCATGCAGACCATTTCCTTTTAGGAGGGTTTTGTTTCTTTCAATGCAAACTTAGAAAGTACACACAATAAGAAATATAGGCACATGTGCCCGGATCCATGCAGTCAAACCGGCAAAGAAGTGGTTATTTTTCCCACCCTTCCTTCCACACCATCTCTTGTGTGAATTTAGGATTTAGCTCAGGTTTCTGGCCTGAAAGGTGGGGAGACATAGCATGAGGAGGGTGGGTGTAATTAGAAGGTGATTCAGAAGAGCCGAAAAGGTGTGTGGGGTAAAAAGAGCATGAATTTCAACTTGAGGCTGTGTGGACGGAGAAGGGATGTACTGTCCTGGATTATTCCTTATAGTCAAATAATTATAACCAGACCCAGAGAGCAGTTACTATGGGCCTTCTGCCAGGACTGTGCATGAAAATAGCTTTGTTATGTCTACATACACACAGACAATACACTCTGTCCTCTAGCACTTTTCAAGTTCAAATTATGTAGAAGCCAAGTTTCCCTGGACTCGACTTTGTACCTTAAGTAATGCTTTCAAACCGGACTGCTTCCAAAGGTATCTATTATGACCAGAAAGCCCTGGTCAAGTGGCTCATTCACCTAGAATTATCTGGAGATTTTGCCAGAGGTCTGCATCTCCTTCCTAGTGGAAGAAGCTGAGAATCATGCAGAAGAACTGAGATGCTCAGAATCTGAACTGAGGACACAAACCTTCTTACGGGATTGTTGCTGCCTCTTTGCTTAGATGTGTTTTAGGAAATACGTTACTCACTGACAACTTGTTATTCTCATTACAGTGATGATAATAATAAAATAATAATTTCAAAAGAGTAGCTCTTTGTCCTTTGCAATCACTAGGCTTTTTCTTTGCCTAGCTGTTCATATATTGTTTTCATTGATAGAAATGCCTCATATCACCAGTACCCAGTATGTGTAGGAGGACGCAGATGAACTGTTCAGAAAACTGGTGTCATTCATTGTTCAGGATGGATCAGGGTGGCCTGTGATAATGACTGCCGTTGGGCTAGAAGAGTAGGTGCAGTTGATGTACACCAGTAGGAACAGCCAACACGAAATGGGTTAGATTGGTCCCTGGAGAAAAGAAAACTCAGCAAGGCCAAAGTTGAGTTGCTTTGCTGAATTTGGATGATTGTGGTAGTGTACAGAAATAGTTGTCCTGTCTTCTTTCCCTTGAGATTCCTGGAAGGAGAAGGAGCATAAGACCCGAGGGGAAAGGAAGATCCTGAGCCTGTCAGTCCTGCAGAGAGAATGGGAGCGAATGTCGCCCACGGTGACTGTACCTCTGTCCCAGCACCCTTTACAGTTAGTGAATCCCAAAAAAAATGCTCCTTGTCGAAAGCACAGATGCTGTATATAGCTGACAGAAAGGAAAGAAAATAAAGGATGTAGCTTGTACCTACATTGTCTCAGGCTACACTTTTATTTAACTTCTAGGACATTTTTGTCATGCAAAATTTAGAATACTTTATGTCATTTACCCCAGAGAACATAATTATGCCTAATGATTTTAGAATCATGTTTTAGTATGTAGCTGATGCTAGCATTTATTTATTTTTTTGAAACGTTTTAAACTCGATACATTTTGCCATCACTATGAGACAAAAAAATAAATGAGAGGAATAGAAATGACAGATTGAGAAGCGTGTCATTTAACTAGCATGTATGATATATTGATCTTGACAAAAACAAGCCAATTATGGCACTTGATGTGTTGAAAGCTCCCAGAAGCACGCTCATGATGAAGCAAAGTGTGATAGCTGGAATAGAACGTGGAACACAAAACAAAGACCTCAGTGTTTACAGTTGGGATCTTACTATAAACAACTCTGAATTTTACTGAGTAATCGCATATATGACTAAGAGGAAGTGAAGCGCTATGTCTTATTTCAGAAGTAAACTAAGTGGGTGAAGGCTGCCAGTGCCGTTAGCAATCAGTAAGGATCCTCCTGCGAGTGACTGGGTAGCTCATAGAGGAGTAATGAGACATTTCTTTCCCGTGATGCCAATGAGTATGAAGGTCTTGCGTAGTATAAGAAAGAAAAACTAAAATGAAGGGGAAAGACAGCAGTCAGCTTTCATGGAATGCTTACTATGTGCCAAATCCTGAGCTGAGGGCTTGCATCGGCAATCTCACTTAATCCCCAAAGCAGTGCTCCAAAGTAGGCGTTATCATGTTTCCTGTAGAGAACAGGGTTTAGAAATCCATGCAGGCAGCAAGTGAGAGCCTGGAAGGTGAACTCAAGCATTGTGACACAAGATCCCACCATCCTTCCACATCACCTTTCTATTTGTAAGAACAATAATGAAACATAGTTAATGACAAGTGGGTGCCCAGGACTAAAGAAGCCAAGAGTTTTATAAAATGTTGAGCAGGGGTGATTTACAGTGACTATAAAGACCAAGAAGGGTTTAAGCTGTATTTCAAAGGCTTTTTTTTACTTTAATGTGCAAGTGACTCCTTTTAGGATCTTGTATAAAATATGTATATTGCCGGGCTCGGGAGATAGCTCGGCAGTGTAAGTGCCTGCCTGGTAAGCGCAAGGTCCCAAGTTCGATCCCAGGTACCACATATGTTATGGTTTGGGGTTTTTGCAAGGTAAACCATACACTACAGGACACGTTTTGTAATGGTATTTTATAATGAATCACCCAAGAATAACATACTACAAGTGCAAGAAATCTGTCCATACACTAAATACTAAAGAAAGCAGCTGAGGGCCTAGAGCACATAACAAGGCCTCCCACCAGTCCAACTGGAGGCCTAGAGTCCATGACAAAGTCTCATACAGGCCCGCCTAATGGATATATGCTAGAAAGGCCCAAAGATCAGTGGGGGAAGCTAGAAAGTCTGTGCCAGTGGAATGAAGGATCTGTGCTAGCAGGCTGAGGGATCTGAACTGGAACTAGAAAGCAACACTCAAGGTAAGCACCAGAGCTTCCCCAAAAGTACCATAGCCATCCTCAGCAACAGTGAGGTCCTGAGCTCCTCCAGCAATGAGGAAAGCAAAGTTCCCATCAGGAAAGCCAATGTGACAGGCTTCATGAGGCTGAGCAGTGCACCAACTTCCCCTCTGGAGCCAGGAATCAATGTTCAAGATGAGGACTCCAAGCTTCTCCAAAGTTCACTGGGGAAACCAGCATGATGAGGTCCTTCAGCAGAACAGCCCAAGAGAACTAGCAGCTTCCAACAGCTCCACCAGCTTCTCCAAACAGCATCCCTAACAGTGTTTTAGCAGCTTCTCCTGTTCTGCCTTTGTGCTGCTGGCAACAATGCTCAGGTGGGCCTGCCACACCCAACACAATACTATTTAATTCAGCTGGGTGTAGCAAGTTGCTCACCAGTTAGCTATCCACCACAGCATGCCATGCCAGCCCCAAAAACCCTGGCATGCCTTGCCAGACCCCAGACCAGGCATGGTGGCACATGCCTGTAATCCCAGCCCTGGGGAGGTTGAGACTGGAAGTTCACCATGAGTCTGAGCTGCATAATAAGACCCTGTTCCAAGTAAGTAATATATATATATATATATATATATATATATAGAGAGAGAGAGAGAGAGAGAGAGAGAGAGAGAGAGAGCTCAAAGCCCTCAAAATCGGGCAATTCAATCATGAGTGATCCCTAGATGAAATTAGAAAACGTTTGTAAACTGTAAAGCCTCTTAAGAGTTGGGGTGCTACAGTAATCCTAGCCCCAAGGACAGTGTTTGGCTAGTAGTAGGCAATAATGTATGTTTCGGATTCATGAATGAACAGAGGAACTTTTTCTTGTTATTTAGAAGTGTGTGTGGCTATCTCTTCAGCAATCTGTAGATAGTGGGGTCTAGTGCCAATAAGTTTCAGCTCTAGATATTGATTGACTCCTTCAAGAAATGTTTATTGAGTTGTGCTTGCTACTATAATTTATTTTGAAGCAGAGCTCTGCTTCACAGCTCTAAAACCACAATAGATCTTGGAATTAATAGCAAATTGGTAACATCATTATTTTAATGTAATTCAGTTCTTGCTTGGCATTGTGCTAAGAATTAGAATACATCTGAGTAAAGGATGTGTGGCCCATGCCAGAGCTGCCAGGGACGTATGTGAGGCGTCAACCTGACTCCAAGAGATCCCACACTCCAGCCAGGGCACAGATTAGAGATCATTGTACCTGCCATGGAAGGAAGAACAAAGAATGATGGGTATTATGGTAGCAGGTGATAGAGGGTGAGGGTAGGAAAAGATGGATAATGACAAAGAAGGAATAAGGCAAAGCTGCTGTGTGCCTAGGGTCGTATCAGTGATCCAGTGGAGACTTGGATTTTGTGAGCTTTTGCTGAGTTATAATTTGACAGTCTTGACCATATTTCACCCTGTTTCTCCAGTAGTGTTTACAGTCATGCCTTTGCCTTAGAATAATAACTACATGATGGAGAAGAAACATCGAATGATTAAGCCAAGTGGTAAAAAGCCTAAACAAGAAAATTATTTTATGTTTGTATAACAAATTTTGAAACATGCCTGCTTATGACTAAAAACAAGTTACAAACTGACGTCACCTCCGAAACTGAGTCCTTCACTGAGGCAGGAAGAATGCTCGCTTTTTTGCCTTCAGTGGGCACTTTACCTGAAATACTTGAAACGCAAGGAACACATAGGAATATGTTCTCTGCCTGCCCCTACATGGCCTCTGCTAGTTCTTTAGCCCCAAAGAAGCTTCCCAGAGGACTCCCAGAGTATTTCTGAGCTTCCTGAAGAGGGTATGTAAGGAACTGATCACATTAGCCATGTTGACATGTTAGCCATCCTTACTCTCTGCTCTAGATTTAGATGCCAGTGAAATTGAACTTCCATGACCCCATCTCCTGTAATAGACATATTCAACATTACAATTTTTATTGTGCAAAATTCTCAGTTATGTGGGATCCCACACCTGGAACATAAAGTAATTGTTATCCATTTGTCTGAGAACCCGGATATTGGAATTCTGCCCAGAGACCATCTGGTCTGCTGAGATGCTATTTGGTGAATGTTCAAGAATCTCCAGGCAAAGGAGCAGAGCAATGATTATTGAATATGGGCTGTTTTTAAAATAGAGTATTATTTTAAAGGACTTTTTTAAACAAGTACTTAGAAACTGTGTGCTCTTTTGTTAATACAGTTTTGTATTGGTATGACTATCCTTTTTTGGAAAAATTAAAAGTGACCAATCTCACCTTGATTCCCATACTGAAAAAAATTTTACTCATCTTTGTAACCCAGGAAATTGAGAGCCTTTTTCATTAGAGTGCTGCTTGCAAACATCCCACTTGTTCCTTTTGCCTCTGCTATCTTGAGAATGAGTAAATAATGCCTAAAAGAACAGGCCCACAGCCCAATATTACTAACAGTAGAACTACTTTTAAAATTAAGTTATTGTCACCAAAACAACACATACCCTTTGTAAAAATTATGGCTAATAATCATGTATGTATAAATGAAAGTTCTATACAAATTTCAGCCGCTATTTTATACTTGAATCATGTAATAATTCCTAATGTTATGCTCTTATCAAATATTAATATAAATCGTGTATTTATAAGGAAAATACTCCATAGTTTATTATCTTTCATTCATACATTGATTTTCCTTCCAACCCTGTTCATTTTGTTGTCCCTTTCTCATTATTTTTTTAAGTCAACCTTTTTAACCCAAGAATACTTTATGCAACCTGAAGTCAAGCGAGATTAAATTAAAGGTTTTATCTCGGTGAGTGTTATCTCTGTTCTGTTATTGGAAGTCGAATATTCAAATTGAATTTCAGAAATGTGTTTCAAAGTTCCTCATGAAAGTAGTAATATTAGGAACCCTCTATATGTCACCTAATGATCATTTATGGTAATATTTTTCTTTTGTGTATGTAAATAGTATATTTTCCATAATTACTGCAAATACTTTATCAGTTTATTATTTGATTTCAGGCTTCCTCATATCACTTTCACATAGAGAGCTTTCTTTACCCTTAGTTATTACCTTACTATTTCATGAATATATGTGTCTTTTATGCATTCTTTAATTAGGATTAGAGAGTCACACATGATCTTATTTAAATCTTACCAATTAAACATGTTTTCCCACAATTAAGAGCCATTAAGTTAGAAAGTCTGTTTCTGTCTCAAAATCTATTCATTTGCAGTGTGTATTTTCATCTAGTATTTTCTTATTGAACGTTTCACCAGCAGGGCTTATTTCACTGGAATTTACTTCAGTCTGAGGATCTAAGTTGAATTTTTATTGAGATTCCATTTGCTCAATGCTATTTGTTAAATAATACATCTTCTCCAACAATTTGTTTCTCATTCTTGAAGTGGTTGAATTCATGAAGACGTCTTTTAGCATTTTTCTTTTAGTTTTCTGTCAAGTTTTTAGCACTACGTAATCACCTCACATTTTAGAAGTTTCTTACACAATTTTCGAGATAAAATTTACAATCATTTTGTATTGTTTCAAAAACAGTCCCAGTGAATTTATAACAATGCTGTAAATCCATGACTTCTTTACACAGTTGGTTTTCCCAGTCAAGAAAATCTATCTCCTTTTTAGAATAGTAAATATTTGTTATGGTATTAGTATAATGCCTTTAATTAGTTATTGTTTATCTGTAACAGAGCTGTTGATTTGTACACTTTGCTTATCTCTAGCCCCTTAATTTGCATTGTGTTATGGAAAATCTTATTGCTATTTTTCCCCTAGAAGGAGGTATAAAGGCATTTATCAGGCAGAACATGAAAGTATACACTCCAGAGTAGAGTGCATACATTCTGAGAAACAAGACTCACTACAGATTGTAGCCTGGAATATTTATGTGTTTTTGGTGGTAGATATTTTGAATTTTTTAAAATATGTGAATGGCATTTGATAGCAGTAATTTAATCCTAGTTAATTTTTCATTTGTGATGATCATTTTTCAAACTTGTTCTTATTGAAAGATAGTACAAATTGCTTGTTGTAGGTTCAGGTTTTGGTATCAGCTGACTTCCGTCCCAGTCCTGCTTCTTTCGTTATTACCTGAATATCCTACAGCAAGGGACATTAGGTTTTGTAACTGTCCTGACTTTCAGTTTCTTCATCTGAAGTTTGGACCAATAATCTCAAATCAAGGGATTATTGTTAGGATTAAATGATTTTAGGTATATGAAATGTACTTGCTGAAAACAGAAACTGATAAGAGTATCATTTCTGTTCTATCACATAATCATTCAAACAGTATTAAATACCAAGAGTGATATAGTGTACTTTCATGCCTGGGCCCTGATTTTCTAGGGGGTTTTCCATTTCTTTTTATTTTAAGCCTTTTGTTTCTTTTTTTGTGGATATTTGCTTTTCAGCAAGACATTCTTCATTCTGCCTATGCCTCCTTTGGTTTCCTTAGGAATGAAATTTGAGTGTTTTCTTGGTATCTGTTGGGATTATTTTATTGTATCCCATACTAATGTTTTGGAGTTTATTTCCTGGAGATGTTTAATTCATATTTTCATTAACTGAAATTAAGATTGTATATGTGTGTAGGTGAGCGCACACACTACCTTATTATAGGAGGTAGGTAACGTAAATTGTTATAATAGATAAAGGACATGTTATATGCATTACGACTTATAGCATTTAATCCTCATAAAAAGGTAGTACAGGTAGTAAGTGAAATGTCAGGTTTCTGAACCCACATTGAAACTGGCATCTGTCCCTTAAGTTCTAAGTTTCAGGTGATAGTAATTTCTCAAATTTTAGAGTTTTGCAAGTTTTGATGGTTTTTTTTTTTTTTTTTTGGCAGTGGGGGGGACCTTTCAGATCACTCTTCTTGTAAGTTTGGGGCCATGTGGCCCCAAAGCCTTTCATAGAGTGAATTCTTTGATAAATTATGTCTATTTTAATTCTTTTACATTCTCTAGAATAATATCCAGATCAGAAGATTCTCAAATTTATTAACCAGTTATTCTATACATACTAATCCTGTAAGCATCTCTTACAGTGTTTTCATAACTGCCTTAATATTTAATATTGCTTTAATTATTAGTGATTTTTAATTTTTTCTAATTATATTTGCTATTTTTCAAAGGACCCGTTCTTTGAACTTTCTGATCGGTTTTTGCATTGAGCATTTTGAAACTTTATTTCCTACATTCCTTAGAAGTACTTCTTTGTTCTTTTAGGAATCACATCAGTTGAATCACGATCCATTTATCATTATTTTAGCATTAATACAATTTTTTAAAGATGTGAATTTATTTCTGACCACAACTTTTGAAAGTCATTTGGTGTCATTTTGACTGTCACTAATAATATTTTGGCTTCCTCTTCCATAAGACGATAATTGAGAAAAATAATTTATGTGTTTAGTGAACTTCACTGCAATTATTATTGACTTTAGGTCTCTTTGGACTGCATTTAAGTCATAATCAGCAACACCAGTGGTTTTCCTCAGTGTAATTATAGCCATTTCCCTTTGGCTCAATATATCTTCAATTTTTCTTCCAAAGCTCTTAAATTGATCCATGAATTATTTTTAAATGTCTTTCTGTAGGACACACATTTCAATATTGCCATAGCTGTTATAAAAATAGGCCTTTTATATTCTTCTGAAAAAAATGGATTAAATTATCTGAACACTGCTATGATTCCCAGTAACTGCTTTTTTTCCTACTAGCTTCATTTATCTTGATACACCTGTCTTCAAATAAATTCAACTTACTTGTTCTTTTAAGTGTTTTTTTGGGCAAAGATATTATACCAGGTGCAACCACGTGTCATTCATACATTTCTTTATGTACTTTGTGGAAAAATCTATGCCTATTCCTTAACGTTTAGTTTTTATTTTAAAACAAATATATACTACAATAGCAGCAGTATCTCCTTTGATTTCTCATTATATAAACTTGACTTATGTTTACTTTTCTGCCCTTATCTACTGATTTCCCCACCCTTAATAGCATAACCTGGATTTTGGAATAGACTGTTTTGTTAGTAATTAATTGGTATGAATTTGTTATTATTTGTCATAAGTTTTCTTTGGGGAATTCTGTAAAAATAATTATTAAGTCAAGGCTATATTGAGTTTACATTAGAGTCATCTTTTTTCCATGATTTTATTGAGAAACAAATAGCAATGAGACAGTTTCAAATCAAATTGGTAGGACAGTTTCAATAATTAACACATTGTATACTGTCTTCCTGGTGGTTATTTGTTGTACAAGATGCAGACATGATATCCCCTTTACAAACACTATTAGAACAAACCCCTCTATTTATTGAATTAAGAGAATGTATCTATCTATCTATCCTAACCATTTTGAATATACAGACACAAAATGGTCATTCATCTGTATTGCCTTTTTTTGTTTAGTTCCGTCATTTAAATATTATAGGTGTGTGAACTCAGCAAAATAGAGTCTTCTTTAGATCTTCTGTCAACAGGTGTACATTCTGGGTTCTCTAATTTGGACATAGTTCTTCATAAGTCAAAATGAACTTTTACAGTGTTTAGTTTATTTTGGTTCCCAGAGTATGTATTTGTAAACAAGTAGGTCAGCCTGCTTTCCCAGTCAGGGAAATCCCTGGATTCTGCATTCACTGATGAAGAACAATGGACTTGGTAAAAATCTTTCTGGGTTCCTTTCCTTTCAAAAGCTGAAACTGTTCTTTACTGTCTCCCAAAATAAGCTTTGTAGGGCCTGTCTTAAGCAGAAATCCTGTTTAATTTAGGGTTTTTTTCTTTTTAATTCCTGAGTAGACACTTTTAGAATTTTTTTTCTTTCTATGTGTAATCAAAATGCCTATACTTTATTGTATCTAGCTCTTTTTAATTAATATTTTCCTGACTGTTTAGCCTTCCTTTAGACATTTTTTACCAAGTGTGGCTTTGGTGACTGGCAGGATCTACCTAGTCCTTCAGCCTTTGGTTGTGAAGAACAAGAGAGCTGATTTCAGATCCCTTTTTTAGTTTGAACAGGTTGTGTGCTTTTCAAAAGACAGTTCAGCTTTTCTTTCCATAGTTACCACATCTGTAAAAAGAAATAATGACGTTGTCTGCTTCTTCGACTTGCTTTGTGGGGTTATGTGGAAGCCCGTGGAGCATCTGGTAGATAGCAGAGACTCAGAAGTATCACAGAGCAGAACAAAGCTGGTATCTTGAAATTGGTTTCTACTTCCTGTCCTCCAAATTGGGCGTCTAGTCTTTGCTTGTAGTGTTTCTAAAAATGATGCAGGAAGGTTTCACATTGTGTTCCACATCATTGAGCGCAGTTTCCCATACTACCATACAGTGCAGTGTGCTGTACTCTGCTACAGACCTTCCTCCGTTGCCACACCATAATGTGGCAGCCTTCCTCACTGTCTCTGAGCTCATGCTGTCTGATTCCTTTGTTTGACACCAGGCTTTGCATAGGCTGTACATTATTGTGGTGTTTCTCTTGGTACCCTTCTTTTTCTTCCACTTTGGCTCTTTCTCCAGTCCCCAGTACTTCTTGAGTTTTTCCCCCTTTATCTCTTTTTCTTCCCTTTCTTTTTTCATTTCTAGTCTTTACTTTTTAAAAAACTATTCACAATGAGAACCTCTAGCTGCACAAAATATGTGGTACTATCCTTCCTGGGCTTACATTCATGAGTCAGGTTTCCATTGCTATAATAAAATAGCTGAGATAGTTAGTTTATAGGCAAAAAAAAGGTTATTTTATTTGCAGTTTGGAGCTTCCAGTCTATGATCATTGGTTCTAGTGTTGTGGGCGGATGGTGAGACCGTATAGCAGGAACATAGTATTCACCAAAACTTCTGTTTTCCTTAATGCAACCACATCAGCAGAGTTCTTATAATACTTCCAAACATTTTATAGTAGATTTCCTTTAGTCTTTATTAATCATTTCCTCTGTGTTTGTAGTACATGATTTTAAAATATTTTTTGTTGATATTAATGTCTAATAATTAGCAAGTGGTCCAGGAACTTAGGTACTATACCAAGCATTTCTGACACAGGCATAATAACATTCAGTAATTCTATAGAAAGCCTTTGTTTTAATCTTCAATATTTAACAGGGAAAAGGGGAGCTATAAAATAATTTAAAATAATGGCAATAAGAGGGGCTGGGGTTGGGCTCAGTCATAGAGTGCTTGCTTAGCATACACAAGGCCTAGTCAGTCTCCAGTGCCACTAAAAATCATCACAGAGACGCAACCAGCTATATTTGTTGTCTGCCGAAAGACTTGATATTTAACTGGTAAATACCAAACCCAGAACCCTGAAAATTTCTGAATACTGTAGAAAATTCTTAGAACATCTCAGTCTGGCAATTTGGTTAAGCAAATAAATAATCTTGTTCTCAGCAGGTCTAAGATTTGGTGCTGTCTAGCATGCTGTTGTCAAGCCAAAGAACATTTCAGTCCTCCAGAACCTCAGTGGCCACCCATCAATGGGGAAGATGGGCCACAAATAGAGGGTCTTTGTTTCCATTCATCACAGTGGATACAAGCAGTCTGTTCTCCAGCTGGTCAGCTGCCACCTACACACTATAGGCTTATTGAAATTCATCTTTTTGATAGATCTTCCTTAGCAACATTATTATCTCTCTAAGTAGAACTGTACCAAGGTGCTGAAAATACTTGTCTCAGTTACTCTTCTCTCTTTTCTGGGACAAATACCCAACACTCAAAATGAAGGACGGAAAGGTTTATTTAGCTCACAGTTGCTGGAGGTTTCAGTCCATACTCAGCTGGCTCCAAGGCAGAGTGGAACATGGCTGAGGACAGTAGTTCATGGTGGCGGAAGGCAGCAAAAGCAAAAGGGAGGAGTAGCAGCAGCAATGACTACAGATAGTAAATCTATCTGTCTCACTTATGTTACATTCAGGCTGTCCACCCCAGACTGGGTATAGCACTTATACCCCCAACCCTAGCAGTACTCAGACCCATAATCCCAGTCTTGGACCATGAATTAATCACAAACTATAGAACTGCGCCTCAATGACTGCATGAGGCTTTGGGGAGACAAATATACACAGATCATAATAGTACTATTAGATACTTTTTAAAAAAACATTAAAATTTAGGAGTAGTGAATAAAATCATTTCATTACATGGAGATTCATTAAATGCTTAATCCAGCTGGACTCCTACCCTATGGTAGGTTGTTAATCTCACTAAATGCCTGTCATCCCTGGAAAACCTATCATGTGCCATGTGCTTTATGTTTGTTACCTCAAATATAATAAACACCTTGTGAAGTAGATTTTTTGTTGTTGTTGCTGTTGTTTTAGTTATGGTTATTAGCATATTGTACAAATTAATGGGTTTCCTTTTGATACTTTCATGCATACCTATGTTTTGAGCATATCCATCCCCCTATTGCTATCTCTTCCCTTCTTCTTATCATCTGGCCTCTTCTCTAGTTGTCTCCCTTCAATGACAGCAGAGGAAACTGAGTCACGAGAGGTTTAATGAACTGCTCAGTGTTACAGAACTAATAAACAGCAGGTCATGCTTAAGGTCCTTCTTGGGTCTAAAGGATACTTTCTTCTAGTCTCCTGTGATTAGAGGCTGTTTCTCAATATTTTGAGAACAAATTTGGATCCAAAACAAAAATAATTGGGGGGTGGTGCTGATGTCTTCATCATTAGCCTGGAATTGGGTGTCTACCTGAGCCAAGACCTTGGATAGCCTGTACCATGATCAGGATGTGGATGCTGAGTGAGAGCTTCAAGTTTAGAGAGGACACACTTACCTTGTCATGTATTGTCTCCTGCAAAAGCTCTTAAAGCCTGGGGCCAAAGGTAAGAGCCAGACCTTGATGCTGGTCTTGGGGTGAAGAGAGGCTTTTGGGATTGTGTTCAGGGTGCTCCCGATGGATCAGACAGGTACAGAGAACGTGGCCGGAAAGCTTTCAGTCATGGTTTGTGTCAAAATGTGCGCTCTCCGGCTGCTTTTCCCTGGCTGTTCCTCACACTGGATTCTGAGTCCTGCATGCAGAGTTTTGAGGAAGTGATTCCTCTGTATGCAAACAAAATGCCATTTGTTTGCAGGGGCTGCACAAAAGGCTTAATGATAAATTTGTTCTTAGTTGTAATAGCAAATACCTACAATGATAAATCAGGATGCATAGAGGGGAAACTTACTTCCGTTTACATGACATCTGCCACTGTGGAATAGATGCCACCTCCTCTTCAGTGTGTTTACCAAGTTTCTTCATCCCTGGTGTACACTGGGCTCATAGAACCAGAGAGTGGTTTCACAAGAGTGAGATAGGCAAGGAGCTTGGGTGGCTCTGAATCAGCTTCCCCTTTTCTTTCATCTCGTCTGCTGTGGTTCAAGTGTGGGTGGGTCACTGTAGCTATCGGGCTTAACAACACAAGCCTCGTTGCTAACCCTTAAGGTATTGTGAATTTTATTTTTCAATACTACAATCTGATTTTAGACCAGGGACTTTTGAATTAGAATAATAGATATTGAATTAGAACAAGATAAATGTACCCAACTTAGGGGTACACCTCTGGGAAAGGGGGCCTGACAATCAGGTGGCTCTTCACTACCTGACCCAAATCAAAAAATTAGTTTTGTTTGTTCAGTGGTCTCTATTGTGTTCCTGGCTCATAAATTGCATGCCTTGACTGCAGTCAGATTTTATTAATCTCAGGAGACCTTCACCAGTTTCTTGTGTTGTTCCACCACATACACAAAGCATTCCCATAATTAATGATTTCTTTAGCATCAGTATAGTGACTTTAATTTTCTGCTACTTGTTTGCCTTTCTGTTTTGCACACTTTTACAAAACATGAAAGGAGGCTGGATCTGCCTTGGATTATAGGTGAATATTTAGTGAGTGGGATATGTGGGTAACAGCTGGTTGGTCGTGCGACTTCCTGTTGATCCAAGTAATACCCCGTCATCTCATTAGACTGAATCTCACTTTTACCCAAAGATTACTCTGTTTAGGAATCAGTTTTCATGATCTAGATTTGTAGTAGCTGCTCTTATTCATAAATTCTCCTTCTGGGTTAAGATCAGTATCTATGATTCCTTTTATCAGTCACCACAGAATTGCATTAAATGACAGATCCTTTGGGAGCTGAAGTGAGAAAGTCCTTTTTTCTCTTAAAACAACTGCAGGTGAGTCAGTTATCAAGATTTCAAATTGGACCTGGCTTTTAAGTGCAGTGAAGTGCAGATTTATTTCAAGCACTCATATATCGATGGAATTATCAGGAAAACTTGATGAGGGAATTTGTTTTTAGCTTTCTATTTCTAGTTTAAGTGCCAGTAGTTACACTGAGAAGTGTTGTACCAAATGCTGCTTTTGGGACCTCCTCTGCCTCTTTTGTGTTGGGCCTGTGGAGTACTTTGAGATGCTCCGAATAAGGTACACAGTGTAAGTGTGGAAAGGTAACAATGTCAGTGACGCTTCTGTTTTCGCAGCTGAGGACATACTAAAGATCAGGTTTGGCTGAGATTCAAGGCATTACTTGATGAGGCTGTGAGCCCCCTAGAGGGGGACCGTGACAAGGTGAACAGTTCGTAACAATAATAGTATAAAATAATAGTATTATAATATATCCTGTACATGTAAAATATATTATAAAGGATATAATTTCTCTGGCATCCTATTTTTCAGTTTATGTCTGATAGTGTGCTAAATAAAGTTAGGCTTTTAGAACCCGCAAACCAAATTAAGACGCAAGAATACTCTGAATGTGGTGGTAAATGAAAATCAACCAACTTGACAAAGTTGTATATGGAGATTGTGTGACCATGAGAATGTGAAAACTCAGGGGGTGTGTGTGTCACACATCGCTTTTGTGGATCCTTTTTGGAAACAGCATTGAAAGTGAGTGAGAGTGTAAAGTTCTATAGCCAAGCCAAGCAAGTTTAGCTGCTTGCTCTACCACTTCCTACCCTAGAGCACTGGAAGGACCATGCGTAACGGTCTATGTTTCGACTCTGCAGTGGGAATGGGATTATCCCATATATCATACGATTTTTCAAGAGTACACATTATTATATATAAAACATATATGGCTTGACCCCAGCTACCAGCTAAGTATTGGCTATAATTCCAACATTAGTCAATGTTGCAAAACCTCAAAATGAGAAGATTGCATATACTGAACTCCCCAGAAAGTCATATTCATTTCATTCCTTTGAAAACCTGTAGACAACTACCCAGGTTTTGAAGGCATTTAGTACTGTAATTGTTTTGGTGTATAGTATTATTGAAGGGTAATTGTTAATGATTCCAGGAACCAATTTGAGGGGCATGTGGCATAACTCCATGTGGCTTATTATGCTGGTGAAGAGCAAGGTCAGCATGAGAAATAGGTACATTTTTTTTTTCTCTGAATCTACTAGAGTTTTGACCTCTTGATTGTTATTTGTTGTAAAGCTTTTGTGGGTCAGTCTTTCTATTCTTGAAGATGATGTTGTCTGAGACCAGTACAGGTGGGCTCCAAAATAGTGGGCAGAGGGGGACATTTAGAGTGTCTGTTGTGAGTGTGACAGTCACATAAAAGAGGACTCAGCCTTTCTTCTCTGCTTCACTCTAACTATGGCTACCAGAAGGCTCCATTACCAAATCTTTACTAGTTTGATTCAGTCTTCACCACTCCATCATCCCTGTAAGTGTAAATACAAATAAGAAGCAAGATGAAAACCAGAAGTCCTCTCAGGATACTGTTAATAACTACACCAAAATGTCCCCAAAATCAACCGAGATCTGTTTCCTGAGCTAATTAGATATGTTCCTACAGATCAAAACACTAGCCGGAGAGATGGCTTAGTAGAGTAAGTGCTTCCCTGGCAAGCGCAAGGGCCTGAGTTCAATCCCTGGTTCCGCAAAAAAAAAAAACCACTAAGTCCAAATCTGTAACTTATCCATTATCTTCCCCATTCTTTTGGTGAAATTCAAGATATTTTTTTACTTAGATCACTTATGAAATTATGCATTATCAAATCTCAGAGTAAAATCATCCAGCCACCTCCTTCCCGTATGTAGTTATGGTTTTCTGATGCTTATTTCTTCCATCTTATCACGAGTATTCCAAGAAGAATTGGTGTCTGCAGCTCAGCATGAAAACAAGTAACTCCTTTCTTCAGGCTGAGTTGAATGCGGGAGATTTACTGGATCTGTCAGAATATAGCCGCCTCAGGTGTAAGACAAATGTCCCCTGTTCTCTTGCTCCATGTAGCACTAAGGTTCCTAGGGAAAAATATCTGTCTCCCAGTGGCCTGACCCCACTGCTGGCTATTTCTGAAGGAATTTTACCCTGGTGATAAGTAACATGAAAATCTTGCTTTTCTTTTCCTTCCTTCCTTTTTTTTTAAAAGGGTAATATTTAAAACATAGAAGTTTTAACTATGTGTTGTTATTTTTAAATTACTAGGTTGATTTAGACATAGTTGTCAAATCCCCACGCACTTTTGAAACCTCTGCTGCTCACTCGTAAAAGAAATAAGATGTGTGTGTTCATTTGGGAGAGTTATACTTTGTCGTGAGTGGCTGGAATGTCTCTCTGGACTCAACTTCTTGTTGCTTTGCCCTTTACCTAAGTAACTATGCTGAGAAAGTAAAAGGTCATGACTGCCGTACCCCTGGCACACCCAGAGCTTATGCACTGAAGCCAGCATTCAGTTGCACCTTGGCTCATTCTTTAACTGAATGAGAACCTTTCAATGTGTTGAATGCCCTAAATTAGCATACGAATTCAGGATTAGTTAGCAGAGGACCAAGTTGTGCTGTTTTAGAAGCAAAACCATCCTTTTTTTGTTTGTTTATTTTCCGGGGATCTGTGACATACCTCCCTCACTTTCTTGAGACTTTCATGCTGCTTTACCAGCATCTAAAACTGGTTCCTGCTAGGCACGGTGGCACGTACCTGTAATCCCAGTATCCCAGAGGCTGAAGCCCAGAGGATAGCTGTGATTTTGAGGCAAGCCTGGAATAATAGGAAGGCCCTGTTTCAAAAGGCAAAAATAAAAAGATATAGCAAAATTGGTTCCTGTTAAGTGTGGTGTGCAAATGAAACAAAATAATTGTTTTCATTCTCATATTTTTAAAGTTCAAGTAATTGGAGTATACTTTGCTGAATAAAACTTCTTTATTTAATGCAGCCTTACAAAATAATGTAGTTCTAAGCTTCTACCCTTTGGAAATAGGAGAATTCTTCATTTTTAGTTTGAGAGCACAACAAAAAGATATCAGAACTCAACAGTTCTTTGATTTTCCTATTTTCTTCATATCCAAGCTACCAAATAAATGCAGGCTCCTACTTTTTAGCTCAATGTTACATTAAATGCTGTTTCTGAAAAGCACATTGTACTCCAAACGCTAGGTTAAGTAATGGCATTACTTTGATCCAATCAGCATAACAAAATATATATTAGTATCTGCCTTTTAAGTGATTAAATTAAAACTTTGAGAGGTTAATTTTATGTAGAAAATGAGGCACCAAGATCTGATCAGTGCCCTCTTCGTAGGAGGCCACCCTCTGAATCACGTATATTAAAAACTGTAAAGTAAAGCAATGTTTGAGCTTCATCATTAAAAATTACCAATAGTACTATAAGTTTCCCTTCCCTTTTAATCCACACATGAGCAAATATGACAGGAAGTAATTTTTTCTTCTTTCCATAATATTCTAAACCACCATTGCAAAAATCTTCTAAAATAAAGACGATGGAGAAGAATCAGAAAAATGAGTAGAAGCTACAGCAGGGTCTGGGCTGTGGGGCAATCGGCATGGGAGGGCAGGCCTTTGGGAAGTTCGTTCTGCTTAAACCAAGTATTGGGTGAAAGGACCACAGCTGAAACTGTCACCAAAGGAGGCATTATGCTTCCAGAAAAATCTCAATGCAGAAGTACTTGCGGGCAGCTGTGGTAGCTGTGGAGTCCAGCACTAAGGGAAAAGGCTGAGAGATGCAACCAGTTAGTGTGAAAGCTGGACATACCAGTCTTCTTCTGTATGTGGAGGCACCAAAGTAGTTCTACTTGACAGGATAAGTTCTTATTTAGGAATGGTAACTATCTTGGAGAATATGTAGTGTGAAGTAAATCACTGTTGAAATGACATCACATAATGCTGCTCATTCCTCTGAAGTTCTGCAATCTTTCTTTATGTAAATAATTTCCATGTCTTTTTTTTTTAATAATACATTGATGATATCTAAACTCAAATATCTAAACTACAAGAGAACATGGTAGTTACCGTAATCCTTAGAGTAAAAGATGGGCACATCTCAAAGTTCAAGTGGAAATGAAATAGCTGCCCTGTTGAGAGATACACACACGTGCTGAATCGAATATCTTCTCGTACCAACATATTCCTTGAAAGAAGACAGGAGTCTGTTCATGTGCTGGATTTACTTTCTATGTATTTATGATCACCATCGCATTTCGCTGGTGCGTGTACTTCCAGTGCCATAGTGGTTGTCAGGCTAAGGGCTGTAAGAACTCGCTGTCCAGTAATGTAGTGTAACGATTATTTAGGAATGGTGACTATCACCATTTGGTCTTAGGAGACCCAACATGGGTTCTGTATCTTGATGTCTTCCTTGAAAAGCACTGAACATGGGGACCTGATTTAAGATTTTTCCATACCCTATATAATATGTGCGTGTGTGTGTGTGTGTGCGCGTGAGTGCACGCGCACAGAAGATTAAACATTGCTAAGTTCTTTGCAAGTTGAATGTCTAGCTATATATGATTGGGCAAAGAATGTTCCAGCAGCCTTCCATCTTGACTTCAGCTTATATAAACTTCCCATAATGATATAAACTTCACACAGAAAACTGTGATGCCATATTGGACAGCCATTTTGTTGAGGAAAATGAAAACCCTCACCCTCTTAAAAACAAAGTTATGCTGCCTTTGATCCTATTATTTCTTCAGTTCAAGGTTACATTTTCTGCCTCCCACAGACTAATGTCACTTCTCCATGTTGAGAACAAGAGCGGCATTTGGCATTTGGTTATCCCAAACCCAAATCTCTGACCCTTTGTTTTTAGTACTTTGCCATTTTGCTTTTGCTTTTTTAATTTGCTTGTGACTCTCTGCTGCCCCCATCTTTTTTTTTTTTTTTTGGTACAATGATTCTTACCTTGTCTTTCCCCAGTCCGTTTCTGACCTGGAGAGACGTACAGCATGTTATTGTCAGGACTTCCCGTGCGGGACATTTGAACGCTAATGACTGGAAAACCAATGCTGCTGGTTTTAAGGGTGAGAACTTCTTTCATATTCTGTCACAGGCAAAATATTTTTATTTTTCTCCCATTTTATGGAGAGCAAGAAATAGAACCCCCCTCAAACAAAACTTAAAATTTTGTGCTCACAGTTGAAGAGCTTACTCTTTTAGAAAATAAAAGGCAATTGATATTTTTTAAATTAAAACTAACATATAAGGCAAATTTTCTTGGCTTTCCAGACCACACGTCAAGTTTTTAAAAGATCAGCCAACTCCCAAGTATAGTCGGCCTATGGGACGAATAGTTTACTCTTCGCTGTCCTTAATTATCTGAGTGGTATCTATAAAAATGTATTTTAAACTTCCTCACCTTCTGTACTGATCACTTTGCTTAAATAATAACTGATATATATTATACTATAGCACTGTTAGGCCATGCATTCTCTAAATCAACTTCTATAAACAGAAAAACAGGCTTACTTCAAAGAGATATGTCTTTATATAAACTGCAAGTACTTACGAAGCTTTGTAATGTATGCTCCTTATGCAGTAATGCATAGCACAGAAAAAAATGCAAAATACTTTTCCCAAGGCTGATGCAGATTATATTTCCCTCCAGTGGTCTTTTTAACAGTAGCCATTTTGTTTATTGGCATAGATAATATATGTTGTAATAAAAGAAAATAATTATATGAAGCAGATATGTGAAAGGTTATTATATTTATTCAAGTTGCATATGGCTTAAATTATAACAAACATTACTGTTTATCATATCTATCAACTTAAGCTTACTCCCAAATAATTTTAGTATCATATAATTTTATAATATATATTTGAATATCATATCAATCATTTATATGTCTATATATTTATATTTCCCTCTAAATGAAAAACAGTGTTTCATAGCACAAGGAATATCTACTTATAATTTGTTAGTCTGGACCTCAGGCCATCAAGAGTATGCTGAATAATCCTGAACAAGTTATTTAAATTCTGAGGACCCTACTGTCCAAACTTAAATATTTGAGAAGCTGAATATTATCTATATTTTTTTGTCTTATATATGATCTTAATGTATAATGGAATGTATATTTTGAAAATTATTTGCAAGTAATTTATTATTGACCCATCCTTGCCCAGAACTGGTAAATATCTCAGACAACCAGCACTGCATAAATAACATCTTCACCCAAGTCTTCACATCACTTTTAGAAAAAGAACAGTATTCCTCTACTTCTGTTTCTTATCAAGCACTTCTTCCATGCCTATAAACTGTACAATATAGCAGAGTGTAAGGAATTGTAACCTAAAACATTGTGAATACTTGTTGAGATCTCAAGCCTGAATCAAGATACTCAACCTCAAAATTGCAATTATATGGGAAACATCAAACTTTCTTGAAGTTTGAGTTGTTCTGGAAAATCCAGAGTGTAACTTTCCATACACGTATGTCATGGGCATGACGTTCTGCGTGCTCCCAGCAACCCTGTATAAATCCCCAAGGCTGTTGGGGGAACAGCAGGCCACCACGTGACTTGGGCTGCCTCAAGTTAAAGCGAACTTCTCAGTGGAGGGTTCATAGACTGAGCACATTGACCTCCACGGAGCTGCGGAATCGACTGTAGCCCAAATAAGGGTCTTAGTTTTACTTACTCCTTTTTGGCAACTTCAAAAGAGCAAATGGTTCTAATAAAACGTGCAGCCCTTTTGAAAACCTCTGTTGGTTTTGGAGAGGGGAGAAACAGAGGAGCTAGACCAAATCGCGAAACCCAAACCTGTATGCAGAGGGAGGTGTAGGCTGCTTCTGGCAAGGAGGAAACAGGATCTTACTGTTGCACGTGGCAATATTTAGTGTAGTGTTTCCCCCTTACGTGGCTGCCAAGAGTAACAATTAAGGCTTGCCTTTTTATAGATGAATTGCTCTGAGCGGTTTGGCCTCCCTATGGAATTATTTTGTAATTTTGTTGATGGCAAGCCCCATATTTCATCTAAACATGATCATAATGAGATGATTTTTTTTAAGTTATTTTCTTCCCTACTCTGAGGATTACTATCCCCTCCCAAGAGTCCCACAAATAAAAGTGATTAGGGTGGAGCCTAGCAGAAGAAGCCACATGCTTAGGGAAAGCAGAGAATGCAGGTCACCATGACTAGAGAAAAATGGGCTGCTTTGTATGAAATATTAACTGGAAGAATAAAAAAAGAGCTAATGTTTAGAAGACGTTCATGCAACCAGAGCTCGGGAGGAGCTCTGTGTTCCTATCAAGTCAGTCGACTTTTGTGGTCCTTGCTCAGCAGGATTCCGTGGGCACACATCTCCCCCTAGACTGGAGGATGTAGTCATTGTCTATAAGCCAAAAGGGTGCCTGCAGCAGCCCCTCCTCCCACCCTCTCCCGTTCACATCACAGAGGTGTGCGGCTTGCCCACAGGTAGACTTCGTCCTTCCTCAGCTGTGTGTGTCGTGGCCGGAAACACAGAAGGGTTTCCCTCTTGCAGCAGTGATGGGCTTCTCGTGGACAGGTTCTTAGGAGAGGAGGATGGCCTCAGCCTTGCATCCTGATGCGGGAGGTCCGGAGAGCTTTCTCCTTCAGTTCCTGTGCTTTCAGAGCAGCCCTCTGTCAGGGACACCGGAGCGGAAGTAGCAGGCCGAAAAGGAAGCCTCAGAGCTGCAGACCACAGTCTGAATGACCATGCTCTTGCTGTTGCGATTTTTAACAATTTTAATTGAACTAAGATTATTCTGTCTTGCTGCTTCAATAATAAAAATAATCTCTTATACTATCATTCAATATCTTTTACTTCAGATTAGTTTCTCAGAATAAGTGTAATCCAATGAATTATACCTGAATATGCAAGTTAGGGTTATATGGGAATGTAGGGACATCAGTGCTTTCCCTTTTTGTCTAAGTATTTGTGTTCAGATTATATGACTGTATACAATTAAACTCTCTTATATCTGGGAACAAGTATGCACATCAGGTAATAAATTAGGACCTTCTGTCATCTTTACTAGGCAAAAGAAGGAAAAAGTCATTGCAAATCACAAATTGACAACTAAGTGGGGGTTAACCATGCCCTTCGTTCCTCTGCTCCCTGTAAGCCTCCCTGGCCCGCAGCACACTGTTGGAGCCACCCCTCAACCTTCACTCTTTCTTTGACCACCACTACACTACTAGATTTCTTTTTTAAATCTAACTGATAACCCACCTGGAAAATATTTGAAAGTCTAACGTGACTTCTTAGCCTCTGAGGCCTTAACTTAATAACCTTTATTACCTTTAATTGCCAACTCTTTGTTTCCACTGGTAGGGCTGGTAATTTTAAGATGTTTAACATATATTTAATACCTCCCTCTGTTGCTTTCAGTTTGTAACACCTATTCAAAAGAAGTGTAGGTGCTGAAGCCTCTGAGCATGCTGTGCATTGAACCAAAATGAAAGATTTTTATTTTATTTTATTTTATTTTATTTTATTTTATTTTATTTTTAGTATATGAAGTGATTTCTAATGTCTTCCTGTTTGAAAGGGTAAAGTTTCATTTGATTGCATTATTTTGCTGTTCAAATAATATTCCAACTTAGCTGGTCAGTATGGGGGCACTCTAATGGTAGCTGTGAATAAAGGTATATAATACACCTTTACTGGTAATCTCTACATCATGTTATTCGTGAAAGATCACAATGAAATGTTATTCATGTGTCAATGTCACAGGTGGGATTGGAATCGTGTTTCACTCTAGGCTGAATCCATTTGCCAAAAAGAAAATGCAGAAGTTAGTATTTACAATAACCATGGCAAGTGAATACATTTCATTTTACCTAATAAAATTTGCTCTTTGAAATGCCACCTAGTTTTTCTAAGAATCTTTTTTCTGTACTCGTGAATGCATATTCACTTCATACTTACTAACTCAAAACCTTTCATCTTCATATTTATTGATCATTGCTTATGTGTGCCTATCTGCTAGCTCATCTACGTATAATTTAAAGATTTTACCATTATTCATTTGTCTGGTAGATTACTTACCTAAGCATCTACATGAGGATACAGAAACCCTGACATCAAATCCTGTTTAATTATTGCTGAATCTAAAGATGCACATCCACAATGTTCCCTCAGACTGTTTAATCCATGCCTACAAAATATTTAAGATTAAAATATTTTCTAAAAAAATTAAAGGTCTTGTTCTCTCCCTGTTAATCTTTCTCTGAATGGTAGCATTAGACTTGTCAGACTTTGGAAATTGCCACTTTGTTTTGATCTTGTGTCCCTGTAAATTTTAAATACACATGTAGTAGCTTCACCCTAGAATCCATCCCCAGGGCTGGGCTGCATCGCAGGAATACTGGACTTGCCTAGTGCACAAGGCCCTGGCTTCCATTCCCACCAAGACAAACAATAAATGAATAAAAGACAGTGCCAATAATAATCATCCATCCTGCAAATAGAGTTAAAACGGTGGTTTTGCTACTTGCTTTTTGTCACTATTACCAGATTTAATCATTGTTGAATAAAATTATGTTTGGAATAGTTTTGTGGTTTTAGTGCAATCTAAAGAACCTGGCTGCGTCAGCCAGGTGTGGTGGTGTGCACCTCTACTCCCTGGACTCGGAGGCTAAGCCAGTAGGGAGGAGGAGTTGAAGACCAGTCCAGTTTTATAGCGAGTTCCTGGCCTGAGCAACATAGTGGGCCTGTCTGGGGAGAGGGGAATCCTATTGGTATTCTCTGCAGGCTTTGAGGAAACCTGTTGAGTATCTTGTGCCTTGGTGTTTGCCAAATGTCTTTAATTAATACCAAACATAATGTGAAAGACTGAGTTAAGTGAAAAGTACCTTGGAAGTAGAAATAGCATGAAAAGAGTCTCAAAACTATGTTTTCATGTGTACATATTTGCTACACCTTAACATAAGAATAAAGGTATTGTACAATGTTATGAATAAGAATGTAGTTTGAAAGTTGAAAATTAGGCTGGGTGTGGTGGTGGACACCTGTAATCCCAGCCCTTGGGAGGCTGAGGCTGAAGGATTGCTGCAAATTGCGGGCCAGCCTGGGCTGCAAAGTAAGCTTAAGGTCATTCTGAGCTGCCTAGTGAAACCCAGTCTCAAAAAGAAAAAAAAAAAAAAGGAGTTGAAAATTAACTGAATGACTTCAAATGGGCTAGAAAAATACACTCAGAACTTTAGGACAAAATTATCAATCATCTCTCTGCCAGCACTTTTGTGCCATTATCTATAACAAAAATAACAAAATTTTGTTGTGTAATGTTTTGGTGCAGCTTTGAAGTCAGTCTACTTAGTCCTTAAGGTAGCAATCACTTGCTTCAGTATAGGAACTAGCAGTAGAAAGCTGAACTACAGCGTGTCAAGCCACCCCCTGCTAACTCCGTGTTAATATGCCACTCGAAGTGTGAGCATAAGCTCTGATTTTTTATTATTATTAACAACAAAAGCTTCTACATTTTAGAGAAATCTAGTGTCTAGGGGAACCTCCTGAGGAAATCTGAGTCACTAATTTTAATAAGCCTGGACTGAGCTCAGTGATTTTTAAAGCTTCTCAAGTTCATCATGGTGGCCATCCTTATAATATTACCAAATCTTGATATTTTGTGGTAACCGTTGTTTAAAGGGCAAAGTTAAAATAACAAGCCTTTAAGTGGTGACAGAGGATGACCAGCCAGAGCCAGGGCTCTTTTGCCTCCCATGTGTGTCATGACTATAAAGTATTGAAATGGATTTCTGTGAACCACTGTTCATTATCTTCTGAATCCAGTTCCAAAATAAGATTTCTAGGATTGAAGCCGAGACCCAACCTTATCAGAATACACTCACACACGCTCTTTACCAGAAACTACTCTGAAAGTCAATAATCATGTTCTTATTCAAGGCTTCCATGAAGCTCACTCAGCACGGTGGTTCAGATAACGTGAAATGACGTGTTAGTTGCATAAGCAATTAAGCTGTATAGTGGATGATCTTCAGCTATTCTTTGTTAACTTCATGGAAATAAATTTATACAATGAAAAGGACCATTTTAAATACAGAGTTTAGTGCATTTCAACAAGTAGCATCAGGGTGTGGTCCATCCTGGCTGCCGCAGCAAGTTCCTTTGTTCGCCTTCCCTATTCCGCACTAGGCAGCCACTGACCTATTTTCTGTATCTATAGATTAGATTCTGTTTTATAGCCTTTCATAGAAATAGTTATTTGAAATTGTCTTTTTTGCAATCTGCATTTTTTGATACTCTTGTGTCCTAAAGCATAACAAGAGTTTAATCCTTTTTGCTGCTAGGTAGTATTCTACTGTATGACTAGACTACAGTTTGTATATTCCATTACCTTTTCATGGGTAAACCATTTTGGGGAGAGATCATAGACAGTGAGCCCAGGGCTTTGCACTGAGCTACAGTTACACTTTTAGCCTTTGTTTTGTTTTGTTTTATTATTGTTTTAAGACAAGATCTCATTAAGATGCCCAAGATGGGTTCAAACTTGTGATCCCCCTGCCCCAGCCTCCCAGATTATGAGGATTACAGGGGGTGCCCATCATCTCCACCCTATGAGTGACTTCCTAGTTTTCAGTTTGGTGTTATTATGAGTAAAACCAATATGAATGGTCATGTGTAAGTGTGGGTGGGCAAGTTGTAATTTTCTTTAAAATTAGACAAAATCAACTTCTGTAATTTGAGCAAAGACCCTGAGGGGTGAGGAAGCAATCCAAATGGCTCACCCAGGTGGACAGCATGTGAAGGAGCCGAAAGGGATTTGTTCCAAGAAAAGCAAGGTGACCAGCGTGGCTAGAGGAAGCAGCAGGGCAAAAGGGTGGCATCGCCATAAGGATGAAGCACCGTTATTGAGTCATAGGAAGCACTTAGGTAAGATTATTTTTCATCTACAAATCAGGCTATTCTGATACAAGATATGTAGCTATAGTCTGTTTGCATTTGTGTGTTATCAAAATTAGCCAGTGGAGATCGACATGCATAGAACTTTCTCCCTTAAAATGGTGTGTGTAGTATAGGAGTGATATCAGCCCAGTCATCGCTTTCAAATCATAGAGTCACTACGTTATAGTCTCCTAACGCTGTAGCAGTTCTAGCTTCATCTTTGTCCATTGTTTTCTCTAATTCACGTTGTTGTTTTCATTGTGTTTTGTAAATGATTTCAGTTACCGATTCTTGATAAATGGTTGACCTCCTAGTTCATGTGTTCTTTTTTTTTTTTTTAAATAAGATTACTTGGATTTCAATGTACAATAAATGGGTTCAGCTGTTTCCAAAATATATTATGTTGACAATTACAAATTCTATTAGTGCCACGTGCACAACACAAATGAAAAGAATAAATATAAGGAGAGGTTGGAAGATGCTGGAAAAGTTTAGGATTACTAATTTTGAGACTCAAAACTTGTCTGAAAGTGCAAAACACAGGAGGTGCGGTGTGATAAGGAAAGCAATTTAAAAGATACTGAGAGCAACACTACTTGAATCCTAGAGTTAGGCATTCTCATTTGATTTGAAATACATTTCAGAGCCACGTAGTGATTCAAGGAGGTGAGTTTGATAACAGTAGTGGTTTCCACACCAGTTGGTTCTCATTGCTAGTCTAATATCAGAGTCTTATCTCCCACATTGCTAGTGCGGCTCTATTAATCCTGTGATATACCCTACAGAATAACATGTGTATAACAAACTGACTTATTGAAATGGGTGCAAATTCTGTCCCAGTGATCACTTTATATTATCTTAGCATGTAACTGTAGGTAGCCATGACATTTAGCAAAGTTTGTCATCTTTTCTTGGCCTCCTGAATGAGAAGAATTAAGAGTTGTGATATATAATCATCTTTGCTAGATTCTTTTATAAGAGAAATACTTTTCCAAGTGGCATTTTAATAAACCCAGGGCAAGAGGTATAGTGATAAGATTGCTTCTTGAAAAATATCAGGCCAGAAATTTTTTCTTTGAGAAGCCTTTGTGAGTCTCCTTTAATGAAGTCCTTTCCTATTGTTGTTGTTCTCGATCTTCACAAAATTGCTTGCCTTCTGCTATCTGGATTTCTTTTTAAATTACAGTTGCAGTCTGTGCCTGCCACATGACCTTGCAAAGATTAAGAAACTGAGTACCACAATTCTGGTTTGCCTCTTGAGTCGTGTAGGCCGCAAGCAGTGACAGAAGCATGGAGAGTTTAGAGGGGCTCTTCTTCTGCAGTCTTCCATTGGTACGATTTTTCTCAGCCATGAAGCCAACTAGGAATTGTCAAAAGTCTTAGGAAGCTGCATTGCTTTTTTGAACTTGCCAGCAGTTACAGCATACATGCTTTCTTAATGCATTGTGTGAGTATAGTTTGTCTGGAAATCATTTGTACCAATTCATGTTACTCTCAGAAGTCTCTTCAGAGCCAAGGCAGACAGTATGTGTCCAGCTTTGTTCCAGTACAATATTTTACAACCCAGCCTAAAATCCTCCCTGAATTCCAGACATGTATCACTAGAGAATCAGAGGCTATAACAAAAAATCATAAGCAATACCTTTGAGCGTTTGTGAGGGCCACCACAGTTGGTTGTACAGTTGTTACTGCAGAAGAGAGAAGACTGCTAGGTAGATTTGAAACTGAAACTCAGTCTAGGAACTACACAGATCCTTGTACTGTACAGTGCAGTGATGAACACCTCTAATTCACACAGGTCCTCCACAGACTATTCTATCCCATGAAACTATTGTGATGCCTCTTAGAATCACTGAAGACACAGGTATCTTTTAAAGGTATCCATCAAAAGATTATGTTATTCATTTTACTCTTCACCCAGTGCTTCCATCTTGACACTCCTAGGACTTAACCTTCCTTAGTAAAATGACCTGGTGTCACCGAAGTTACAGTCCTCTGGCACTACTAGAATTGAACTTATAACTGTTATCACTAAATGTGTTTCCAGCTCTCTACATAAGATTTCTAGAAATATCTCATAAGTGAGATCTCATATCCTTGTATATCCTTGTATGCATTCATTCTTTTTTTGTGATGAAAATGACTGAAGCTACTTGAATTCCAAATGAACTCAGAACCTTGGGCTTGCTAGGCAGGCACTTATGCTGCTGAGTTGTCACTCCAGGGTCCTTGGAAATACTGACAGGTGGGACCTATCAGCACAGAGACTGGAGAAAGGCTTTATTTGAAGCTTTCCATAAGGCTCACCAGGCTGCCTGGTGAAGGTGCTCCCTACTCTCCAGTAGAACGTTAGGCATAAAAGGGAAACTTGGGTTAAAATCAGCAGGAGAAACATTCTTACTGAAACTAGCACACGGACATCATCTGTACCCTGGAGCGATATTCCTAGCATGGACTACAGCACTAGCTGTGCGCCCACCCTAGGGAGCACAGGACTGTCACCTGCTGAATCTACAATGAGCCTGAGCAAAGGGCAATTGTGGGAGACAGCTCCAGACTAGCAAGTGTCCCAAATGCACAAGTGGTAAAAGGGCCTTACAATGGCATCTTTTAAAAACATTGTATTAGTAAGATGATTCTTTTATACAATCCAGAGAGATCTCTGTGTCAGTGCCAGTGTCTTTAATATAAACCAGATCCAAGATTCACAAAAGAATCCTGAAAGTTAATCCCACCCTAGTTCTGTGCATGACTTTCTGAGGCCACTGCATCTAGCAGGGTCAGGTGACATGCCAGGCGATCACTTTGCAGAATCCATCTGGATTACTCAGCTGCAAAATAAATAGATCCAGACTTTTTTCCTCCTCTTAGAGTCCCAATTCAGACTCTTTACACATGTTCACATTTTGCTAGCCTATGGCATTTCAAAGCAATTGAACTTCATCACACACCCTACTAATGGTTTCAACAGATTTCATTTTACAGCACTATACCAGGAAAGACAGTACACCTTGAAGTTTCCAAAGTCAGGCTTATGTGAGTCAGAAAGAAGAGTCCTGTGATCGCTGCTAGATATTAACAAATGAGAAGCTGTACTTTGGGTCTATGTTTTCCTTCCATCTGTGCATCCCTACCTAGTTCTAATAAGATACTGGCCTCACCATGCATGTAAAGTGAAGTATCTCTTCCATAATAATATTTTTGCACTCAAGGAAAATCCCTGATAGAAATGGCCAAAGGAGGCCGGCAAAATAGCTTGGTACTCTGAGCACCTGCCTGGTAAGCTCAAGGACCTGGGTTCAATCCCCAGTACCAAATGCTGTGCTGGCCCATCAGCAAGCCAGCCACTGATATGGAGTATGGTGGTGCATACCTGTTATCCCAACACTGGGGGGACTGAAAACAGGAAGATCACTATGAGTCTGAGCGGTGTACTGAGACCCTGTACCAAATA
>NW_004524671.1:7069872-7071838 GCF_000260255.1 Octodon degus | reverse complement strand
AAACAGGGGAAAGTGTGATGGGTCTGATGTAAAGCCTTTATTCCATTCCCTACATATTTCTTCTTTGGAAAATGATATTTTAAATGAGTTTTAAAGAAGAAAGCACTTAACTTACAAAAAACAAGAGAAATCATCCACATAACTTCTAAATGATTCCTCTTTTGTTACCTTGCAGCATCATTATAAGGATGTAATTAATTTGAGTATCTTTGTTGAAAGAATTAGTGTGTCTTACATACTACAGAAGTCAATAAATAGATTGTTTGAGCTCTGGTTCCTAAGACTTTGAATAAGTTCTTTTAATAACCACAGAAGTTTTTTTTTTTTCCTCTCTTGCTGTAAAATGTGAATAATGTTGTCTTGCTGATAGGATTGTTGTGATGATTTTATCAGGTAATAGGTAATGAAATATATATATAAGATATTACTTTAACTTCCCATTCAAAATTTCATCTGTGTATCTTATTTTGAGGAGGATGCTTGACACAGGAAATGCTTTAATTTTCAAGACAACAAGATTAAGAAGTAGACACTTCAGTGCATTTCTTTTTTGTAATGTATTTAGTACAGGGTCTCACTACACAGATTGCACTCCTGGTGATCCTCCTGTTTTCAGCCTCCCAAGCGCTGGGATTACAGGCGTGCACCATCACGTTCAGTCTCAGTTGCCTTCTCAGTGTGCCCTGGGGGAGCTTTAGTCCTATACCTCCAGCCATCTTCAGTGCATTTCTACATTCCCCTTTCTACACTAAGCATGAAGTCTCTACTTCTGCTCAGACACACCCTGATTCTAGCCTAAGGGTGCATAAAGCTTAACACCATAAGTAATGAGTATCCCGGAATTGAAGTCCTAGGAAAGATAATGCACCCTGGATCAAGTAAGAAAACTTTTATTTCATGAGATGTTTTCAGAAGAGAAGCAAGAATATTTGGGCTGGTCTGTAGAAAAGGATACTGACCTCAAGTACTAGGAGCTAATGCTCATTCCTTGTGTCTCTGGTACGAAGTGAGGAGTAGTGGGATTCATGCCTATTGGAGTGCCACACCTTGGCAGTGTTAGCCTAGTCCACCAGGCTTTTCAGGAGAGATGCCAGCCCTAAGCAAGTGGTTTTCTAACTCTGCTTCCTATACCAACAATACCAGTATCACTTGAAGAAAAAATAAAGCTACAAATATAAATTACAAGGCTTCAACCTGCTAAATATATAGCATATATATCCAGTTTATAGGATGGAGCTGTCTGTGACCTAAGTGATTCTGATGTGTATGCAAGTTAGAAAACCACCAACCTAACATCCACTGCACACAGTGAATTCATTTCTCCCCATGCATTTATTTGCATAGTACTAAACACGTGCAGTCCATAGAAGAAATGAAGCAACAGTCTCAAGGCATGTTTGCTGCTGGGGTAGGTTAAGGGTTGGGAAAGGAGCTCCCAGAGCAGCTCTTCCTGTCAGTTGCTTAGCTGTTTGCTTCCTGGCTCCCTCACTCTCCCTTGTGTCAATTGAACCATAAGACATGGCTGTTACACTTCCTATCACCCTTCTTGGAAAGGGGAAGCCATAACCCTATCCCATCACTGTGTCCTTCCTGTCACAAGGAGAAGTTCCCTGGGAGTGGTCTGAATCAGCTGCCCATTCTTCCTTTACCACCCTCAGCCCCACCTTTATATCCTTTTTTGATGCTAAAGGCCTCTGTGAGACTCCCTATCCCCTGCTGGCCAGATCCTACGCCTTTGTCTCCTCTAGTGTTCATACTCTTCTCTGCAGTCCATATCTTTCCTTGTATTTTTGTGGTATGCTTTTAATTCACCTTGACTAATTCCTGGCTAATTCTTTTCACCTTTTCTTTAACCATAGCCATTTCCTAAGGTTGGTGGCTTTAAGAATCTTCTTCTTCTTCTTCTTCTTCTTCTTCTTCTTCTTCTTCTTCTTCTTCTTCTTCTTCTTCTTCTTCTTCTTCTTCT
>NW_004524671.1:6989905-7069712 GCF_000260255.1 Octodon degus | reverse complement strand
CTCACTCTCTCTCTCATGAAAATCACCTTCTTACTAAAGATGTTTACTCTTTCATCTTTAACAGTGACTTCACCCATTACTGGCCTGAACTTCCAAAAATGAAGTCCTCTTTCATAAAACAACTTTTCCCAAAACTTACAGCTGAACGGTTGCTGTTCAGTTCACCACTCTTGTTCACACTGACTCCTCCCTGTCCTCTGTTACCAATGCTGTGTAAGTTGTGATTTCATCTTTCTTCTCTGGCTTCTTCACTAAAGAAGTTACTTCAATATTATTATTATTATTATTATTATTATTATTATTATCTATTATTTCTATAGTCTGATCTGCAGTCTCCTTTACCTGCTTCTGCTTCACTCAGTCATCCTCTGTAGCCTATACAACCATGCTCGGGCAGTATTTCTAGAGCATTTATTACACTGCCTCATTTCTTAGACCATTGGTGACTCAGTGTCTCCAGGATAAATCCCACCATACATTCCAGTCCCACATAGCTTTTTTGGGACAGCCAGTATTCCACATATTCTGGCCTCCGCCCTTTTCTTTCTTGAATCCAAATTTGGGCAAGGATTTAAGAGCCATCATACATCTTGTTTCTTCTAGAAGAACATCTTTTTTTCCTCAGCAGTAGCCTTCTATTTTACAACTTTATAGAAATCTCACTGATGTTACCCCTTATGCTTTGAAATTATTTGACTTCCATGGAAATGGAAAGGAATGCTGAGAAGCCTAACGTAGTGCTTGGGCCTTCAAAGGGTAGGAAGGCGCTTTCCTCTCAGTGAGATAGTGACATTCCCAGCTCAAGGTATATTTCTTCCATGTACTTTGCAACTATCACCAGTCACCTACCCATCACCCAACTGATGGTGACCAGGAACATGGATGGATGGATCAATGAAATAACCAAATCTTCATAAACACTTTATTTTTTGTTTGTTTTAGTTTTGTTGTTGTTGTTGCTTTTGTTTTAGCACAGGGTCTACAGGGCTTCACTCACTACACAGATCGGATTATAGGGGCACGCCACCACACCCAGTCTCAATCACCTTCTTAGCGTGCCCCTGGGGCGGGGCCTGCACGGCACACTGGGATTGAACCCTGGTCCCTGCGAACCCTGGTCCCTGTGTCTGCCTAAGCAGGCGCTTTAATCCACTGAGCTATCTGCCTGGCCCTTCCGTAATCACTTTAACCACTGAGTGACAGTGTACTCACTACATCATTGACTATCAACTAAAATTTTTAATGAGAATTTAAGAAAAAGGCAGAAACAAGGAAAAATTAAATGACTTATCTTTTTACAAAAAAAGCCTCACTATGTTCATTATTTGCTTATTTTAAACTGAGAAGTCCTATGCTGAAAAACTGACTTAGCCTGAGTCTAACCTTCAATAACCATTTGAGCAGAGGCTTTATAGAGAGCTTTTATCTTGTTTTCCTTTTTGTTCTAACAATCTTAGTTTCCTAAAACCAAGCAAAAGTATAATCTGAATATGCCCTAGGCTAAGTCTCTCTGAGCTGGCAGAATAGTTTTTTGGGTTTTTTTTTACCCCTGCTCAAGAAGTATCAATCAATTACCTTGAGCAAGCTGCATGTTTATTATAACCATACTGGGAGCGGGTAAATGGGGACTGGACAGAGAAAGGAGGAAAATAATTTGACAGATTTGTTATTTCCTGGTGAAAGAAGGCCCTTGAGAGATGGCAGGCATACCCATGTCTACACTCTATAAATTAAATAGTAAATATAGATTCCTACATATGCACATGCATAAATTGTTAGTGTATATGTACTCATAGACACATATGTACATGAGAAAGTGCATTGCACATGTAGAGGAGGAGCCCTGCAGTGTGTCCCTAAGCCCTCACCACTTCCTCTCTGTTAACCGTAAGCCCATTTGACTACCTACAGCTGCCCAGCAAATCCCTTCCCAGGAAGCTTTGAAGCACAGCCCCACGGGCAGCGAGTCTGTGGAATCTTCCCACATGCTGCTGTCAGTGGCACTGGCGACTGCTGCCATGTGTGGATCTGGCTAGATTGTAACTAGAGCTAGAGATTTTAAAATAGCAAATCACACAGCAGAATATGGGGACCAGTTGCTGTGGTTTCCACCCAGGGGAGCCTGCATGTTGCACCTCAGAGCAAAACAAAGTGTGGTCACTGCTCTTTGGAGTCTCTATATGAAGGTGATGTGGTTTTCACACCAAAATCTGAAAGAGTAAACAGTGAAGGGAGGTGAGGAAAATAGAGTTAAGGCAAGGAAAGAAATGGCTATTGTAGGCACATCCATTTGACAAGAGTAGGTATGGAGCTGCTGACAACAGAGGCACGAAGAGCCTCATTCTTCCTCCTTAAACACTTCATGTTTACGTACTCAAGTTTATTTTTCCTGTCAAGGAGCAGTACTTAAAGTGTTTGCAGTATGCACACAGTGGACACAGCGGCTCCAGACAGCACCCAGGGCCCCCTGGGTTCCATGCCCTCCTCCTGTCCCCACATTTGGCCTGGTGTGATTAATAGGCACAGGAAGTGCGGGGCCTGTGAGCCTAGGTGGCTCAACACATTGACGATCAAAGAGCCCAAAGGTGTGCGGACTCCAACAGCTGCAGGCAGCTCTTTGATCTCTCATTGGGGGTTTCTACCCATCGCACAGGTCAGGCGGTGCCCCCCAAGCCAGGAATTTGGGTAGCCCAGTTATTCTGCTAGTTACTTACAGATAGACAAAAGCATCAGCAATTGATGAATAGTGGATGACACTCAACAATCATGGCTGGGTTTTGCTTCTCCTGCAGTGTGATCTACCCCTTATATCCTGTGATATTTCCCACTCTTCCTATCCCCTGCCGACCAACCACCTCTCACCCCATCCATTTCTAGGGCTTCTAGTTTTGTCACTGCAGCAAAGAGCTACACAGCAAATGCACCATTTAATCGGAAGACTCAGAATGAGCTCCCTGCTTCTCCGCCTCTCAGAATCCTATACACGCATCAGAGCACCATCCAGATGCCACTTTCTATGTGGTTTATCTAATGTCACTGCAAATCTTGACTCATAGCAACAGAGTACTTACTTACTACACACCAACTTCCATTAGATTCCTAAGCAGTCTTTATAGGTAGTTTCTTAATCTTTTGAAGTGCTTTTATAACTACAGTAATTATACAGTTTGGTGCTTTTTTGTTGTTGTCGTCTCATCCTCTAGTTGACTAGACACGTAATTATATTCTGTTTCTTTTTGCCTTTCTTCTACTGTGCAGGATGGTATGACAACCCAGCTGCGTGATACAGTAACTAATAAAGTCAGTTATTATACAGGTTGAGTATATTTTAACTGAAATGTTGAAGATGAGAAATATTTTATATTTTGAATTTTTTGGATTATGAATATTTGGACACATAATGGCATAGCTTAGGGATGAGACACAGTCAAACAGGAATCTCATGTACTTTTTCTTTTTTTTTGGCAGAACTGAGGACTGAACTCAGGCCCTTGCACTTGCCAGGCAAGCACTTATTCTACTGAGCTATCTCACTGGACCTCATGTACATTTTCTTTATACTTAATATATAAAACCTGCAGGCAGCTTCATACAGTATTCTTAGCTCCCTTGCATTCTGACTACACATGAGATCAGGAGCAGCATTTTTCTCCTTGTAACACTCTGTTAGTGCCCAAAATGTTTGAGATTTCAGATTTTCAATTTAAGGGCTTCTCAAAGTAGAGTATATTGAAATTAAGACTGGAATAGTCAAAGGATTGAACTTCATTCATCCACTACATTTTCTATGTCAGTGATTGTATACATCCTAACAAATACAAGTTCAGGATGTCTGTCTACCTTGTAGACTATTGGTGGGATATCTGTCCACTAAGTTACGAAATTATTCATATTAACACATCCCCACCAGCTTGAACCCCCAGCAGTTCCTACATGATGGTTCCATCAGGCATTCTGTACCACCCAGTGAGCCTGCCCAGGGCACGATGGGACAGTCATTCAGGTGCCGCAGGTGGGTCAGACCTGTTTGGCAGTGAGATCCAAATTATGTCCCCATCATGAGCCTGTTTAGAGGTGTGAGAGCCCTGGGCCACTCCATTATAGTGTCATGTTACTCAGTTCTACATAAAATGACCCATTTCCTGGCTTGTCTAAGAGTGAAGCCTTTCCCAAAACATAGGATTTTCAAGCTGAAAATCAGGAAAGGCTGGGTCATTCTGGTCATGAGGAATGATTTCCTCAATGGAATTTTATATTAAATACTGAATAACAGCTGATGCTTAGATGCATTTTTTTTCCAGTATATGTAAGACGTGAGCCTTTCCTCAGGCTCCTAGAGTGTTTTCATTGTTGGATGCTTACTATGTTTTAAGTTGAATACCATAAAATGTTGTATCTTTGCATCTGACAGCTGGCAGGAAAAAGATGCTTCTCTACTACATAAAGCTCAAAAACTTATGATAAATTCTACTCTAACCAATCAACGCCTTTGTTGTGTTTAGAAAAGTACTTTACTAGCAGTCATTTTACAGGCGTCATGATGCATCCATTCAGTGTAGTATTATTTTAAAAATTATTTAAAATAGCTGGCTCCCATAAGAATAATCTACTAAAAGATGTAAATTGTACCAAATCTCCCTGTGGGTAGCATCTTATGCTCAGAAATTTCTGATTTTTTTTTTTCTGAGCTTTCTAGCTTTTCTTTAGAATTGAATTGTATAGGCCTCCTAGCTAAAGCCACTGGTTAAATTAACTGTATCTGCTTTCAGACTATCCAGTTTTCTTTCTTTTTTTCTTTTCTTTCATTCTTTTTTTTTTTTTTTTTTTTTTTTTTTTTTTTTCAAGGTCTCACTACACAGCTCAGACTTGTAGTGATTCTTCTGTTTTCAGCCTCCCCAGAGCTGGGATTACAGGTATGCACCTAGTCTCTGTTGCTGGCTCCACACACCCAGGGACAGGGCCAGGCTGGTGCAGCATATGGTGCCAGGGATTGAACCCCATTCCCTGTACTTGCCTGAGCTGGCACTTAGTCCGCAGAGCTATCTCGCCAGCAACCCCCCCTTTTTTTTTTCCACTGTCTTACTTGTGTAACTAGCTTCTCTTTGCAGTTCTGATCTCATCAGAGAATGAAAATACAACTGTTGGAAAATCTTACCCATTTTCCTTGGTTCTCTTGTCCATCTGAAAGTTTTAAGGAAGCCTTTAGATAACTTTGAGTAAAATCTAACTGCAATTCAGGTGCAAGATAAATCCACATTCTTAAGGATTTCTGGGCATAAATGAGCTTCCTTGTGATGTCTCACTTGCTGGCTTCACACATCGAGGTAAACAGCATTGGTGCCTAAAGGAACACGTAGGGCATGATGCAAGTTTTCCAAATCTCCTACTTTGAAGCAGAGATTTTCTACATTATGCTATTAAGAGCTAAATCTACTTTCTGAAATACATGTAAGTAACTTCACTTCAAGATCTTACTCTATTTTTCAATACCAAGCCAACAGCTGATGATAGCATCATGAGCCAGTCAGTCGTGCTTCCTCCTTCCTGGAGTTCATTAAATCTGTGTTTTAGTCAAAAAAAAAAAAAAAAAAAATCATCTTTACTCTATATTTGTGGCTTATTCCCTCTTTATCTTTTTTTATATTTGATTTTTGAATCTTAACTAATGTTAAATCTAAAGTAGATGTTGGTTCCTTCATTCATAAGGATGGAAATTTTTTGCTTGAACTAGTTGGGATTCTTACTCATGCCAAAGTTAATAATACTCCAACTTTATAGGATGTTTTCATCTTGCACAGTTCCTGCACAGAGTAGATTCTATTTGATCTTCATTAGAATATTTTCAGGCTCAGGTTTTGCTTTGGGCTTGGCCAGAGAAATGCGTATTAATAAGACTCCTCTAGGTGGAAGGGCCCTATCATAACAGCTTTTTGTATGGTGCATCAGCCATCATCGTAAATTTGTAAAGTCTGAATACTAGCTTTATACTTGAATACATTTCATGTATTATTGATGACTTTACATAAGTTAGTAATAAACAGAGCAGGCACCCTAATTCCCCTGGCAGTTTTCTATTGAACGCTTTATGCCACTTGGTGTATTAAAAATTCCCTCTCTTCCATTCATTCATTTCACAAAGTATTATGGAAGTTTTTCTCTAAACAAGGCAGTCTACAGCCACTGATCCCTGTGAGTCCTCATTGGGGCAGTAGGACAGGCAAACCAGGTATAACTCAAATATCTAAGATAATTAAGTGAATCAGTATTTGTATATTTAGGGGTCATTTTAGATGTGTGAATTTTATATGAACAAAAAGTTATTAGTGCTTCCAAACTGTTTCATGATCATCTCCCCTAATGACAACAGGTTTTATTTTGCTTTGGTGGCACGAATTGAACTTAGGACCTTGCACTTGCTGGGTAGGCACTTGTGTTGCTAAACTACATCCCCAGCCCCTAAAATCTGGTTTTGAAGTTTATCTCCCCAAACCTTTACCATAGAATTATTTTCTCATTACTGTTTACAAATAAAGCAACTGCCTATCAAACAGTATGGAATTACCATGTTGCCTGCCCAAAAGGGAAAACAAAGAGACATTCATTTCGTGTTTTTCTTGGGTTATGTGTCATGATTGGAAGCAGATACATAATTCCGAATATTTTCAAAATATTGTAAATCTTTATTACTAACTGTGGCCTTCAGTGATGAGATCCAGTTTCTTCATTTATTCATATTAGTAAAATTTATTTCTGTTAACCCATCCATTTGCAACTTAACTGTGGCTAGCCAGTGTCTTTTCTTTACATCTGTTTGATGTTTTTGGTCCTTTGATGAATAGGACTTGAATTGGAAAAGGAAACAAATTGAAGACCTTTATAAAGACACAAGGTGCTTTGCTACTTAAGCGGTTGCATAACAAGCATGAAGTGTGATTATATTTGACATCACTCTTAATTTATGTCATAAGAGCTGTGAGGTAGCTGGTGACAGGGCAAAAGAGGAGTGGATGAGCTCATGTGCCCAGGTGGGAGCTGCCCCAAGAGGCCTCAGGGTTGCCTTGACAATGCAAAGTCATTGATCCTTCTCAGATCTCCACATCCTCTTCCTACTGTCCCCATGCCAATCCATCTTTTAGTCTTACCCTCCCTAAGAGATAAAATGATGTCTTACACTAGTTTAAACTACTTGACACTAGTTAGGGGATGGGAGGATGTTTGCATAATGAATAAACAGGAAGAAAGCATAGCGTAATATCTTTGATAAAACATTGAATTTTCCTAGGGAAAGGAAGCACCATAGAATGTGCCTGATGAGATGGTATAGGCTATGGATAAATGACAGTGAGAACAAAGGGGCTATATGAAAGCTAGTAAGAGCTTTATGATTTGGTTTTCTTAGCTGAAACTTGTTTTCATTTTCTTTCTTTACATTTTTTTCTCATTAAGTAACATGTAATAGCTGTACATACATATGGAGCACAGTGTGCTCAGTGTGCTACATTAATGCATGAACATGTGTACTGAGCAACTCAGGGTGATCGGTATTTCCATCTGCCTACCATTTGTTTACATTCAGAACCTCTGAACTCCTATTTGTTGGTTCTTTATAACATATGTAATAGGTTATTGTGAGCTGTGGTCACCCTATGAGCTGAAGCACAAAAAAACTTGTTCTTCGTGTCTGTGTTCCAGTACCTACTCTATGCCCGTCCTCCGTCCTCTGCCTCCCACATTTCCCTAAGACCAAACTTGACATTTCTCCTGCATCAAAGAGACCACTTCGTCTCTCTTTAGTAATCTTACACAGTGTTGTGTGACTAAAGTAAAACTTTAAAATTGTTTATAGAAATTGCCAGTTTTTCATAAGATTGCTGATGACATTTTCTTATGCTTTTCTGGATATAGTTAGTATCTTTCACAATAACATGCATTACTTTTTAGTCAAGGAAAAGAAAAGAATCACAAATTGTAAAAGTTGAAAAAAGTATAAAAATCCTAATATATCCTTGCATCGTAAAGTGAGTTTATTATTATTTTTTAAAATTTAGGGTGACCTGTCAGGTTAACTACCTGATAATGAAACAATGAACTCTACAGCTCTTTACACAGATTTTCTCACATGGGGCATATTATAATAATATTCAATGAACTTAGTAATAGTGGCAGGATAGATCCTTATATCCCAAAACAAGGACATTAGAATTAAAGTTGTATTTATCTTATTAAGAATTACGTTTAACAAATTACATGTAAATAGGGCTACTTCTTTGTGCTCTCATGTGCATACGGTTATGATAAATTTCTCATGAAATCTATAAAGAAATATTTAAGACAGTTCCTACTGCCAGGCAGTTACATTGCAGTTGGAGTAAAAGGACACATAGGGGCCAGGGAGATGGCTCAGTAGAATAAGCAAGGATTTGCCTGGCAAGCGCAAGGGCCTGAGTTCAATGCCCAGTTCCACCAAAAAAAAAAAAGAAAGAAAAAAAGGACACATAGTAGCAGATGCTGTCAATTACCAATGAAATTGATGGCACAGGTAGAAATCCAGTGCCTGATAAAAGACCTGTTATATTGGATGGATGGATGGATGGATGGATGGATGGATGGATGGATGGATGGATGGGTGGATGGGTGGGTAGATGGATGGATGGGTGGGTGAATGGATGGATAGATGGATGGATGGATGGGTCAATGGATTGATTAGTTATAAGAGTACAAAGGATAAATGTTTACTGGCCACAGATGGTTGTGTTTTAGGAAATATCTTTTGATATTTTATCAGTTGGAGAATACTTCAGGAAGAAGATAGGTTCAGTAGGCCTTTAAGAACTTAGAAGAGTAGGGTTTGACTATGCTAAACAAAGAGCTCCATGGGAATTTTAGGCCCAAGGCTAGTCATGAGGAAAAGCAGTGGGGCAAGAGTCAGATTTCTGACTGGGAGCTGTCCAGTCCTGGCAGGTTTGGTGAGGAAGTTGTTTCAAAAGTAGATTAAGATAGTATCATAGAACATCATGATTTCCAACCTAATGCCCTACATAAATATAGGCCACTATAGAAATACTTGCATAAACAATGCCATAACAGGAACATCTTAGAGAAAATCTGGTAAAAGTATGACTTCATATTGAAAAGCTGCATGGTCTAAGCACCTACCGGACAAGTGCAAGGATCCAAGTCCAATCCCTAGTACCACATGACATGTTGGCATCAGAACCCAGGCACACTATGCTGGCCTCAAAAACGGTCATAGTGGTACACACCTGTGAGCCCAGCAGTGGGGAGGCTGAGACTAGAGGATCGCTTTGAGTCTGAACTGCGTAGGGAGACCCTGCATCAAATTAATTAGTTAGTAAATTAAAGATACAAGGTATAGTTTAATACAATTTATAGATTTTAAGTATTCAACTGGAATTTTAAAGTATTTTTAGAACTGCTAATGTAGATTTTGCTGTATCATCATTAAAATATTTCTGTACTTAACTGACATTTCTGAGACAGTTATGCCAAATTCAGCTTTAGATCTATAGGTATTCTAACTGAGAACTAACACATTGGAAAACAGAAGCTGGCATAAACGTCTAGAGGTCTCCAAATATTTTATGCATATAAATGAATGAATATTTTATGTGCTAGAAGAAAGGTAATAATTTATGTGTTCTGGAATACTTAATCTAATACTGGATATGTCCTAGAGTTGGTATTTCTTAGATGTGAGTTCTGTTTGCACTATGAGAAACTCTATACATTCTGTCTTTAACTCTGTTAACTATTTGATCTCACAAAATCAACAGTTATTATGTTTTAATGTGAATAACATTGGGACCCTAGAACAGAACAGTGGGCGTTGGATTCTAGCTCCGCTGCTTACACGCTGCTTGGTCCTGGCCAAGTTTCTCTCTGTTCCTCAGTTCTCTCATCCATGAGGGTGACAAGACCACACTAATTCCTTAAAACCAGACATTGGGCGGATTAAAGATAGACATGTAGATGGGTAGCCAGCATGATGTAGCAACAATTCATAAAAAATAGCTGTGTCACTAGTATCAACAGTATCAATGACTAATACATGTATATTCATCTTATTTTCTTGAGGTGTTTTGGTTTGGTTTGGTTTGGTTTGGTTTGGTTTTCAGTGTTTTGCTGGAAAGAGAGCTAGGATCTCATGGGGATGTGTCAGAGGTCTTTTGGGGGGGACCTTAGAACTCAACACATGGAGCATAGGCTGCCACTGAACACAGTGAAGCTGACTGCCTCTTGCCTTCCACAGTGAGCCATCTCTATGGATTTGGACTGATGGATGCAGAAGCCATGGTGATGGAGGCGGAGAAGTGGACCACTGTCCCCCAGCAGCACGTGTGTGTGGAGAGCACAGACCGACAAATCAAGTAATGTTTGCAACCGCCAGATAGCATGATCATGCCCTGAAAAGAGAGAGGCCAGCTTACACTGGAAAGCTAGAAACTTCTGTAATTTGTTTCTGATGTAATTATAGCATTGTGATAAAATGTCTAGGCTGCTAAGCTGTGAAAACCATATTAGTATAGCCCTAGGATCCTTAAAAGCAAAAGGAGTTGGGCAGCCCCTTACCAGTGGGCATTCCAAAGTTTGTTACTCTGTCCAGATCTCTATTTGATGGTGTATAATATTCTCCAGAGGTTGATGTACTTCAAAGCATGTGCTGGAAATTTCACTGCAAACCATGTTGTTCTCCAAAGAGTAACATAAAATGTAAATTTCACGAGCGTACAGTTCACTCCAAGATACAAGGGTCTGCTCCCCGGGGTTAGCTGTGCAGGCCCCAGAGAGTATTCACCGAACAGTTTGTATAAAAGCACTCCTAGGTGTGACATTCAGGTGCCATATTCCTGCTCAGTGGCCTCATGGGATTTCCTTCATAGCTTTCTCCTCAGAGACCACTGTCTCTGAAGAATATTTATATAAAAACTTTAGTTTATGGTGATACCAGGGACCTTACAGTTTCTTGAGGAAATTTGTTATAAGGCAGAAAGTAATTTTTTCTTTTCCCATTCTACTGTCTTGAAGAGTAAGAAAGGAAAAAAAAGAGTAAAAAGTTAGTCAATATTTCCTGAACACTTACTATGAGCCAAGCCAAATGCCTGAAATCCCATATATGGTTTTCTTAAAATTTGTGCATAACTTGGGTGTTTGTCCCATTTGATAAATGAGACAGTGATATCAGTGCAGTTTTTTGTTTATCCACTTACAAACTCATTCACCAATTCAGCCACTGCTTTTCTTGTACTCCCAGACATGAGCACTAAGCTAGTTATTAGGGAGAAAGTGGAAAGGGATAAAAGTTGCTTCCTTCCCTTATGAAGTTTAGAGTTTTGAGAAGAAGACAAACAAGAAAGATGGAATGAGCACATACCAAGAAGTTCTAAATGAATGTTGAAAAATTGTAAAGGTACGAAATTAGAAGGTTTTGCCTCTTGTCTGATGAGGTCAAATGTAAGCTTTGGTCTTGAAGGAGGAAGGAGAGTTAACCACAGCCAAAAAGGGCTGCAAGCAGAGTAGAGAGTTCAAGGTCTTCATGGTGAAAAGCTCAGAGTATACCAGGCAGTGGACTGTGGCATAGGAGGAAGCTGGAGAGGAGGATAGTGTGCCCTTGGGTTATGGCACAAATGGTGAACCAAGAATTGGAGCCAAGATTGTGCATGTTCCCAAGCCACTGCTCTACCACCACCATACAGTCATTCTCAGGGCATCTTCCCTAGGTCATCCACACCCATGTCACCTGAGAACTCAGAAATAAACATGTGCAGTTAGCCACTCTAACTGGGACCCACCCATGTCTATATCTTAACAAGATGATGCCAAGGCACAGCCCAGTTGGCAACCCACTACTCACATGAAGATAAAAAGGTTTTTGATTGCCCTTTTCCTCCTCATCTGCATCCTCCTCACTAACCATTAATACTCTAGGTGGCCTGATGATTTAGGTATTAGCACTGTGGTCACTTAATGTCCACAGGCCAGCTGCCTGCTTATCTTGCAGCCTCACGCCAAGCCTCCAGAATTGCTCATCTGAACTCAGCTGCACATTTGCTCACATCTCCCCTCTCTCTCCCTCTCTCTCCTTCTCCCTATTACAGGACGATTCGCCCCAACAGTGCAATCCGCTCCATCTACAAAGCCTCAGGTTGCTCTGATAACCCCAACCACTATGTCAACTACCTGGAGCACGTGGTTGTACGTGTCACCATCACTCACCCCCGGAGAGGAGACCTGGCCATCTACCTGACCTCACCCTCAGGAACCAGATCCCAGCTATTGGCCAACAGGTACAGTGATGGCTTCTGCCCACCAACAGGGGTCACAGCAACACTCAGCTCCCCTTGAGGTAGAGAGGATCTGCTGCTCTTTACTCCTATGGGGGTCCTCGCATGTCATGATCTCACTGATCCGAAGCATAGACTGGGAAGCTGCTCAGCATCTATAAGCATGGAAAAGTATGGCCCGTCATAGCTGGATAATAAAAGGATGCTTCAGAAAAGCTGTAATGCTCCCTCTGATGTGCCTGATGACATTTGTTACCGATTAACTGAATTTTCTTGCCCAAACACTTAACTTTCCAAAGTTAAAGGAAATTCTGGTTCTTCTATTTTTTAAACTAGTGTTGGCAATTCTGTTCTGCAAAGAGCCAGAAAATAAATATTTTGAGCTTTGTAGGCCAGGTCTCTACCCCAACCACTCAGCTCTGCTGTCAGAGTGCAGGAGCCTCCATAGACAATAGAAATGAAAGGACACGAAGATTCTAGTAAAAAACCCTTCCCATATAGGCAGCCAGCCAGGTCGGCTTGCGGGCTAACATTTGTGCACTGCTGCTTTTGATGTTGGCCCTTTAGTTCATTTTGCCCTAGAGGACACCTGTGTCTTTTTTTAGCCTCTTTCCTTTTTCTTTTTCTTTTCTTTTCTTCTTTTTTTTTCTTTTCCTTTTCCAAATATTAACCTGCAAGTAAGTAACTGTATTGTGTACCGACTAAAATCTTGCTGAAAGAATAAGGTCAGAGGTCCAGGGATATAGCTCAGCAGCACAGTGCCTGCCTGACAAACATGAGGTCTGGAATTCAATTTCAAAAAAGAATAAAGTGAGAACATTTTATTACAAGTTTTCTTTTGCTCCATGAACTTCTTCACTGGCTGGGGAAATGACCTGCCTGGCAGTAGGTGGAGCTCAGTGGGGGGAACTTGTCTCCCAGACCTTCTGTCCATTGTGGTTCTAAGGTATAAGCCACAACCAAGCCTAAAAGCTTGTTTAATTTAACATTTCATGGAAACAGAAACCATATCATCAGTGGCCTGTGCAGCCTAAATGAAAGTGAACCTTTCAAGTAGCCATAGCCACATGTCCATGTGGCAGGTGATACGACAGAGGAGATCTTTACTCAATGTGAACAATGGCCAGAGGGTCTGAGAGCCCAGGGTCAAAGCCACCCTGCAGAACCAAATGTGAGAATGAAATTTCCAGCACCCCTTTGCTCCAAGAGATCACCACTCTTTATCCATTGTAAGATAGTGAGAAGAGAACAGTAGCATTCCAAGGAGGCAGGATCAGGAGCGCAGAACCTGGACTGTTCCACCCCTTTCTCCACGGGCACATGCTAAGCTCTTCCTAGAAAGCAATAACTTCCAATAGAGCCTGAGGAGCTTCAGGCTGTCCAAGCATGAAGTGCAGCTTTGCCCAGGTGCAAAGGCATAAGGATGCGTTGGCATCGGGTCCCTGGGCACCTCCTCCATACCCTCTTCCTGCTGCAAACAAAGGGGTCTCAGCTGGTGCCTGCCAGGTAATTGCTACAACCTGCCTAGTACTTCTTTCCAGTGAGCAGTTACATGGTCTCATCCACTGTTGTCACCCAAGTCCAGAAGTGCCCTTGAATTTTTCTTTCTTTCTTTCTTTCTTTCTTTCTTTCTTTCTTTCTTTCTTTTTTTCTTTCTTTCTTATCAATATTCATCTGGATTTAAACTGCAAGAGTACCCTAGTAAAACAGTGTGAAGTGCAGAGGTTTGCTTCATATGTGTGTTATGCTCCTAGCCCTTCCCTCATAAGAAAACATTCCCTCACTATTGCTATTTGCGTAGAAAACTCAGCCTCTTCTTCTTTCTGGGCTCTTCCTGCGTATTTTGCAACGTATTGTTGGCTTCCCTCAAAATGACTTCAGTAGGGAAACTCGCAATCAGAGGCACAACAGATTCCATCACAGGCGTTGGTGGGTTGCGAGGTCCCTGACTGTCACTCACATGCATCCCTTCCCAGTTGACATCTGCTTTGTTCTCTGCAAGCTGCTGAATTCAAGAGTGCTACATGACTTGTGGCAGAGATAAGAAAAAGGCATTTCAGATGCTCCGTCAACACTGCTCACAGGCTCTATCTCAGTCTCCCCCCACCAAGATCATCTTATTAGAAGTAGAGTTCTCGCTCATTAGGCAGTGGTACACGCCTGTAATCTTAGGGTCTCTGGAGGCTGAGTCAAGAGGATCACAGATTCAAAGCCAGCCTGGGCAACTTAGTGAACCCTGACTCAAAAATAAAATATAGGGTTAGTGATGTGACTCAGTGGTAGAGTGACCCTGGGTTTGATCCCTGGTACTGCAAAATAATAACAATAAAGTCTGTGTTTAGAGTTTCTAATCTGCAGCATCTTCTTAAAATGCTGCCTTTATATATCCTTCCTCTCAGTCCTGAACATATGTGGCCATCAAATGAGGTAACAGTTGGAGATGCAAGGACCTGGGAGCCCCAAGAGATGGGAAAGATGTTGAGAATTCATTGTTCACAGCTCCCCCAAAACCTTGATCTGAGCTGCTGCCTGAAATGTAAAACAGCTGCACCTCACCCCAAAACCACCCTCCCCAGGCCAGGCCCCCTGTTTCTGTTGTGTTTAACACGGACAGTGTGCCTCCTACCGAGACAGCTGGCGAAGACAGTTTCCTTTGGCATTCTTTCCTCTGGCATATTCGGAGACTTTCATTTTATTGAAGGAAATCTCTCCTGGAAAACTCTCCATCTCTGGGCTTATTGGCAAGAAGTCTTCTTGTCCTGTCACTTTGGCTCTGATTCAAACACAGCCCAGGATGGAGAACTGGGAGTGGAAGCGGGAGCACAGAAAGGGGTGGGGAAGAGAGAAGGGAGGACCCACTTTGCTCCTGCTGTCCTCCATGCCCAGCAGCAAGACAGTGTTTTTCCTCAGGAAAACAGTAAGTCAGATTTTGAAGAAGTATGTCTCAGATTATTCGTAAAAGCAGTAGTTTCCCTCATAGACACCTACTGTGATGTAATGTTAATCTTGACTGGTTTGAGAGGTGCCTAGGGGATTAGAGAAGCACACTTCTGGGTGTTGTGGGGATACATCTGATCCCAGGACCCCTTCTCTGGTGCTTCCTTGTGCTCAGAAATTGAGTGGCTCCACTCCACCATGACTCCTGCTCTATTGTTTTGGCCCTGTAGCCAGCTAGCCAGCACTGTGAGCTAAAATATCCCTTTTCTTCTTTAAGCTGTAGATAGCAGGTATTTTGTCCCAGCCACAGAGAGGTGATCAACACCTACCTTTCTCTCTCTCTCTCTCTCTCTCTCTCTCTCTCTCTCTCTCTCTTTCAAAGAAATCAAGATTTCTAAGGAGGTTCAGGTAAAGCAAAGAACAGCTTAAAACTAGGAATTACAAAAAGCTTACAACAAAGTTTCTCTCACAGGGCTGGTCCGAGAGGATGATGGGCTTCTTGGGGCCGGGGCCTACTGGTCTCATCCATCTCTCCCTACCAAGAGGTGCAGCTCTTCTGTAAGGCCTAGAATTCCCCGTCCCACCAGCCTGGCAGGCAGTGTGGAGAACTTAGTGAGCATGTTGACGCGTCCCCCTGCCCACTCACAGCCAACTGCAGAAAGCGAGGTGCTGGAAGCCGGCTCAGACCCAGAATATGGAGCTCACTAAACGTCATCTCCCCTCTGTGACTCCAACCCTGGAGACACACACTGTGAGGAGAGAAGAGCTGGAATGGCAGGTCCTTCCTCGGCCTTATTATCTGTGACTGTGCTGCTTCCCATGATTGACAAGATATGTACCCTCTTTTGGGGTCCTGAAGGCCTGGTCGCTGCTCATAGTTGGCAATCCACAGGTCCCTATTTTCCTAGACATTTCAGTGCGTTTTTTCAGTCATGTTTGTCCCCTTGGCCAAGCAATTCCTTGACAGTCTCTCCTCTGCAAAATGCCAAACACTTCAGTCCCATCTGTGTGGGCTGTCAGAGCCCTCGCCTGGCATGGGTGGGGGGCACCTGCCTCAACCCCTACAGAGAACAGCTGTGGGAACAAGCCAGACTGGCTTGCCGAAGTGTCTGCAGGTGCTCGGTGAGGACAGCACGCAGCAGGGTTCAGAACTGCAGGCTAGCGGGAGCTGCAGGCCAGCTCCCCGGCAAGCCACTGTAGTAATTTAGTGGGTTGGAGCTCGGCTCAACAGAACAGCCCTGGAGAGGACAAATGGCAGCTCCTTCCTCACATTTGTCCTTCTCCTGTCCTGCCTCACTCACAGTCCTCCACTGGCCTCTATATCCTGCCTAGCAAAACAAACCAAACTGAACATAGACAGCAAATGGATTGCTTGTGTGGAGAATGTGGAGGTCAGGTGTGTCAGGAGGAGTCAGGGGAGCTGGGCTTCCTTGAAAACAATGTTAGAGATTTTAGACAAGAGCAACTTTCAGTGGAAGCTTTTAACATACCACAGCCAAATTCTGCCTATGTAGAAAAAAAAAATCTAATGAAGCCATGTTCCACCACATTCTTCTGTCAACAATATTTGTTAGAACTTTGAGAAGCCATCTTGGGTCTGGACCGCACCCTAATCTCTCCCACTCCCAACTCAGTTGGGTTTTAGCTTTAGTTTAGCTGTATGGACTTGCTGTTCCCAATTTCGCCTCTGACTGAAAGCTGAAACTTTGCCTTGCTTCCCAAATTTGATTATAGAAGAATATCTCTGCTTCTGATTATGTTCTTAAGTAGAAAGACGGTACACTTTCTGGTTAGTGAAACCTATAGGGTTGTCTAATCGACTGTTTAAAATGTAATGTTGATACTTTCATCATTCTTATCACTGCCCTACCCAATGTTCAGTGACAGACCATTGACATTTGTAATGCTCCAGTGTATGTAAAAATCCATGTGTGGCTTGCAGTAGAACTTACCTTTCACAGTGAAAGTGTGATACGCAGCACAGCCCCATCCTGAAGAGACTGCCGCCCTCATGGAAAACCAGGCACAACCTTTGGAATCAGGCATTGCTGAGCATCTCTTGACTTTGCTGATGTCTGTGTTTGAATTTGGAGAAAAGGACTTTGTCAGTCATAAAGCAATGACAGTACCTGCTCCACAAGACTGGAAGAAGCGTTAAGTAAGGGACCAGATAGCAAGTACTTACTGCAGTGCCTCAAAAGTCTGCTTCGTAAGTAGGAAAGCTGTGTACACAGTCCTTACGGAGCACCTGGTAAATGATTCCAGCGAACACGGAGAGCTGGGCATCTTTCCCAGACATTCTGATTCAGTAGGTCTGGGGTGAAGTCCGAGGACTGCTTTTCTTGTACACTCCCAGGTGAGATGGAAGCTGCCTATCCAAAGACCACACCTTGAGGGGGCAGGGGCCTCTATACCTTAGCCCCAACTTAAAAGATCACCCAGTCTTTCCATACACATTCTTATAATTTTTTATGTCATCAAAAAGCTTGTGAGTGGTATGCTGCTGCAGACTCTGAAAGTAATTTACAAAGGAGTGTATAATATAAAACAGATTCTTAAATAAAAACCATCTACTATAAAATGGAATAAATCCTCAAGAAGATTAAGGATTTATATCATGTACCCTCAAGAAGGAATGCATTTAGGGGTTAGCAAAGGATTTGACAATAATATTCAAAAAAAATTATCATTTTTAGGTATTCTGAACATTTAGAACCAGAATATTTCTCTCAACCTTTATTAAAGAAGCAGTTTGCATTAGGAAACAGAAAAACAAAATGGTGTGTTTTATCGGATCTCAAAAGCAAATGATCGAAACTTGTGGAATCTGAGCTTTTCAAAAAAAGTTTAAACTCACTCAAAATTGCACCCAGTGAGGCTTTCACACAGTCACTAAGTTGGTCCTCAAATTGTGATGACATGCTGGCTAAATTAACAAATAATAAATAAAGAGAAATCTTTCAAGAATATTGGTTTAATGTCTAATTGTGTAGTAATAAATACTGTTTGAGTAGTAATCGGTGCTTCTGAAATTAAGATCCATTTTCAATTTTAGAAATAATTATATAATAACACATAGCTGTCAGTACTTATAAAATGCCTTGTTATTATTTGCCATAACATTATAGAAAAATGCTGTAGCCTTGATACTTGGCTAGACTCTTTAGGGGGAGGAGATTAGTAATCATGAGTTATTTCCTGAGTTAATTCCTCAAAGGGATGTACTACGCTTAATGGCAAGTCTTTCCTACCAGGCTTCCTCCAAAGTAATTTATTTGAAAATTGCTCACAGGGCCAGGGCTACGGTGCGTCTGTGCCATCACAACCCTACATCACTTCACTGAGTGTGTGATTATGAAGTCAGCTCTGACAGATCCGAGCTTCGCTGCCGCAGAAGCGGATCCAGGCACGGGGTTAATCTGCCCTGGCTTTTAGCACTCTAGCTCTGTGTAAATAATATTTTCCCCACACTACTAATGTTGGCGCATGTCATGCCTCTCTGCTGTTAGCCTACCGCAGATGTTCCAATTGGACATCTGAGTTTTTTAGCTGGCCCTATAATTAGAATCTCCTTAATAAATGCCCGTGGTGTCGCTTTGGATTCTCTTGGACAAATGGTTCTTTGCGCTATCAAACCCCTCCACAGCCTACATTGCCTTATTTTAAATGCAGAAGATGCTATTTTTGAAAAATGTGAACAGTATTATGAGTACAAAGTAATTGAAACACTGAATTAGAATCAAAATATGGAATGATGCATTCCTAGTGAAGTGATCTATGATTAGAAAGGAAAGGGTGAGACTGGCCATGTGGGAGCCTGGTTAGCTGTCTGTGCGTTGCGGTCATGTTTGGCTGCATGGTCCCCTTCTCAGCTCGTACATTCACATGGAGCTAGTGAGCATCTCCACTGTGCCCAAAGCGAGGAGACCTCAGAGCCAGCGGCTCAGCTACATGGACACAGACAAACACAGATAAAGCCCGAGCTTTGAAACTTCTATTTGGGCTTTGATTTACAAATAATCTTCTTGGCATCCAGTCTGTATTTAATTTTTTGTTCCAAATGCAGTTACACAGTAATTGGTGGCCAGGGAGTGATTCTCCAAGGTGGATGGGAAAGAATGGAAGGGAAGAAACATAGGCCTATTAATCCAACAGTCAAATAATTGGCCCGTGAGTAACGAAAAGTTGGCTGCGGCTGTGGAAATAAGACTGCCCCCCATGCAGTGGCGGCCCCAGGTCCCCTTTGTAGTTTGGGATATGAGGCAGGGAGCCAAATGCTCTATCTAAACTGTCTGGGAGCTGCTTTTAAGTTTGGTACTTGTGGAGCCCTATTCTGTGACAAGTTATGGCTTCAGTGCCCTCAGATGGCACCGTGTCTCAAAAGGACTGGCGTTTGCATTCTAGCAGTGAAGTGGTTCTGCACTGGTTTTCCACCTCTCCATTTCCATGTTGGCACATTTCCGGAAGGAAGGGCAGCTTACGAAAATTCCTTCTGGACCAGCCAGGTAGCTCAGTGGACTAAAGCTAGCCTGCTTAAGCAGGCTCAGGGACCAGGGTTCTATCCTGGGCGTGCCATGCCAGCTCCGCCCCCCAGGGTACACTGAGAAGGGGACTGAAACTGGGCGTGGTGGCGTGCGTCTATAATCCCAGCACTTGGGAGGTTGAAAACAGGAGGATCACTATGAATCCAATCTGTGTAGTGAGACCCTATGGACTCTGTACTAAATATGTAAAATAAAATAAAGAAAATTCCTTCTATCACTGCATTGGCTTTTGCCTAACATTCATACACCCGGGGTTCTAGCTTGGGAACTCTATGGCAGTTTCATCTCAGCCAAGTCCAACTTTAAATCATAAACTTGTGAAACAAACCCTCCTGCCTACTGTGTCTGTGCAAAGAATGGTAGGATTTCCATAAATCCTTTCGCAAGGCCCAGGCACAGTGTGAACATGCCACACTTAGCCCTGTCATCATGGGACCCTGTCACCAGTCCCATGTGTGCCTGCTCAAGGTGCTACAGAGACCTGTTCAGAAGGTAACATAGCCTTCCCCAGTAATACACAGTTATGATTGGGGGGGGGGCAGAGGGAAAGGGATTGGAGGGAAGAGCGGAGGAGAGGAAGAAAGGAGGGGACGAGGAGTGGGGAGGAAAAGGCGGGCCTGAGAGAGTGTACTTAGGTTTGAAATTCAGTGACTCCACTGGGGAAATTTTCAAACACATGTTATTCCAAAGGGCAGAAGTGTCCTGCAGGAAAGGTATCTATTCAACTTGGCTTATGCCACCTTTCCAAAGGCTAAGAAACAGGTATTGGGTGATTTTCTTTTTCATTGCCTTTCTGTGGAGATTATATCTGGGGTTTGTTTACTTAACCCAATCTAATCTTGTGTCACTGAACCCAGTTTTAGACTCCAGGTCTTATTTCATTATTTATTTATTTTAATGAATTTGGTTGTTGCAGGGTCTCACTATGCAGCTCAGACTCATGGTGATCTTCCTATCTTCAGCCTCCCTAGTGCAGGGATTATAGGGGTGAGCCACCTTGCCCAGACCCTGGCCTGCTCAGCCTGCCCTGGGGACAGGGCTGGCTCAGCATGTGGTGCCTGGATCAAACTGTGGTCCCTGTGTTTGCCTAAGGAGGAGCTTTAGTCCACTGAGCTATCTCACCAGCCCCCTCCAGCTATTATTTTAGAGGAAGCCGCGAACATTGTTAATATAATATCTTTTTAAAAGGTCAAACTCTACTATGTTATTTTAAGGAGACTAAACTGGTTGGTTTTTGTTTTAGAAGGGTGTACTTTCTCCCAAAGAAAGACAAACCTAGAAAGTGAAATTATAACCACTTGGTTTACTTGGTGAACATAAAATTAAGACAAGTGGACTGCATCTCCTGTGTAGCCCTCACTTTTTTTCCTTTGTCTCCACTGAAGGAAAGTAACCAGATGTGGCCACTAAGGTACTGCTAATGATGTCTTCCTTCTGTTTTTACCACTCTTAATTCTCAATTTATTCTTATTTTGTTATTGTTTCAATAAAATAATAGTTGTATAGAATTTTAAAAAGAAAACTACAAAAAATTCTTGTCTTATGTCCCATCTTGTCACCAAGAGATTCCACCTCATAGAAAATATCTTCAAGAAGTGGGTGGTGAATGAAGGCAGGAGACAGGAAAAGAAGTGTTGGCAGGACTGTCCTACTACAATGTTGCAGATGGTTAAATTTCTGGACTTATGTGTAAATATATATCATTCTTTATTCCTATTTTTAAAATATATTTTAATTTTTTAAATTTCTTTCCATCATATTCTGGAGGAACTTAAAGTTAAACATAGCAATACTTGATGAAAAATACCTGTCCCATGTTATGCCTAAGATGTTTGATATTCAGACAGATAGTGAGGTTAAGCTCAACAGCCTAGGTTGTATGGTAAATAACAATAAGCTTCTCTTCTGGAGGCTTAACAACCCAAGTTTGCAGACCAAAATTAGAGAAAAAGAAGGGCCTCAAGGAAAGTCAACATTTTAGCCCTAGCCTTCCCAGGTCAATTAAGACTCAGGACATATGAGAACCTGTACTGTAGCATCATGTAACTCAGTTGTGTCCCAAATTTTCTGATCAAGGAGATTATGGGGCCACAGAGGAAAGTGATCGATGATGTAGAGTGTGCCTAAGGAGAGTCACATGGAGAGAAAATATTCTCTCAGGCTTTCACAGAGAGCACATTGGCCAAACAATGACTGTGATTCATCCACATGGCTGACACTGACAAAGGATCTACAATCTGAAGTACAGGGTCTCAGGATAAATCCTGAGGGGATTTGACTGACCTTATCCGATCCAAAAGCTACAATTCTTGTTACATAGGTCTTGCTTTATCTTGGTCTTAACCATCCCGCAGAAAAGTATGAAAACGAAGTATACGAAGTAAAGCTATGTTGTTATGTTGAGCTGTAGGAGACTCAGATCAACAACTTCTGACATTGCCAGTCAAGTGGAAGATTCAGTACTACTATGGACTACTGGACTGTTTGGGAATATTTTGCTGAGTTCACACACCTATAATATTTACAGATGAATGACCATTTTGTATCTGTGTGTTCAAAATGGTTAAGTTAGATATGTAGCTACATTCTCTTAATTCAAGGAATAGAGGGATTTGTTCTAATAGTGTTTGTAAATAGGATATCATGTCTGCATCTTATACAACAAATAACCACTGGGAAGACAGTATGCAGTGTGTTAATTATTGGAACTGCCCTGCCGATTTGATTTGAAACTGTCTCATTGCTATTTATTTCTCAATAAAATTATGGAAAAAAATTAAAAAGAAAATGCCTTCAGGGTCTTCTGGGTGTTTGGATAGTCACATGTGCATTATATTCTGATGCAAATGGCATGTGCTCCTTGTCCACTCACGCATCTTTATTCTCTGTCACAGATTTAGTTGTGTTATTTTCTTGCACACTTCAGGACCCCATCACAGGAAGCAGTGAATCTAGGTACTTCAATCAGAGGGATACTTCATGTAGGGAGTTAAGAACTTGGAAAGCGTTTGGAAGGATCAAAAGAGAATACCTCAGCTGAGAGTATAGCCTTGACTTCTTGAACTGCATAAGAATAATGGGGAGAATCTAGTTACTGAGCCAAAATTTATATGTAAACAATTCAGTTTTTCACAAGAATAACACTGAATTTTGACAAACTCATATAGTTGTTTAGCCACATGCCATTCCTTTGAAGATATAAAACAATTCAATCACTCCCCTCATAAGCCCCTGACACCTGCTGACTCCTTACTTATAGTTTTACCTTTTCTAGAATAAGATTGACCAAATCATAAAATATGTAGTCTTTGTGTCTGGCTTCTTTCACTTAACATATGTTTGTGAAATTCTTATGTATAGTCGTATATATTATATGTTAATTATAATTGTACAACTATCTATATTAATTAGTTTTTAGTACTAAATAGCATTTCATTGCATTAATATATCACAATTCATTTACCCATTCGCCTGCTGATGGTCACTAGAGTTATATACAGATTGTGATAATTATGAACACTCATTATGCATGCCTATAATCCCAGCAATTGGGAGGCTGAAGCAGGAGAGTCACCTTGAGTTCAAGGCCAACCTATACCATGTAATAAGTTCAAGACCAGCCTGAATTACATAGTGAGACCCTGTCTCAAAAAAAAAAAAAAAAAAAGAATACTCCAGTGGAATTACTTCTGCAGACATATTTCTCCTGGATAAAGATCTTTAAAAGAGGTTATTTTAGTTTTATGGTGACTTTGCTGTAGCGCTTTTGCGTTCCTCTCAACTCCATGAAAGTGTTGCAGTTACTCCACATCCTCAACACTTTACTGTCAGCGCTGTGGGCAGGGCCTTCCTCAGCCTAGCTTCCCTGCTTCCCATGTAGTCAGTCCTTGTAGATTTGCTCCTGCGTGGCCAGCCCCAAGCCTGTTTGCTTAGCACATGACATTGATGTACACGTGGGTCTGCCAACTGCTGATTCCAGGGCCAAGGCAGCTCCAGTGTGCAGCTAAACATGTTGACTGCAGACAGTCACGGGTTGTGGTGTTGTCTGTGCCCTCACTGCATTTTAAGTTCCATACCAGGTGATGTTGCGTGATTCTCTTTCAGGTTATTTGACCATTCTATGGAAGGATTTAAAAATTGGGAGTTCATGACCATTCATTGCTGGGGAGAGCAAGCTGCTGGTGATTGGATCCTTGAAGTTTATGATACACCCTCTCAGCTGCGGAACTTCAAGACTCCAGGTGAGAGCTTCCTGTCTATCAATAAATGTATGATATAAGAAAATGATGGGAGGTGTTTTGATCAAAATGTTCTCACATATCTAAATCTGTTTTGGGATGCTGTAATAAAATACCATGGCTGAATACTTTATAACAAAAAGAAGTTAATTTAGCTCCCAGGTCTGGAAATTCAAGAACATCACACTGACACCTGCTTGGCTCTTGGGACAGCATCATGAGTGATAATTAGAGATGAGTTTATGTAAGGATATCCCTAATGGGCCTATGATGCCCTTTAGAAGTGGCACCAAGGATACAGTTAATTTCGAGACACTGTTCTTCAAAGCGTGTTGGAGGATACTTTCTTAGATCCAGAATCAACTAGGTTTTAGGCTGCCTTGTGGATAAGGTGAGCTGCAGTGTCACTGCACTGTATATTCCATTGATACACTTGAGAAATGCCCTGAGGGAAGTAGATTTGCCCTTCTACTGTCATCTCGGGGCAGAGAAGACATCATTTCCCGATGCCTCTAGCCTCTACCTGTGGAGTGCCGTTTAGGACTGAGCCTGAACACCACCCTGGTAGTGGAAATGAATGCAAAGAAAAGCCAGCAAGAATAAATCGCATGTAAACTAGCTATACTGGCCCTATGTACATGTCAGAAAAAAATTAGTCCTTTGTGAATGATCCTGGATTTAATGATTATTTGCTTTAAGACTTCAGCTTTATGATGGTGTGAAGGCACCATGCATTCAGTAAAAACCATATCTACTTTGAATTCTGACTTCAGGTCTTTTCCTGGGCTGGTGATGTGCAGGGCAGGGTTCTCTTGCAATCCTGGCCAGAGGCAGTAAGCCATGGCCCCAGCAAGGCAACCAAGTATGAGAAAAGGTAGCTGGTCCCCTTTGGACCATGTTGCTGGTGCTTTTGCGATATTGTGGTTTCACATCCCATCTTGTCCCCAAAACACTGATCGGTGTGTAGACATGAGATGTTCAACATTTTGAAAAGATACGTTTGTGCTAGGTGATTTCGCCTAGCTGAAGGCTAATATAAATATTATGCACACATTTTATAATAGATGCTGCTAAGCTATGCTATTTAGTAGGCTGTATTAAAAGTAATTTTAACTTATAATATTTTTAATTTACAGCGATTTTTCTCATCATAAGCCAAGAAGTATCTGTGTACTTATTTCTCAATATCAGGTTCCTACAGTCCTAGAATTATTTGTAAAAAAGTTAAAGAGTTCAAGATTTGGATTCAGAATGGTTTTTAATTTCATCTGCCCTCTTACTGAAGTTGGTGTAATCAGCAACTTCTATGCATCTGTTTCCCCACCAGTATCCCCAGGATATGGGGAATGCTAGACCTTGCCTCAGAGTTGCTATCAAATTCAATAGAATAAAATTTGCACAGTGTCTAGGCCTATGCTTGCTAGCATCTAGCAAGCGCTGTACTTGGAAACCTGAGGCCTAGATTTGGTGCTGGTTATAGGTGCTGATGGATGGGAGGCCCCTCAGCTGAAAGTGGTCACTCTCTGCTGTAGCCCCTGACACTACCCTTGACCCCAGCGCTGGCCATCCCAGATCCTGTGTACTAAGCCGAAGTGAGAGGCATTTTGAGGTGCGGGGTCTGCCTTCCTCCCAGCATATTTGTAGGTTTGAAATGCTTTTGTGTTAAATCACTTCTTAATGGTTGCTTCTGTTTCGTGTGAATCATGGGAAGCTTAATGGCTCAGAGGCAGTTTTCCCTTTTTCTTTAATTTGCATTGAAAACTTTAACTTTTTGAAGCTAAGAGCTAAAGGACCTAACGAAAGCAGACTGTTCCTTGTAATCCATCCAAAGGAGGTGAGACGCTCCCTGTGGTCTCACGGCGTTCTTGACTTACAAGTGCTGTTTTGCAGTGGTATGTGGAAGACGCTCTGCAGGGATGGGAGTGGTCTACTTCCAATTAACTTCTGTTCATTGAAGTAGCCATAAACTGTACAGCTGGTAGCTGCCATATGGGACAGCACAATCTGGAAGGTAGTTTATCAACTGGGCACTCCTGTAATCCCAGAACTGGGAAGGCTGAAGCAGGAGAATCGCCATGAATTTGAGGCCAGCCTGTACTACAAAGTGAAACCCTGTGTCAAAAAACAGCAAAAGTAGTTAGTTTATATAGTGGTTATGAACATTGAATGATAGATACATGAAGAATTGAGTAGAACAGAAGTTTGATTCAGTGAAGGAATGAATATTGGATCATATGATGGTTTTACAGGTAAATTGAAAGAATGGTCCTTAGTCCTCTATGGCACCTCGGTACAGCCATACTCCCCAACCAATGAGTTTCCTAAGGTGGAGCGTTTCCGCTACAGCCGAGTGGAGGACCCCACAGAAGACTACGGTACAGAGGATTATGCGGGTGAGTGGGCTGCACGGGTCACACTTTCAAAATGCTCATACTCCCTCCCCCTGAGAGACTAAAATAATATATGCTATGATAATACACATCACATTGTCAGATGTTTCATCCTCCCAAATATTTTGTGCGTGCCTATCAGTTTGATCATGTAGTCATGTATTCAGCTAACCGTAAGTGTCGTCTCAGAGCTCACAGTCATACTCCGATCATACCATGGAGTATTTAAACCATAATCTGAGATGCACAGTTTGCCTCGTTTTACACTACTTTTAAACAAGATGTAGATGCACACCGTTATTTAGGAGTTTTTGTCTATATCTTGGGTTAGTCCTTTAGAATAGAATTCCAGTCCAAGATTTATGGCCGCAGAGGGGGTAATCGGTCACGCAGCTTGGAAACAGTCAGGCAGCCTGCGCTGCGCACACGATGCACCGTCTCCCCGTGGCCAGCGGTGGGCCTTTTATTGCGCTCATTCCTGCCAGCACTGCCTGGAAAGAAAACAGCAAAGAAAAAATAGAAAGAACATTTTTTTATATTTTATGGCTTTGAGCCTTAGTAAATCTAAAAACACTTACCCCTGAGGCTCCCTGAATTAAATACAACTGGGTTTTGCCCACTTTCCTGTTCAGGAAGGCGCTCAATCTCGGACCTGTATTATAGGAACTCGTAGCCTGTTACTGTCTCACATTATCTCATATTGATTAAAAAGCATATCTGCGATTATCGCTTGTTTCCCCGGTGTAATTTTTTGTGTGATAATTTAACAGAAAACAATGTTAAAGGGTTTTTAGTTTCAGATATCACAGTCCTAGGGGGTTTTTGTTTGTTTGTTTTGTTTTGTTTTGTTTTTTAGTGCAGTTTTATCCCTGAATATCAGCTAACTATTCACCTGGGAATCTTTTTGTTTTATATTTTGTAATCTTTTATTTTTTTATATTTAAGCCTTAACTCACCCAGAACTTATATAGGTTTATGATATATAGTGTGAATTGAAACTGTCCTGAGTTCCCAAACAGATTAACATCATTGCTTGAGCATCCTTTCTTTTATTGGTTTATGGTGCTTTCTTTACAGTATAAGTTTTTATGTCAAGATGTTTGCTAGTATCACCTTTTCTCATTCATCAGTCCACTTTCAAATGAATGCCACATGCAGTGTTTCTTGTGGAGGGTTTTGTTTATTTTTGTTTTTTCTTTTTTGTGTGTGTATGTGTATAGGGAGAGGTCAGGGATGTTAGCAGTTCAATTTAGGGCCTCGTACATGCTAAGTATACTCCTACTGCTGAGCTACACCCTCAGCCCGCCTGATGTATTTTAATATTTTTTGAACATCTGCTTCCCATTTTCATAGAAATGATTGCCCTGCTGCTGTTTTTCAAATAAATTTTTAAATTGTTTACTAAGTACCCTTTAGAAGTCCCATTGGAATTTAATTTGAATTTACATGCAAGCTCATGGAAAGAATTGTTTTTTATAATATGTAGCTTTTCTGTATAAAACATATGTGTCTTCCTATTTCAGTGAGATCTTTTTAATTTTATGTAGTTTGCTTCTTGATCATGTTATACCTAGGTATTTTGATATAACATGTTACTCTTATAAGGGAAATATTCCATGCTTTCTGATGAAAATACTCTGGTATGTAGGAAATTTGTTGGTTGCTGTACTTTTACTCAATATTTGTCCACATAGCTTCACTCTGTCCTTAATATAAGTCCAGAGTTGGATTTCTGGGTGGTCTCAGTACTATAGCCATATCACCTGCAAATTGTAAAATTTTTTTTGTCCTTCTCATTGTGTCCTTGACCCCTGTCTTGTTGCATTGGCTATAACTTCTAAGACCATTGAATCTCGAAATATAATATTTAACACTTAATGGAGAAAGCCTCTAATAGAGAACTCTGTACAAATAGAAGTGTAATATACCTTCTTTAGACTAGAGATGTTTGATAAGCCATATTTCTAGAATTTTTCTTTAAATACTGAGATAAATGTACTACATTAATCACCTGAGCAGAATATCTTAATATATATATACCTACTTTCTACTTCCTTTATTTATTTTTTTTTTTTTTTCGGAACTGGGGATTGAACTCAGGCCCTTGCGCTTGCCAGGGAAATGCTTATTCCACTGAGCCATCCCCCCCGGCCCCTTCCTTTATTCTAAATACATAGTCTCCCAGAATCAGTAAAATGCTGACTGATTAGGGCCAATGAAGCTAGCTAGAGTACATGAGATGTTTGCCTTGGTTTGCTTTGAGCTTCTTGAGTGACTCTGTTATAGATGTCAATCATGTTGTCATCTTTGATAGGAGAAAGTATATCCAAAAACAGAAATGGACCACAATAGAAACCTATCACTTTATTTCTTACTCAAATTTTTCTAATATTTCAAATTTGAATTTTGGTAAAGTTAAGACTCTGAGCACAGCTAAATAATTTTGTGGAGTTTTCAGTACATTTCTAAAGTATTGATATTGGCAGTTAGCATAGAACAGAGACAGTTACTTCATTATTACCCCACAACCTCCAATACTAGAGTGCATCTGGGACAGTTTATCAGAGAAGGAGCGTAGCATGTGAACCTACCCTATAAAGCCCTGTCAACACATATCAAGAATAAATTAGTTTAGGGTTTTCTTTTTCAATTCACGAAATCATCTGTTGAAAATTTAAGGACCCTCATGACTCCTTTCCTTTGGAAGTGAGACTTTTTACCTTCATTTGGAAGGCAGCCTGACTAGAGGTGCAGATGATGTTATAAATAACTAGATCCCTGTTCTGCTTCATTGAGTCCCAGGGACATTGAGACCCAGAGATGGCTGGACTTAAGCCCTTTCCCGCACAGCCATCTGTCCTCTGCTGGACAGTGGTGGACAGTTAACCTGCCCCAAGTTGTACTAGCTATAGAACTTAATATAATGAAAGTGTAATGCTTATGGGAAAACAGGAATAATCAATGTGTCAAATAACTTTTGTAGTTAATCTGGAATATATTTCAATTCTGCAGCATTTGAAATGACTTATTTCCATTCAGGTGGCGAGGCCATTTTGAGCACACAATTTGCTACCTTTAAGCAAAAAATGAAGATGAGATTGCAGGGCAGTGTTGATCCAAACCCTTCTAGCTATATGATCCTGGACCAATCACTGTCAATGCTTAGGAAAAAAAAATCAATCTCATTAGTGAAATTATCTTGTTAGACTACCAGAATTTTTTCTGAGTCATTCCACCCAGTTCTAACAGTTTATGCTTCTGGGATTCAGTTATTTTGGACATAGTTACATAATGTCATAGGAAAACCATGGTTCTCAATAAGTCCTTTTTGACTAAAACAGGATACAGAACACCTCTGGTACCCTTGGCTTAATATTTGTCTATTTCAGTGGAAAGTAGCTCACATCAATAAAAAGTTTTTCATAAATCACAAAATAATTTACTATTTTATTTTCTCTTTCTGCATTCCCTCTCTGTACCAATGAATATATAGCAAGAGAAATTAGGTACCTTCATCCCAGGCCTGGCGTTCTTTTAAGTTAGCTCTTATTTTACACATTATGTTATTTTCTTTCATGGAGACGCTCATTGTCTTTGGATAGAATGTAATTTTGAATTTACTGTCAGTACCTAAGGTACCTGCTTTGTGATCGAAGATGCTGATAAGCTTGTGCAGGTGACATAATGAGGCTTCTCCAGGTCATTGTATTTCAGGGATGTTTTGTGCCTCTAATGACTTTGAATGAACCAGGCAGTTTGGTCCAGAAGTTGAGTAATAATCTTTTTTTTTTTTTTGGTCAACATCTAGATTTTGTATAAATCCAACATTTTGTTCTGCATATTGATTGCAGGAGTTCCCCCACCCCCACCCCGTTGCAATAGTCTCAGTGTTCATTTGAATTCTGAACTATTTCTTATCTCCTACTTTGCAGCCATATGCACTTTGAAGAATGGGCCTTCTATAGATTTGACATAGTTGATACCTAGGTGATTTAGTTTTTCCGTAATAAAAGTCCAAAGTTTATCTCTGAGTTTAGAATCACGTTAGCTGTTAGTCCCTCTGTCTTAAAAAAAAAACTGTCACTATGTGAGAGGAAGAAAGTGATATGTTATCCTGTACCAAAGTCAAGATCAAGCAGACCCGCCAGAGTGCTTGGCTCATGCATTGCTTTTGCTCCAATCTCTTTTGGAAAGGCCCCTGTGATCCTGAGTGCAGTGAGGTGGGCTGTGATGGGCCTGGACCAGACCACTGCAATGACTGTTTGCACTACTACTACAAGCTGAAAAACAATACCAGGTAAGAGACCTCATCAGATCCCATGCATTTCACCACAGTCCTGGGAGATCCCACAGGACCAGCAACATGGGGTGCATGCTGGAAACCACCACCTCTCCGGGTCACCCATCAGGCCCCGAGCTTGGAGAAGGTGCTGCTGCTCAGGCTCATTGCCCACCTGTAGAATCCGCAGTGATGAAAATTCTGCTGAGTTACAAAGCACATAACAGGCTTTGTGCTGTGAAACTAGACATGGCTCTCCTCATGTTTAGCTGGAGAAATCAGCGAGGCATGTGCCTGCTCTTCTCCAGTTTGTTTCATTTTGTTTTGTTGTTCATAGTTGTTGGTGTTGTATGGTACTAAGGGCTGAATGCAAGGCCTTTCAACTGTACTACATCCCCAGCCCTTTTCTGAGACAGGGTCGCATGGAGTTGCCCAGCCTGGGATTGGACTAGCAATCCTACTACCTCAGCCTTCTCCCAGTTTTTGTCTGTTTGTTTCTTTGTTTTAATTATTGTGTTAAAAAGTATATTTAGTCAAAGACGTAGCTCAGTGATGCGGCACCTGCCTGGCAAACGTGAGTTTGAGAGTTTGATTCCCCATACCCAAAAAATTAAATAAATAAATAAATAAATGGCTAAATATTTTTAAAGGCATAATTATAGTGTATAACCTGGTATTTTGAAATATATGCACATTGTAGAGTAGCCAAATCAAGCTATTCAACTTAAACATTCTCTCACATACCTATTTTTGTGGTTAGAACATTTTAAAATCTATGGTTTTAGCATTTTTTTTTTCATACTAGGAATCAGACTCAGGACCTCACGCTTGCCAAGCAGGCACTGTGCCGCTGAGCTCTATCCTCAGCCTCACTTTGAAAGCATATTGCTGCTAACGGTGACCATGGTGATACTAGGCTCCCAGACTTAATCTACCTGTTCTCCTTGGGTGTCCTTTACTCTCAGTTCCTGTTAGATGCTCTGGCTGTGTATGCCTCTGTGGAAATGCCACACTCTGCCATACTCCCCAGCACATACCAAGTGTTCTCAGTCTTCCACTGGGGTACCGAAAGGTACCATGTGTCAGTGGGATCAGGGCATGGACTGACCCACTACACCACGTCCTCCCTAGCCCATGGCCCTTGTGCAGCCACCTTCTCCCTCCTCCCTCCTCTTTCAGGCAGAAGTCACTCTGCAGGGCTGCATGTGGTGCCACCATAGCCCAAGCACGCACCCAGAGCCAGACAGGCTCAGATCCCTGTTTAAGTCTGTGCTAAAATCTAATTTCCTTGAGGAAAAAGACCTGAACTAATTCAGTGACTTTGTGATCTCTTGTACTTCGGAAATGCCTGATATTTAATTGGTGCTCAATGAATATTTGTTGAAGAAATAAATTAATTAAGCTTTGTCTTTCAGTTATGTGCGGTTATTAAGAAAAACAGCTTCTCATAACCAACATAAATGTAAATATTTTTATATTAGTTTAGACTGTAGCAGACAACCAGGACTATTACCTACATGTGCACGTACAGGACCCAGACAACAGTAGAAAGGACCCCCATTCGAGTGATCTTTTTTTTTGCATAAAATCAGGGCTCCCATGTACTTTCCCTCTGACTCAGCACCCCAGGCATACTGTGGAGATTAGCCTCCACCCTGAACAGCAGCGTCTAAACCTTCCTTTCAGCACTGGACCTGAACTAAGGGATGGCTAGGATCAAGGGTCACCTCATCTGATGTAACTGTGTTTCTCTTGCCCGGGGAAAATGCTTTACCCAACAGTGCTCAGCTCTCCGGGTTTGTCCTTGTCATCCTGGTTCAGAACTCATATCCAGGCTGAGGCCACTAAGGACCAAGTCACTGGTGATGGAGCCTTCTTTCTTATTGTTCTGCAATGCAGGATCTGTGTCTCCAGCTGCCCCCCGGGCCACTACCATGCTGACAAGAAGCGCTGCCGGAAGTGTGCACCCAACTGTGAGTCCTGCTTCGGGAGCCATGGTGACCAATGCCTGTCATGTAAATATGGTTACTTCCTGAGTGAAGAAACCAACAGCTGCGTTATCCCCTGCCCTGATGGGACCTATCAGGACACCAGTGAGTTGATTTCAAATATTCATCTTTCAGAGACCCTGTGTAGGGTTTTCATTTCAATGCTATTGGAAGGAATATTCATCCTTTATGAAACCTGCACACTGCTTCATATCAAATAGATTCTAGCCAATTTATTTTAAGAGACAGTTTAGAAGCACTGTATAAAAATTCTCATCTGACTATAGTAGAGGGTCCTCAAGACCATGTCCAGAGTCAACATTCGCTAGGAATGATCATCATTCTCAGGATATACTTGTACTCTTGAATACATAGTTATGGTTTATTAGAGCAAAGGGAAATAAACTAAAATCAGCTAAGAGAAATGGTGAAGTCCAGAGAAAACTAGAGACAACCTTCCAAGAGTGCCTTCCCAGTACAGTGACTCAGGACGTGCTTCATTACACCAGAAGAATTTGTGTCAAATGTGTAAAATGTCCTCTGAATCTCCATGGAGACCCAGATGCCTACCTGACCAGCTCCCAGTGCCAAGCCTGGGCATGTTCCAAAACGTCAGACTCCTCAAAGGAAAGCAGGTGTTTGTTTTAAGCCATATTATTTTTACACAGTTTAGACAACCTGAGCACTCTCAGCAGAGTGGTAGAAACCCTCAAAGTGAGAGATCCAAACTTTTAGTTGCCAGCCATGGGCCCCCTAGGCGGGTGTATAAAGGATAACCAGGTAGCAGCTGGGCCTGCTCTTTACTACTGCACATGCCCCAGGTGTGAACAGGTGGTGTGGTATAAGAATGTGCCCTGTGAAAAGTTTTAAAAAGCATGGTTTTGTTATAAACAAAGAGTGAACATATGTCAAACGCATGTAACTCATTTATGAGGTCGCATGTAAGATGACAAATGTAGTTTACTGGAAAGGCAAAATGAAAGCTCTTCGCTAGAGGTGAAACTGAATAATTTCCTACATGGCAACAAAACTAGAATTTGGGAGGTATTTTGTCTTGTAATAGCTTGCAACTTTGTCAAATAAAGATCTATGCTATAATATAAAACTTTATAGAGTCTCCCTTATCCACTATCACTAGTAAACAAAATGAAAGACCATGCCCTAGCGCCATGTTGGCCAACTTGGGGAAATGCATGCCACAGTAGGCTGTTTGTATCACTGAAAGCTCTAACAGGTTCACCATCCCTGTCAGAGATGATCCCTGGACATGCCTGTCAGCACTCCAGTGGGGCCCTGCAAAGAGCTGGAGGTATCTTTTGTTTTATTTCTGATTTCCAGATAACTTCTCTTGTCAAAGGTGTCACACCATGCTGTATAATGACACTGAATATCATGTTTCTGCACAATCTGACAAATAAGAAAGCCCAAGTTTAAAGGAACATGAGCTGTTCGTTTGTTTTTATGTATTTGGTACAGGGTCTGCAGGTTCTACAGGGTCTCATTATGTAGACCGAACTCATAGTGATTCTCCTGTTTTCAGCCAACAAGAGCTGTTTTTAAAAGATATCTTGTGTCATGAGACGTGAGATTCTCTAAAGCAAAGCAGGTATCTCTCTGGGTAGCAGATGAGTTTTTCATCCTACCTTTTGAGTAGAGAGCAGGGATTTCTCTACAGTTCTTATTTGCTCTAAAATGTGGATCGTGAGCTACAATCTGATAAGGAAAGGGAGAATCAGGAGAAAAGGAGCATTAAGAATCCACAGAAATATTCAGTATTCCTTGGAGAGTAATGTCAGAATTCTACTAAGAAGGCTGAATCTTAGAACAAAAATTTGATTCTAGGATATTATATGGCAAATTACGAATAACTGAGAGATTCCTTTGTTTTCTCTTGGTAAGGCTCGATGCGTGCTATGAATGGACTCTTATCACTGAGCTATTCCTCCAGCCCTTAAGGGCCTAATCATTTTTTGGAGAGTCTGGGAGTAGGATAATTGAGGAAAGAAATTCAGTTACCGTAGCTACCACTTAGTATTAGTTCAGATGTCTGCGTATCTCTCTCCTATATATCTGCTTTTCATTATAATTTTCTCCTGTAAAGAGTTCTTTTACTTACAACATGGTGGCCACTATAATCGTGACTAGGAATAATTACTGCCAGTACATTTACAGTTTATATTATCCTCTTGAATAATTTCATTAATTTCTCAAGACAAGCTGAAAGTGGGTATCATCGTAATCTCCACTTACCAAATGAGCATAGAGATCATGATTTTGCCCACTAAAAATACTAAAAGCAAAAGGCCAATATAGGATGTGTAATTTCATATCCTAGGCCAATGACCATGACCCTTCTAGAGCATTCAGTGATACCAACAGCCCACTGCAGCACACATGCTGTAGGCTCCCACCACTGTCCCAGGCCACAGCCAGTTTTAATAGCATAATGAGTACCATGTATAAATACCACAGTATTGTCAAGAGCTTAATAGCTCCTACGGAACCCCAAAGAACATCAACATTTAGAGACAGATAAAGGAGGAGAACTGCTGAAGTTTCATTCAGTTTTACAGATACATTGGGAATATAATCTCCTGGAATATCAGAGCAGATGGCATGTCCCCTCGCAAAAGTTTGTCCCAGGTAAAATCCCTTACTCGGTATACCAAATCACCATTTTTCACAATAGAATAGTGCATTTCCTACTTTCCTCCCATGTGGACCTGGATTTATGTTGAAGAGGGAAACCATGGTTCACAGTGCAGTTGTTCAAACCAATACATTTCTACTCTATAGAACATAGATGTTGTCTGAAAGAGACTAGATTTATATGAGTTCCACAGAAGACATAAAGTACAAGGCACTGTTTTAGTCAAGGCAAGAAATAAGCAATACTTTCTGTTGAATCTCCACAGTAAGTTCCCTTTTCTAGTGCCACTGGTGAGAGAATCCTGAAAACTATAGGCACAGATTCAGGAGTGAAGTTGTTAGTGTTGGGAGTTAGGAAACTCTGCTTGGGAAAGGGAATGCGAAGGGGAGGAAGGCCTATAAATTATTCGAGGAAGAACTAAGTAGGCTGTAGCTCTCCTGCCTACAGGCTGGCAAATGAGTGTCAGTTATTTCCCAGGGCAGCAGGCTGAGCTTGGATTTGTTTTATGGAGAAGTAATAACAAATGTTGATTCTGAGGTTTTCCCTGCAATTCCCTACTTGAGGCTGTGTACTAATACATTAGCAAACATTAGAACATCTTCACATGCTTTTATGGAATCCTCTTGACCAACTAACTTATAATGGTGCTTCTCTTTTTAAAACAGAGAAAAATCTTTGCCGGAAATGCAGTGAAAATTGCAAGACATGTACTGAATCCCATAATTGTACAGAATGCAGGGATGGGCTAAGGTAAGAGAGTGAGGGAATTTACTAAAGCACAGCCCAAGGAGCTTCTCAATGCAGACAAAATGGGAAAAAAATAGGACTAAACAAGTAATAACACTCTTACTGTCTACCCTTGCTTTGACTCCTACGAAAAAACTTGAATGCAATTTGCATTATCTCTGCCATTAGGTATGAAAAATTGGAAGCCATCCTGGCTAAGGAAGGGTTATAAGCTAAATAAATCCTCTGTAGACAAGTGAGTCAGATACAAGTCAATAAAAATGACAATTTGAGAAGCATCCTTCATGCTTTTTGCCTGCATTGTGCAGATCAAGGATTACTGTGCAGGTAATGCCAGTGAATTATATTTTATCCACCTGATTAATTCCTTGGATGGTGGAAAGTTACTCTCTTATCTTTATTATTTCTCTGCACATAGCCAGTCATTCTCTTATCTTAAGTACTTCAGGCATGGTTCCATTACGCTATCGTATGCATGTAGATTTAGCACTGGGAGTTTTCCTTGAATGAGTGATTCACTTATTGTCAGAGTCGGACAAAAAGAGTCTACAGCACAAAGCAACTTGCTAGCCTCTGGGTCAAGGTGGGGAGATCAGACCATTCTGGGCTCAGTGAGGAGTTATAGTTCTCTCCTACTGGATTCCTTTTCAGGATTGACAGTGCCTTTATTCATCACTTTTAGACATTATTTTCATTTAGATTTATGATCTGTAGCTTTGTTCTTTTTTTCATGAATGCAGTTGGTGTTAGTTTGCTTTGAGTAGCTTGCATCTCAAGATGAAAGCTCCTTATGAGTACCATACTGCTCAGCCTCCGTACTTTGCGTGAAGGAACTGTGGGGTGACGATGGAAGGGAGGGAGAGCCGTGTGGGCTCAAGTGTCCTCTGCTGACTGGTGCAGAGGAGCCTCGCTGCGACCTTGAGCAAGTCACTTAACTACTTCAAGCCTCCATTATCTCATCTTAGAATAGCTCACATTTTGTAGAATTATGGTGAAAAATAAACTACAGTAACATTGTAAGGCTCTTAGCCTAGCTCTTTGTACATAATTGGCCCATGAGAAATAAAAGATTACTTGGACTACTTTCTTAATTTCAGAGCAAGCACTTCACAAAGTTAAATCAGTGCAGTCTGATAGAAATGTAAGAGTCATACATTTAATTTTAATATGCCAGTAGCCATATTAAATGAAGTAAAATGCAGAGGAAGTTGATTTTAATAAAATATTTTATTCAGGCTAATATATCCAAAATATTATTATTTAAACATGTGGCAAGCTTGAAAAACTAATGTATTTTATATTCCTCTTTTGTTGCCTTATTAAATTTTCAAAATCTGGCATATATGTTCTTAAAGAACAACTCAATCCTGACAACAATTCTTTTTATGAGAAATGTCTCCATTTTTTTAATCTAGCTGAGAAAGAGTTTAAAAAGCCAGGAGGTCCCAGATGTACTGTAATGTATGCCAATAATCAAACCAAGAGCAAATTTCTCAAATTTAGACCTACATTGATTGAAATGATATAAAAATGTAAAGTTCCATTACTTGGCCTGCGTTAGCTATGCTTTAAGAGCTCCATAGCTACTGTGGATGCACAGGTCTGACCCAGCCGGTTCATTAGAGCAGGGCACAGGCTTCCCTAGGACTGGGCTTTTCCGTCTCACAGGGCCTGCAGCCTCAGGGTGTGGTGACCACCCTGTGCTCCATGCCCCTCTTGTACCTATTTTTTCCTACGGACTGCGGCCTCAGTCTCTTGAGGAACAATGGCTGGCTCAGAAGAGTTGTCCTTTCCTGGGAAAAGCAGGCATCCTTTATGGAACTGTGATGTTTTCCAGGGCCCTTTTCCCTCCGAGAGACCCATTGGACGCAGTGTCCTGTCTCTACCATTGCACAAAGGGAGGAGGGGTTTCTCTACAAGGCTGTTTAAGTGACTGCTGTCTGGCCAGAAAGAAGGTCTATGAAGGTCCCACACTTCCCATGAAGCTGCCTCTGTCTGCTTGATGCCGCTTGGATTTTCCTAAAACCGTCTGGCCCATGGAGACTATAAATTCTTACAGAGAAGTAAAAAGCAGGCGGGAAAAATATCTTTATATAACACCCAATAGGAAAATGAAGTAAAATGCTAGCAAGAACTATTAAAGGATATTATCTTTCTTTTTTTTTTTTTTGTCTACTGTGATTTTTGTACTTCACTACTTTATTTCATGAACATAGCAAAAATAAACTCTAACTTTTAAAGTTAGTATTATCCACATGGAGCAGTCAAATAAGATCCCAACTGAAAAACATAAAGACTGAAAAATCCAGCAGCTGTTTACCGTGGTCCTGAGTGCAGTGCTGTCAGTGACTTGATGCTGACGCAGGATGACATTTCCACTGTTTCCATCAGACTAGTTTTTCCGTGTCTGATACTGTATGTTGTAAATTCTGTGTATCATAATTTTGAAAATCAAACTGTATGCTTCGGGAAATCTCACAGCTGACAAAATGAGGAGGGGAAGAGAAGTATGCATTTCTTATTTGACCTTCTGGCAACTTATTAGATACTGTCTCGTTGTACAAGGTAGACAGTAGAAACTCAAATGCAGTATAAATTAATGTGATATATAGATACTCCCAGAAACATAAAAAAATAAGAGAAGTCAAGATATTTGAGAAAGCAGCACTGTAGGTACTTTTACTAAATCCCTTACTAGAGTGTCTTAAGTAAATAATTCAGGAAATGTAATAGACTTTGTGTGTGTGTGTGTGTGTGTGTGTGTGTGTGTGTGTGTGTGTGATGTGTGTGATGTGTGGTGATAGGGGTTGAACTCAGGGGCTTGTGCATGCTAAGCATATGCAATGCCCCCCAAGCCATATCTGCAGCCCAAGAATTCTGTTGTTTTGATAGAAGCAATAAAAGTTTAAAAATTAGAAGCACTTAAAAATGTGAAAAGCTACTCCAGGGACTCTGGACCAGAACTTGGAAAGGGGTCATTGTTAAACTTTTATTTGAGTTGTAATTTATTTTACTATGTGCTTCTATGCAATTAGAATTATGGAACAGCTTTTAAATTTATTGTGGAGTAGGTCTGGATATTAGGGGAGTGCTGGGCACATTGTTAGGCAACATGATTGATTGTTTCATCAGTCAGATACTGTTTAGATTGCTGGGTGGTAAGATGTGACAAGTTCAGGAGACTGTCCCTAGAGCTGACCAGCATGTGCATATGCTACAGATCGCATCATACGTACCAAGAGGGTAAAAGTAGGGCATAAGGCTAGAGCCCTGGCTTTGAACATCCCCCAAGCCCGCTGGTCTCGGAGGATAGCGTATTTGTTCCACATGAAGTCTGGCAAGTCCTGGCTGCTGGGCATGGATTGCAAAAGTCTGCTTACGTTGCATTTACATTTCTCCCAGCCTGCAGGGAACCCGATGTTCTGTCACCTGCGAAGACGGATGGTACTTCAATGGCCAGGACTGCCAGCCCTGCCACCGCTTCTGTGCCACGTGTGCTGGTACCTTCTCTCAGTTCTACTGTTTATTCTGTTTCCAGTATTATCTTTGTCTGGCTCTAGCTATCCTTCACTCAGCCCACTTGATATGTCTAAGGAAAATGTAGAAGAGTCTATTTCTCTTTTGATAATCGTGTGTGTATTTTTAGGCAAAGTCTACCACCAACACCCTCTCCTCACTGAGAAACTCAAATGTTCCAACGATGTCTTCTCTTTCCAAAGAGAGCAGGTGCTTTGAACAAATTGGTTCAGTTTAAAATAGGAGGGGTTTCTCCCATACAAGAAAAAGAAGAAAAAGCACAATTAAAGTATAACACAAAATTATAACAGATGAATGTCATTTTCCCAAACTGTTGAAAAGCACTGCCCGTGTTGCACTCTTCCCTGAGGCTTGGTTTCTGTTTCCTGCATGTCTCTTGCACTTCAGGAGCAGGTGCTGATGGCTGCATTAACTGCACGGAGGGTTACTTCATGGAAGAGGGCAGATGTGTGCAGAGCTGCAGCATCAGCTACTACCTGGACCACTCTGCAGAGCACGGGTACAAATCCTGCAAAAGGTAAGTGCATCCAGTGCGTGGCCTTAGCATTTGGTGCCTGCGTCCTTATGGGACTGCCTTCATTGCTAAGGAGGAAACTTAGAATTATGAGTGACAGAGTGGAATCATTTAACTGTGGATACTGCCTTACAGCTTTAACCCAAGTTATCTGATCTTTTTTTTTTTTTTTTGGCGGCATGACCTCCTTAAAACTTTAAAAGCAGTACTGCTGCTTCTGCTACATGCTGCATCCCAGTGACATCAGTAGCCACCCACTGTTTCCTTTAGTGTGATCAAACCTAACAATTTTGCAAGGAAAAGATTTTTATATCCTCCTCAAAGAGAGAATAAGCTTAGCACATTAAAAAGCTGATGATAAACACACCTCCCATGGACAATAGGGTTAAAAATTGTACATCTTTTTCCAGGTGCGACAACAACTGTTTAACATGCAGTGGCCCAGGGTTCAAGAACTGCACCAGCTGCCCTAGTGGGTACCTCTTAGACTCAGGGATGTGCCAGCTGGGAGCCATCTGCAAGGATGGTGAGTACACCTGCACATTTAGATCTGAGCAGAGAGCGCCTTTCCACTACAGGCCTAAATGCATATCCATTGCAAAAAGAAACTAACAAGCATGCATTAGATAAGGCAAGTCTTATATCTTGTTGGCATTTATTCATCATGAATGGATGACTCTAATGGGTTTAGTTTTGTATTTTTTTAATTGTCAGAAGAAATAAATATTACCTATAGTCCCACAAGCCAATATAGTGCCAGTTAGGATATTATTATTATTATTATTATTAAACTTTACTTTTAGTGCAGTTTTAGACTCACAGAAAAATGAAGCAGGAAGTCCAGAGGTGTACTGTGTGTTCATGGTAGCCTCCCATAGATTCCACATCTGGCTCCACAGTGGCATGGTTGTTACAGTATGGGAGCCTAACCATCCTTTTCATCTGAAGTTTATATTTTTACATAGAGATTTACTCTTGACATTGTACACTCTGTGGGCTTAAACAAATATTTATGCCACGTACCCACCATTATGGGGTCACCCAGGACAGGACATTGCCCTCAGATTCTTCTGTGCTCTGCTTCTTTCTTTTGTTCCCCCAAACCCCAGAAATCACTGACACAGTCTCCAGAGTTCCCCTCTGCAAAATGTCATACAGTTGAAATCATGTAATGTATAGCATTTTTTGATTAATTTTTGACATAATTCTTTAAAATCATGTTCCATATGTACTTTTTTACCAGATCATTAAAATACCCCATACAAGAGTTTTTTATGTTCTGCTTTTGGCACTAAGCATTGTGCTCAGTCAGCACCCCGTGTCCTGTGTTTGTACAGCACCTTAGAAAACTTCACCAGCACAAAATTCAATCATGATGATCACGTAGTTCAATCTACTTTCCTATAACTCATATTGTTCATAACTTTTATATGTAAGTAATACTCAAACAGTGCCTGAATCCTTTGTGAAGACTTGAAATTAGGAACTAATTTTCAAATCTCTCAGGAAACAAAAACCTGTAGGCTGGGACAGTAGAAGTGATAGAACAAAGTATAAAACTTAAGGCTTGGAAATGTTAGTCTGTTTTTTTCTTTTCTCTGCACCAGTGATTCTCAGACAAGGTGCTAAGACCCCACGCCTTCCCCTACATTCTGATTGCATTGTCCCAGCAGTGGCCTGAGAGTGGGTCATTTCCAAGGTTTCCCGTGTGTCTCCCACGCGAAGCCTTCCCTGAGCAATCTGCGCTGGCTTCTCCCCCTGACAGCTTGGCCCATGCCCAGGGGCCTCACTAATCTAGCCTGTTCCCCAGAAGTAAATGTAACATGTGCCCTTGCAACTTTTTGTGCATTTTGACTGTCTGTGAAATTCACATTGCTGGGACCCTAAAATTTGTGCCTAAGCTTTGTGCAGAAAACACATATCAATGAGGTAGAATGACATTGGGTAGTGATAAAGATAGAAAGTACACACTTGCAACGTCTTAGTGACAAAATCATTGGTCTAGGCTTATTCTTTCCCTCCTTTTGATTGTGTCCTCTGTCAGAAATCTAAAGGGAGGCAGAACGGTACTGTGGTTCACAGAATGTAGCAGGTGTGGAATCAGAGTATCCACATCCGGGCTGCAGACTTGGGCAGGCTGTGAACTTCCTGTGCCTGTTTCCTTTATCCTCACAAAGTGAAGAAGACAGTGATTCTGACCCTGCATGGTGATTCCACACATCCACTCTAGGAATCTCAGAAAAGCCTTAGAAACAGGTGGACATCAGACATCGTACATGGTCTCCTGCATGTGCACCATGGTGACAGCACCTTTGTGGCTGTCCTGATGGATCACCGGTCCACCATGTTTGGGCTGGACCTGTTCAAATGCTATTCTCAGGGCTTTGGGGGCAGGGCAGTGTTTCACTATACCCTGCTGGAGTGAGATGCCTGAATTGATGCCACTCCAGGGCATGTAAGTATCACCTTTTAGTTACCAGAAAGTGCCACCTCACCTCCACTTAAAAACATGGTTTCCTTGTGACTGAAAATATCGCCAGCATGTTTTGTCAGTCAGTTACCAGAAAACTGATGGAGTCTTTCAGGTGGCTGACACAGGCCATCCACGATAACTTGAAGTCTTCAATTCTGTCACTTGGAACTAGGCACCTCAGCGCTTGCGATGCTTTTGCTCAACCACAGTCAGTTAGCATGGTTGAAGTTGTACCAAGTTGCATGCTGGTAAAGGGGGAACATCAGGATTGTGGGCAGAAGTGGGTAACGAAGAACCATGTTCAGTCAGTTGAAGAACAAGGTCTCTGCTGCCTCTTCAGGCTGTTCAGATCACATGGCAACTGCCTTTAAGAAGGGGCTATTTGCTTCCTTTCAGCTCTCATATTTCCATGAGTCTAAGACATGGCTTTTTTTTTTTTTTTTACTTTGGACATCATAAACCCAGATGAGTCCTTTAACAACTCATAGCCACTTACCACTGCTGTTGACTAGCAGATGGACAGCACCTAAGTGTCATTACCTAGCTGTCAGTCTTGGGCTCTACCTCCTGTGTGCCATTTAACCACAGTTCAAAAGAGCTTCCAAAGCTAAATTTGTTCAGTATTCAAAGAAGAGATTATTGCATGAGCATAGAAACAAAACAATATTATTTAACAAATATTCTTCATAACTGTAAAATTATAATCAGTGAGTCATGATAAGAAGCGATATTTTCTTTGCGATACTTAAAGTAGTAGTGCATCTTTAAATACTGTGTCTTGGACTCAATGAAATATGGTACATGTGACTATATATTTTCTGCTCCAGGGAATTCTGAAAAGAAAAATTCCTTACTTGTGTTATGGTTGATCTCTAACTTATTCTTTCTTCAATCCTTTTTTTTTTTCTTTCACAAATGGATACCAATCACATTTCCCGTTGGACTGCTTGAAAAACAATGCTGTTGGCTGAAATCACTTTGGGTGGACCAAATTTCCTCCCTGTTGACTGTTCCCGAATGACCTCCTCCAACCCCCTAATCTGCCTCTCTGGCCAATCAAAACCTCCCTCCATGTGTGTGCACCGTGCTCTCGACCTCCACTCCCTTCTCTCTTGCTGACTTCTGGAAAAGCAACGGAAGAGTCCTGGGCCGAAGGAGGCTTCTGTATGCTTGTGAAAAAGAATAATCTGTGCCAGCGGAAGGTCCTTCAACAACTTTGCTGCAAAACATGTACATTCCAAGGCTGAGCAGCCATCTAAGATTTCTTTGTTCCTGTAGACTTATAGATTATTCCATATTATTAAAAGAAAAAAAAAAGCCAAAAAAAAAAAAAAAAAGAAAGCCCCTCTCTCTCTCTCTTTCTCTCTCTCTCTCTCTCTCTCTCTCTCTCTCTCTCTCTCAAGTTTGTGCAGGGAGATGGTGAACTGTTTTGTCAGAACTTAAATGGAAAAAAAATAATAAACCTACAACAAGCCTACCTTTTATAACTGGATGTTTAGTGCTAAGCAGCCAGAACCACAGAGACGGTATTGTATGACCAAAGTATCTGATGCCAAATTTGACGTTAAAGTAACGATTTGATTTCCTGCCCTGGGTTCAAAGGTCCATTTTTTTTTTCTTTTGTATTTACTTGCGTGTTTCCTCTTTGAGATGCCTGGAAATGTTTTTCCAAAACATCACAGAAGCATATCTAGATCAAAATGAAACAGAAAGCTCTTGCATCAGTCGTTTTCATGCTTGAGCTCACCGCTGGGGAAATGATAGGAAACTAAACCAGAGGGCATTACGAACAGCCTGCAGAGCTGTGTTCAGCACCATTCGTCTTAGTGTTTCATGGTCCAACATCGATACTTCCCACACGTGATTTCCTTCGTGTGTTATGTACTGGTTTTTGCATTTTGCTTACTTGATAAGTCTGCTCCACTGGTTTCATCAGAGAGACTTGCTGCTACTGGCTTTTCCATTGTTTTTTTCATCATCGACTAGGTCATTCTACATGAAATGTTCAGTAGAGTCAAATTAGCAACGGGAAGAATGAAGAGGTACATAAAGGAGCTGGGACCGACCTAGCCCCCTGAAGTCCAGAGTGCTAACTTTGTAGACCCTGCACATTCTCTTGGTGCTATCTAACCATTGACCCCATAGCATTGTTTTTTCAAAGCCCATCAGAAATTCCTTTTGTCATGGTGGGAAGCATTTTGGATATGATGCAGGAAATTTCTTCCTGAAGTAAAAAGTTTCTAAGAGGTCCTGTATTTTTAAAGAAATTGAACTTATTTAAGTAATATTTATGTTCGTGCTCAAGTTGGCCGGGCAATGTTTTTCAATGGTGCTTATTAGAAGTTTTTTTTTTTTTTTCATCTTGTCATTTTATGAAAATAAAACTGGAAATTGAATATATGGGTGGCATGATTGTACCCTCCTGGTTCTGTATTTTCTCTTTCTCTCCTTCTGTACCAAGACCACACTCTTACATACCTGTCCACTGAAGGTCATTGAGATTATCTGGGGTTTTCTGTTTGGGGATTTTAGTTTTTGTTTCTTCCACATTCCTTCTCCACTTTTCTGTGACTCCATAAACATGTCATGGAATCTTGTAGACTGAGCTATGAGAACTGTTTTGGATCAGAAATGAAGCCTGATGGATCTCTTTATAGTTCCCCCATTTAGAGGAGAGTAGACTGCTAATCAGGTTTTATTTTTCATATCAAAACTGCACAGTGACCCCATTTGCTTTGAGAATTACCAGTTGTCTTGAAAGCCTCAAGCTTTCACAAGCTTTAAATTCCACGATGACACCAAGAAGAGGAACGATTCCAATATAGATGGTCCTAGGAAGGAGCTGGGGAGCGAATGATAAGGCCTTCATCCAAATAGCAAGCTAAGAAAAAGCCTGCCTTGAAAACATTCCTGGACATCAAAGTGAATGTCCAATCCAAGGCAAATTAATATTAAGTAACACTCTAATGACCCTCTTCATAGTATTATAATGCTACTGAGTCACATATTGATTCACACATAGCTAGAGAACCTACTGATTTTGCTGAACTCTCCTCCTTAGAACACTGCAGGCCTTTCTGACATGAAGAACCAAAGTTAACCCTGAGTATGGAATATAGTCTTTCCACTTAAAGGTACTATCTTTAAATGGAAAAATTTAAACATAGCCTAAATCCAAGTTCAAGAACAGCAGGTGGCAAATGAAATTTGCCTGCAAAAGAATCCAGTTAGTTGATCCAGTTGATGATATTTGAGGCATGCGGTCACTATGATATGAAAGATAAAAATGATGTGTGTTCTTAGACCAATAACCATCAACATGACAACCAAATCCATTGTGGGTTGTGTTTCCCACTGGCCTTGCAGGGGCACGTTGTGGAAATACTGGTGTCACCACTAGTGTGTTACTGCCTCATTTATCTACATAACATTATTAACTAGAACATAATGCTTCAAAAGTTTAAGTTAATGTTATATATTATGTATAAATATATATATTCATAATGAGATATATGTAATAGTACAAAGTTTGGAGATGTGACAAATGCTCTAACATTCTAGAGACACAGTCCTCTATCTTCTCTTTTGTCTTTTTATTTTTAATTCACTAATGAAAAGTGACCCATTGTTAAATCTGAATCCACTTTATTGAAAAAATACTGTACATGTGTAAAATGTTCAGTTGTTTTTTTTTGTAAAATATAGTAGAATGGTTGTAATTGATACTGGCCAAAATCAATGTTATTCCATATTTTATTTTTTCTATTAAATTAACCTAAGTTCCTGTTTATTTGATCTGTTTGTACCCATGTATAAATATTTCTGAGAGGGTGAGCTTTTGAGAAAGTTCTGTTTCCAAATAGAAATAAAATATTAACCTCAGGGTGGAGATGAATGAAGAAACAAGATAAAATTAGAAAGAAAAAGATGAGCTGAGATAGAAATTACAGAAAAACCAAACAGCCATATAAGAAAGAAATGGGTGAGATTTTACGTGAATGCATGTTAAATCCCATTTTTAGAAAGTAGGTGGAAATTTCCAGATTTTAGAAATCTGGAAAAGCTTAGTGTGATCCTAGGTGTTGGTCCCAGTGTGTGTGTCCTCTGGACCTACTTTTTCTTCTGTCCACCAGTGTGCATGCAAAGGGATAGAAACCAAGGGCTGGGGCAAAGAGCTGAGGAGCTTACGAGTTGTGAAAGAGCTGGGTGGCTTTATTGTACTTGGTGCATTCTGCATGACACTGACAGCTGTATCCATGCATGCCTAGCAGATGACTTTGCCTAAACATCTCCAGGACACGCTGCGGGGGTGACAGGACGGTGAGCAAGAAGAAGTGGTGGAACATAGGTCCTTGGGAGCCCTACTTGAGATGCGGTCACAAGCTCGGAAGTTTTTACATCCTGACTTTTGGGAAGAGAAGTGAAAAGTCATCCTAAGCAACAAATAAGTGTTGCTCTGACTAGGTTGATAGATGTGGTGATCCTAACTGGTACCAGAGAGGCTTTTCAGTACAAAGTTCCAATAGAGGGACAGAGGAAAATTCATTTGATCAGCTACCTACTCAGTGCTACACAGTGTAAGAATGCAGTATATCCACATTGATATGAATATATTTTCTCTAGATTCTAAATTAAACTCTAGAATAGAGTTGCACATATTATCTGTTCATATACATGAAAATTAAAGCTCATCGGCCTGAAACAAATGGAGGTGGCACACTTGATAAAAAATTTAATAACAACGGGGTGGGGGAGATAGCAGCCTAAGCTCCTGCCTGGAAAGCACGAGGACCTGGGTTCAATCCCTGGTACTGCATGCTATGCCAGCCCCATAACTCCAGGCACACCGCACCAGCCACCAAAACCAGGTGTGGTCACTCAGTCCTGTAATTCTAGCATCAGCGAGGCTGAGACAGGAGGATCACCACAAGTCCAAGCTATGTAGCAAGACCCTGTACAAAATAAATAGATGAAAAGATTTTTGAAAATTTAACAGGAACATTACAGAAAGTTGTGGATTCCAGATCTCAAACACATGGACATAAAATTGTCAGATTCAGAATAGGCAAGGATTCCTTTAAATCAGATTGGTCAGAATAAGTTTCCTGGAACTTGTAGAACTGGAATTGGTCTGTTACCAGAGAGCTTACAACATGAGAGGTGTTCAGGGCAGCAGGATGCTATCCTGGCTAAAGGACAGAGATTCAATATTTGATAGATTAGTCAAGAGAGAAAAGTCTTTGTTAAACACTAGAAGGCTGAAGGCTGATAGGATATCTTCTCAACTCTCACCTCCAGAGAAGACCTTGCTAATCAGTAGTAGTCTCCAACTGCAGATTGGTCCAATTTTTGTCACTTCTTTTCCAATCTCTTGTGTCACACCTGAATTTCCACCCAACAATCTACCCTTCTGTTTGAGGAACTTGTACAGTACTTGTAGAGAAAGGGAAGTGATTGTTTCAGTGACAAAGTTTCTCTGTCCAGTGACCAGCAATTTGGGGACATCTGAGTATGGAAATACAGAGAACCTTAGCCCTCTCACATAAAAAGAATATCATACTGATGAAATACAAAATCATGTGCATTCTTCTAAGTGTTTGTATTATCCAGCCTTACACAAAGACAGCAGCATTAGAAAGGGAAGCAGTACATTGAGAGGAGTTTTAGATTGTGTTCTGGCCTATTCAATACTTCTCTTGCCATCCACTAACACAAAGTGGCAGAGGCGAACAAAGGCCAGCTTCAGCTTGACCTCACCTGGCCCAAGCTGAGTCCTGGCCCTAAACTCCAATATGTGTAGATGACAGAAAGCATAAACCTGCCTTTCTTCTCTCATCAACATCCATTCCCAAATGCTATTTTTGTTGCCAACCCTTAAAATCTGAAGCTCTTAACAGAGCACTTTAGAGCCTTTGACTTGTTTAGCAGGGCACAGCCAAGATGCACTGAGTTTCCCTGTGGTTTACTGGGGCCACTTGGCACCTAGTGATGGAGCATAATCCACATAACCATGTCTCCTTTCCTCACAAAGAGGTGCTGCTCTGGCTCAGGCTCAGTTCTTTGGCAAGGAGGATGCAGTTACAGTGTCCTGCATCTCAGAGAGCCAGGCATGACCAGAAAGGCAGCTGGACTCTTCCTACCTCCAAGACAGTTTCAAGGATGGTAGGATTATGTGACTTCTGCCATTATTGTCTTGCAAGATCTCTGTAAAGTGATCCCATCCATTGTTTGGATTGTTTTGTTTCTGTTTACAGTGTCAGGGGTCAGGCAATGAAAGATATTTTACATAACTCTTTCTAGAAAATTCCAGAGACATTCATTGAATCCTGAATTCTAAAATCTTAAACTTTTTTTCATTTAGAAAATCATTTACTATTTTAAGAACATAGTGTGTTTAGGGTTTTGATAAAAATGGCTGCAGTTGATTGGGCTCACACAAAAATCTGGCTCCAGAGATTAATTCTCAGGCAGGATGCATACCCAATGAGGTAGCAGAGGTGGGCTGGAACCCAAACTTACTGCTTCAGCCTTGTGCACCAATTCCTCCGTGTTAAAGAGGGCCGGGAAAAGGTAAGTCACGTTACACACATTGCAAAGCAGTGTAAGCTCTTTCCTGAGTGAAGGTAGAAAGCGCACTGAAACCCTGGCCTTGGCCTTTTCTCTTTAGAAGCTCAAATTAATTGTTTTCACAAATAGACATTAGTAAGTATCCCTGCCACACACCAACCTCTGAGATTCTTGTCCTCTTCCAGCTTATGTACAATAGGAGAAAACAGACAAAAGCATGTCTATAACAAGAAGCTATTAAGGGGCCGGGAGATGGCTCAGTGGAATAAGCGCTTCCCTGGCAAGCACAAGGGCCTGAGTTCAATCCCTGGTTCCACAGGAAAAAAAAAAAAAAACAGAAGCTATTTAAGAGTCTTTAAGTGAGCATAAAATATTGGGACTCCAGAGGGGTAAGCTCGTCTCACCAATGAAGTGCTGAGGTCCTATGCTCTTGCACTACAAGTTTGCTAAGGGCACCCAGAACAGAATAAAACATTGCAAATAGAGTTGGCTCTGAGGTGTACAAATAAAACTGTAAAGGTCAGAATTAAATGCTATCTTAATTAAATATATACAATATGCAAACTAGTCAATTGTAACTCGATTGCTAAAGAATTACATAATTAATGTAGGATGAAGGTGAATTTTAATATACTTGATATCATGTGCAAATCACAGAGGTTGGAGTGTCTAAGGTCTGTGAGAATCTTAATATAGCCCTATAAAGAAAGAGAGGTTTACAAATCAGGCACAGTGGCACACTCTTGTAATCCTAGTACTCAGGAGACTGAGGCAGGAGGATTGCTGCAAATTCAAGGCTAGCTTGGGCTACACAGTGAGTTCAAGGCCAGCCTAAACTCATAGAACGACCCTGGCTGATAAAAGAGGGGTAGGGGTTGGGAGAGAAATTTACAACAAAGAGGTGGTGGCCAAGGAAGACACAGAACTGGAGGGGTGAGGGTAGTTTGCCAAGAAAGCAAAATACAGATCCTCTCTTCCTCCCTTTGCATTCTATATTTTCCAAGGAGATCTTATTTGGTCCCATTGTTTTAAATACCATCTGTATTAGTCCATTTTCCACTGCAATAGCAAAATACCTGAGGTCAGATACTATATAAAGACAAGAGGTTTACTTTACTCTTACAGTTTTGGCAGCTGAAAGTCCATCATGGCTGAAAGCCTAATGTATAGACTGCCCAGAAGAGGAGGAAAGACAAGACAGGAAGTCACAGAGATGCAGGAAGAGTCAGTCTTTCTCTTTTGTAGCAAGCCTGTAGTGAGGGGCTCATGAAAACTACCTTAGTCTCTTACAAGAACAGTGTCCCCAGAGACCCCCTGTAAAAAGTTCTCTCTCTGGACATTACCAGCCATACTGAGGCCAAGCCACACGTGAGCCCTTAGGAGTAAACCATGTCCAAACCATGTATCATTGCTACACCAATGAAGCTGCAGGTAATTCTCTTCCCCAGCTTCCTACCCATCACTACAACCATCTCTGTCCTCTCTCAGGAGCTGTCTCTGTTGTGGCAGAACAACACATTCACCTAGTTTCCCAGGGCTCCTTTTCTACCCCAAATCCAATTGTTTAGTGAAGTACCATTAGCTGTACTTCTAAAGTGTACCACTACCTTAATGCCTGACTTCTGCCCTTTCCAAAACTACCTCTGAACAGAAGCCTTCGTCTCCCTCCTGGCTTATTCTCATTTTACAGGTCTTCATAAAAGAAAACAACTTCCTCAGAAAGTGAGGCCCTCTACTACGCCCCCAGCCTGTTCCCTTTTTCTATCTTCCCCTCATGCTTATCACCATGTGACCTACTGGGTTCATTTACTTGCTTATCAGCCTGCTCCATAAAACCTGCGCTTTGTAGGTCTTGTTACCAGTTGTAGCTTATGTGTCTACCCCAGGTTGTTTCATAAATATTTATGGAATTAATGCATAAAAGGAAATCGGTGACATTTGACCTGAGTCTTAAAGAATAAACTAGATTTTGTAAGGCAAAGAAGGTTAGGATGCTTAAGAAGGACACTCATGAGAACCCATATAATGCACAGAAATGTGTAAAGGAGACCACATGCCAGGCATGGTGGAGCACACCTGGCATTCCAGGACTCAAGGCTGAAGCAGGAAGATCACAAGTTTAAGGCCAGCCTAGGCTACATAGTGAGCTCAAGGCCAGCATTAACTACAGAGTGAGACCCTGCCTCCAAAATATAATCAATCAATCAATGGAAAGCACTTGGCACTCCAGCTGGGGAGCACACTGGATATGCAGAGGAAGGGAAGGGGAGAAAGGCAAGACCAGGGTGGACAGGAAAGGGACTGCCCGTGGACAGTCACCCTTCCTCCACTTCCTCACCAAAGTCACGGGCCTCTTTCCAGAGAGACTAGTTGACACGCCCCAGTCAGCTCGTGGCCTCACGCCAACCTATTTAGGAAGCGTTCATTCAGAATGCTGAGGCAGCTGTGCTTGCTTCAGTCTCCAGAGGACTGAATGACACTTGGAGCGAGATGAATGAAAGGATGGAACCGCTCAGGGCTAGCATCAGATGCGCTCTCGGGAGGAGGCTGCAGGGCCTCAGCCCCTCCTTGCTGTGATGTCCACAGCCCAAGCAGTACACCAGGCAAGGCCTGCATGGGGCCTGCTCAGGACCACTTTCCTGCTAAACTCCCTCACTCTATACTGTCATCACCAGGGAAAAAGCAAAAGGAAACAATGTGATGTCCTACCACAATGTGATACTAATTCCTGTGTAGAGAGGGCTCCCGGTGCAGAACTTCGTACTCTGCAGGGATTATTGCTTCAGGACTCCCAGTAGCCTGCTTTTATCCCCTTTTTAGAAATATGCAAATAGACAAGGGACAGTGGTAGCTGGAAGATCTATTATCAGAGCCTGCAGGAAGAGAAATGCCAAGAGCCTGGGATGACTTCTGCCCAGACCACAGGGGCTGCATCAGGTTTACATATTTTAGGTGACATTGACAGCCTGAGGTCCATGTTGTCTAATGAGTACAGCAATGCCCGCCCAAGAACATGCACCATGTCCACAGAGTGATCAATGGCACCGTGAGAAGTAGCAGCATCCCCTGGGTCATATATGCAAACGCATCGTGGACCTGAGAAAACCAGAGAGCGGCTGCTGAGAAGACATGAGGGTGTGATTGGCCCCCTGTGCTGACTGTTCATGGGCAGGAGGCCATTGCTTGCATTCAGCAGCCCAGGCTGAAAGGGAGGAGCAAGGAAGTGGTCAGCCCTGGGAACAGGAGAAAACGTTAGAGTACTGAACATTCTAGTACAAATTCTGTCCAGGTGGTATTAGACAGAATTCTGTCACCCCTGACTCATTATGGTGACAATATAACACAGACTATTAAGAAAACATAAGCCTTCATTATCTGTAGGAACGTCATTCATAACTGATTCAAGTGAAGAAAGAGTGACAGATGCAGCAAAAATCAGAAGCCACCTCTGCTGAATTCTCCCTGGCTCCTACATCTGAGCTATCACTACGTCAAAACATTTCTACCTCCAAGGTCTGCCTCCAATTGCATTCTGCTGTTTAGCATGATGGCACTGTCCTAGGGCATACCACCCTGCATCAGGGTACCACAGCCCAGGCTGCTGCAGCCCCTTCCTGCCAGCCTTACTTAGCTCATGCACAGGTCCTCAGCCTCCCACTCCTCCATTCTTCACAGCAGCCCCAGAGCTCTTTAACAGCTCTTGGCTCTATCAGAGACTCCACTCTCCAGTGGTTTTGCATTACCTTTGATAAAGTGGAAACTCCTTTGCATGTTCTTGGAGGTAGCTCTGCCCCAGTCTCTATTTTCCCACCTAACAAACCTCCCTGATTCTTCTATTCTGCACCACACCCTAGAGTTTTCCTGTATGGTTATGCTCCCACTTTACAAATGCTCTCCTCCCCTAATTGTCCCTGGCTCATGTGCATCATGTGGGCTCAGGTAGGATGTCATTTCTTCATTAGCTAATCCTTAAGGTCAAAGTTAGGTCTCCCTATCATGGGCTTTCATGCAAACCTCTAATTCCTCTATGACAGTTATTGTAGGAGTATTTGTTTGGGGCCAGGGACATAACTCAGTGGCTCAGTGCCTTCCTGGCAAGTGCAAAATCCTGAGTTCTATTCCCAATACCTGAGGGAGGGAGGGAAGGAGGGATGTAGGGAGAGAGAGAGATTTGTTTGATTTATGGAATTCTGTTTTAAATGGGGCAAAATCAGCAAACACCTGTATCTCATGAACCTACAAAATATGTCATACTTTAGGTGCTTAACAACGCTTCAATTGATAGATTAAAAAAATCTGTGAGTGAATCCTTGCGCTGAGAAAGTGAGAAGATACAGCCCTGACTCAGTGTCGGGTGCAAACTACAGTATTGATTCTGTATAAGTTCAGCATTGCTCTCTGCCTATCGACTCCTTAGTTTTCTTCCACCTTAAGGGTCACCCTGTGAATCCTCCAAGCCACAAGAGGAACACAGCAGAAGACTTTCTCTCCCACAGAACCTTTGGGTTGAGCATAGCTGACTCTTTAGACTGTGATGCTGACCCTATGGCACGCATCCCACAGCAAGCTGCTCAGTACCACTGAAAGCTCTGAAAGGTTGGACATTACAGCAAGGACCTTCCTAACGTGTGAAGCAGTAGGAGCCAAGGGAGCTGGGCATTGGCGAGCATAGCTGAAGGCCTGCGAATTCTGTGTGCATCCCCCATTGAGTCTGCGCTGTGATGACGGGTCTTCGCAGAAGAGCGTGGGGTTGGCCTTAAGATAGGCAGATCAGTCTGGATTTTCCAGGTGGACCCAAGGTCAAATCATTCAGGGTTATCCAGTAAAAGAAGAGGCCTGGGACTAAAGGGAAGGTCAGGGAGACTCAAGAAAAGAGGAGTTGACCCTCGCTGGATGGTATGAAGATGCCTGAAGTGGAGACAAAAGCACGGAACTGAGAACAGTACAGCAGCTCTAGGAACTGAGAACAAACTACCACCACCGATAGTGAGGAAACAGGAACCCACCTGCATTCTGTGAGCCACAGGAAGGAACCCGGAGCACATTCATGTTCACAGACCCCAGAAAATTCAGGCTGCAGCAACCTGAGTCCTACGTTCGAAAACCCAAGGAGAAGCAGCCAAACCACAAGGAATCCAGACTTCCGACCTGCACAGAACTCTGAAGTAATCAGTGAGTGCTTTTTCATAATTCTCGACATGTATGCTAACTTGAGACAATAGCAACAGAAAATATATATATAATTAGACCCACTCAATCAAAATGCATATTCCTGCAAGCCCCCAGGCTGATCTGTGAGCACCCCAGGTTATTAGAAACACTGCTAGAGATGACACGTCGTTCCTGAGTTGGAGATGCCTACTTTTGATTTCCTAAGAGTCACTACTGCACAAATCAGATTCTTAAAGGATATGCACTGAGGAATTATGAAGTTGCGAACAGTCCTTGCCCAACCATTACCAGTGGAGCTGAGGCAAATTAGTGGTTTTTCATATAAAAGAACAAAAACAGCTAATGAGCCGCTGCAGTGTTCTAATGAGCAGGACACAAGCCCAGAACACCTGTGCTATTTGGCTGACAGTGTGGTGTGGAGATTGTTAACGGGTGGCTTGAGCTTGAATGACAGTTCTCGGTAGGACTGTGGGATTGTGCCACTGGCTCAGCCATCGACCCAGCAGCAGCTGATCCTGTCCATGCTGCCGTAACCACTGAGCCAGCTCACCCTTAATGACCACTGAGCTGGGCCGGGTGTCGCTCCCCCCACCAAGGGGAAGTCCTTGTCACCCTCTTCCATGGCTGCTCTGCAGTCCAGGAGCTGCACGCAGCTATAGTTTGGGCAGATGGCGGAGGCATGAGCCTTATGTTTCTGTACTTCCTTCACTGCAGTGTCACTGTTTTGGTTTTTTTTTAATTTTTTTTTAATTTTATTTATTTGTGTGTGTGTGTGTGTGTGTGTGTGTGTGTGTGGCCAGCTCACATGTGGTGCTGGGGATCAAACCGCGGTCCCTGTGCTTTGCTAAGCTTGTTCTAAGTAGGTGCTTTAGACCACTGAGCCATCTCACCAGCCCAATGTCACTTGTTTTCTGATCGCCTACTTTAGGGTAGGCTCCGAGCGTGCCCCGTTCCTCTGTCCAGGACGCAGCAGTGCAGCATGCGGTTCCACTGCATGGTAGCAGCACTCGGCTGCCTCAGCTAGGTCGTCTAATCATCCCAGCCACGCTTCGTAAGACCGAAGCATGAGTCCCTCCGTAGGCACCTCGCAGTCCTTGTGGGTCCTGTGCTCTGTGGTCCCTGGGCTCAGGGTCACAGCAGTCCAAGCACACTGCCCCACAGTTCCAAGGACACCCCTGTGGCGCCCACTCTGCCCCCAGGAGTTCAGCTACAGGCAGGTGCTCATAAGCTGTAGCTTCATTGCATGAAAGTCAGAAGAAGCAGCATTTGCCTCCTTGTGTCTTCTCAGGTTTTTGCTTTTATTTGGTTGGGGTTTCTGTTTATTTTTTTTAAAGCTTTTATTTTATTCAGCAATGAGGTCTTCTAAAAACCTATTACATGGAACTTTGATAAATACGCAAGTTAAGAGCAATACTACAGCTTGTTTATTTTATAGAAAAAAATAACTTTCGGTGACTTCCTCAGTGAGACTTGGCATAATTGAAAGCCATCGTTATGCGTGGTAAATACATGTTACATCATTACTAAATTTCTAAGGTTTATTTTCACATGCTTGCAGTATATGGTGGCCCTGTTCCTCATGGGGAGGTGATGCATGTACATAAGACACCTTAATCACATTTTTACCCCCTTCCCCTCTCCTCCCTGTCTCCAACCCTTGTTTCCCTTCCCTTTTGTGAAAGATCTATTACCCTGTTTTTTATTGTCACTTGTGTTTTCTGCTTTAATTATTCATGCTTCGGGTTTTCCTGTGATATTAAAGCTTGTGTGTCTGATTAATTTCACAGCATTATGGCCTTGAGGTACATCCCTATTCTTACAAATGGCTCAAGCCTATCCATCTTCATGGCAGAGTAGTATTCCATTCTATTTTCTTTAGTCATTCATCTATTCATAGACATATGCGCTGCTTCAAAGACTTAGGGGTTTTTTTTCCAAATCATCTGTATTATTTATTTGGGGTTTTTTTTTTTTGGTGGGGGTGTTTAAGATAGAGCCTTGCTATGTAGTCCAGGCTGTCCTTGAACTCACTATTTAGCACAGGCTGCCTCACCTCCTCCTACCTCACCTCCTCCTACCTCACCCTCCTAAGTGCTGGGATTACAGGCACACACTACCATGCCAAGCTTGTTTTCTTTCAATATAACTGAAATTCAGATTTTTATGTGAAAGTGCTCCTTTCTTCTTTTTCTATTAATTTTATTGAGAAACAAATAGCAATGAGACAGTTTCAAAACTGATTAATAAGACAGTTTCAATAATTAATACATTGCATGTTGTTGTCTTCTTAGTGGTTATTCATACTAGCAGATGCAGACATGATATCCTGTCCAAACACTATTAGTACAAATCTTTCTACTCATTGAATTAAGAAAGGAGCTGTAGATCTATCCTAACTATTTTGTATATACAGATACAAAATGGTCCTTCATTTGTATCCCTTTTTTTTGTTTAGTTTTGTCAGAGATGGGCATTCCATTGCCATTTAAATATTGTAGGTGTGTGAATCCAGCAAAATAATCCAATATAGTCCAGTAGTCCATAATAGTAATGGGTTATCTGTAGGACTGGCAATGTCGGAAGTTGTTGACTTGAGCCTTTTACAGCCTTTTACAGCTCATATTAATATGGCTTTGTTTTTTATACATCATTTTTATACTTTTCTGCTGGATGGTTAAGACCAAGATAAAGCAAGACCTATATGACAAGAAATGTAACTTTTGTATCTGACAAGGTCAGTCAAGTCCCCTCAGGATTTTATCCTGAAACCCTGTACTACAGTTTGTAGATCTTTTGTGAGTGTCAGCCATATGGATGAGTCCCGGCCATCGTCTGACCAGTTTGTTCTCTGTGAAAGCCTGAGAGAATGTTTTCTCTCCATGTGACTCTCCTTAGGCACACTCTACATCATCGAACATTTTCCTCTGTGGCCCCATAATCTATCCTTGATGAGATTTAGGTATTATGAGTTGTGCTGCTATAAATATGGTTTATGTGGAGTAATATTATAATATTATATCTATATCAATTCAGGAAGATATCCAGAAGGGGAATAGCTGAGGTAAATAGTTTTTAGTTTTAGTTTTTGAGGATTCTCCACACTGATATCCATTGTGGTTATACCACTTTGCATTCCCACCAAAGATGTGAGAGTCTTCCCTGCAGCCTTGCCAGCATTTGTCATTATTTGAGTTCCTCTTCTTCTGGGGGGGAGAATGTTGTTTATTTTGTCTTGTTTTGTTTTTGAAATAGGGTCTCCATGTGTAGTTCAGGCTGGTCTTGAACTTATTATGTAGCTATAGCCTGGCCTCAAACTTGTAGCGATCCTCCTGCCCCAGCCTCCCAAATCCTGGGATTACAGCCATGCACCAGCACATCTGGCTTGATTTCTTGATGATAGCCACTTTGGTTTTGGACTAATATGAGATCTCGGTGTTATTTTACATTTATCTCATGGCCAGAGGTGTTGAACATATATATGTATATATATATATTTTTTTTTCATTTATACTTCTGAGAAGTGTGTATTTGTTTTAGTTGCCTGTTTTTTGATAGTGTCTTTTATTTGAGAGTCTAATTTTTTTGAGTTCTTTATGTATTCTAGATGTTAGTCCTTTGAGCAATAGCTGGAAAAATCTTTTTCAGTCTCCCAGTTATCTCTTCACTCTCTGGGTTGTTTTTTTGTTTGGTTGGTTGGTTGGTTGGTTGGGTTTTTTTTTTTTTTTTTTTTTTTTTTTTTTTTGCTATGCAGATTTTTAATTTAATAGGGTCCCATTTGTTGATTTTTTAAAAAAAATTTTAAGGTCTATTTCATCCCTTTATTTTATCATCTGAAACTTAGCACTCTCTCTAATATACCTTTTTCAACTAACAGCAGCCTCTCCCATGAACCTTGATAGATTGGCAGTGAACAGCTGTGCTGGAAAGATAATTTGCATTAAATATTGAATTTCTAGCAGGCAATTGCCTGGAGACCACATGTTTATGAAAGTATTCATTTTTAACTAAAGATACTTCAGGCATGGTTAGACTAGGGCTGGTGTTCTCCGAAGTCACAAAATCTTGGCCTACTGGAAGCAAGATTGTTGTGCCGCATGTTTGTGATTAACTTTGCCAATTAACTTTCCAAGCAGCTCCAGCAAAATGGCACCCTCTTCTTGGTTCCGTAGCTGTGGTTTCTCCACCTCATTGTAGGCTTGCAAGCTGCATCCCCAGAGTCAGCCCTCTCCAGCATGCCCCGCCTTCCTTGTCCTGCACAACTTTTAAGTTCATGGCATTTGGTAGCTGCTGAGTGCCCAGAATTTACTAGTATTGTGTTTGTTGCTTACTAAATAGCTGCTGTGTTCTCACGGAAGTGCTACAATGGAAGAACACCTGTGTTTTGCCTACTATTATATACCGATTACCTGGAATAGTACTTGGCACATAGTAAGTTCTCAATAAATATGTGCTCTGTGACTTAATGAATTTTTTTCATGAAGCTTTAAGCCATTTTGTAACCTATTTTTGGATTCCTAACTCTTAACATGTCAACTCACCAAAATGTTTTGTTCATTTGATCCATGGCAAGTAGGACTTCACTACCGGATATAGTAGGATATATTTCTGCCCATCAAGTGCAATCAATCCCAAAGAGGAGATACATGATTGCAGAATTACCTTTCAATGTGTGGGATAAATTAAAATAAGAGCAAAGTACTACAGAGCACAGGAAGAATCAACTCAGTGGCATAAAGCTCTAAGAGGAAAGATTAGAAGACTTCATGGAGGAGGCTAATTTGAGGTATAAAAAAATAAGTAGGGTTTATCCCAGTAAGAAGGGAAATACATGAGTACAGATAGCTGCTTTAAGTAGATGAGAGTGTGACCAGCTTGGCGGCCTAGAAGACTCTTAGGATATGGATGTAAGTCTTAGTTGGCTTCCTGCAGTCTGACAATATACCAAGGCTAGTGCAAGACATTTATCTGGGAAAGAAAGAAAAATGGCAGCTGCGGAGTGAAAAAGACAGGGCAGAAAAGGCAGCCTAGGAAAGTTACGTTATCAAGCCAGCTACTGCAGAGGACAGCTGAAACTGCTATGGGGAAACCCTAGGAAGTAGTACAGAACCAGTCCACCCACTTATCCCACCAGCTGGACCATGGAGCTGTAGTCTACATGTACTGAATTCTTATCCTTGCCTGAGGCCCCTTCAGGGGTTTAGTTTCCTCGTTCCTCTGGTCTGCCACGTGTGCCTGGCAAAGCAGCTTTCTGAAGCACTGAAGAAAGCCTCAGGCAGTGTCAGTGGAGTGTTGTCCTCTGGAGCTGGTCACCACATGGTGAGGCCACAGGGTGTGTGCAGGGACCTGAAGAGTCTGCTGGTGTTCAAAAGGAGAACAGCAAGGTTGGAGCCTAGAAATCGAGGAGAAAACCAAACTTGGAAGGTTTTCATATGTCATTCCTCAGAGGTTTATTCTTTTTTTTTTTTTTTTTTTTTTTGTGGTACCAAGGATTGAACTCAGGATCCTGCACTTGCCAGGCAAGTGCTTATTCTACTGAGCTATCTCCCCAGGTCCCAGTTTATTCTTTTTGAAGGTGGCAGTTTAGCAGAAAATGCACCCCACCCCCAACCATTCTACTCATGTCAGTTGCCCAGGTAGTAGTTCCTGTTCTAGATTCAGTTGCTCCTCACCTGCCTGGTCACTATCATGCCCAGCTGGTAACTATGATGCACTTTGTATAAACCAATCCCCAACTGACAAGCCATTCTGTCTCTGTACTTCCCACTTGCTTATCCCATAAAAGCCCTAGACCACCAGAGATCAGTGCCTGAGAGACCAAGGCTAGTGCAAGACATTTATTTGGGAAAGGAAAGGAAAATGCCAACCCTCGAATGAGAAAGGGAATGATCCCAGTCAATGCCTATCAACATAAATAAATCTGCCTCTAAACCCTGAGTGTCATGTCAGTGTTTCTGCTTGCTGTTGCAGCAGCACTGGGAGATTTTAGTTAGGAAAGTGACAGGAAAATAGATTTGGTAAATACCATTTTGCAATGAAAGATGGAATTGAGCAAAAAGGAGGTCATAAGAGTCCATGGGGCTAGTTAGGAGGATAAATGCATCATATGGATAAGTGTTATTGAACATGATAAGTTAGAGATGCATTAAAATATCCAGGTAGAAAGTTTGGTCAGCAATGAATAGAAGATTATTGAACTCAGAGAAAAGATCTGCACTAAGAAGATTTGGCTAAGCGGGTGTTTAGGGACCATTACTTTATAGAAAATATTTCAGGTTAGGAGAGCAGAGGAATTCCCAGGATAAAATTAAAAGTTGACTTGAGTTGCTTGAAAGTCACCACCAACATCCGTCTAGTATCAACTCCTTTGCCACCCTGAAGACGCCATGGCCTCTAAGATCCCTTGGGAATGGTTTGCCCTCATTTCTCTCCACATCTCACTCAAATGATTATTTTCTACCTCAGAATATTTTGATATAGAGAAGAAACTGAAGGAATTGTGTGACTTGGGGCAAACTGTAAATTCAAATTATCAGCTCCTTCATTCACAACACAGGAGTCCTACAAGCAAAGGTTAGTTTGTCTGGTGGTCAGTGGAAGCTACAGTGCAACAGGATTGTATTGTACACTGCAGAGTTTGCAAAGCTCCCAACCTTCTGACTGCAAAAGATGGAACTCATGGGCTCACCTTAGAAGGCAGTAACTGGATTGAACGTAAGATGCTCCTTGCTAGGAATTCGTCAGCCAGCATTGCTCTGTAAGCTGCTTAGGCTGGGTCATCATTGCTAAGATTTGTTGAGTAAAAAAAAAAAAAAAAAAAAAAAAAAAAAAAAAAAAAAGCTGCCCTTGGGAGCATCTTTAGAGTAGTCACAAAGTACAACAGCTCAACCACTGTGATAGCAGCCCTATGTAGCAATTTACCTTCCCTGTGTGTGGGTTTTGCTCTGAGTGTCTACAGATGGATGGTTTTCTTCTGCCAAATGGTTAAGCTGGCCAAGGACAGGATGGCCCCTGCACAGGAATGTGTAGGTGATGACATTTCTTTCACCATTTTGGCATCTGAGCATGACACTTTCTCTGGCAACATGGAGTTGACTTTCCAATTGTTTATGGCGTGGCTTTGAGCAGAATGAGCTGTGAATGTCTGCACTGCATTTCACTCCATCAACCCTTGGATTTGTATGTCAGAGAGAACACAGCTGCCTGGTATATAGCAGACCCCCCCAAACAGCCGCTGTCTAAATCCCGCCCGTGGCACATGGGTAAATGAACATAGCTGTGTCAAGAGTGGCACAGCTCCAAGCGTCTGCCAGATCCCTGAAGTCCTAGTCCTTGGACTTGACTCCTCCTCCTCATTCACCTCCTTTCTGGAGACCATGGTCACTTAGCAACAATAATAGTACTAATATTTGCTACATATTATATGCCAGACATATCCTGGGGGTTTTTTGTTTGTTTGTTTGTTTGTTTTTAATCTTTATCAAATTTAGCATTAAAACGCTTTTGGAGGTAGGACTTATGCTACAGTTTGGGCCTTAAATATCCCCAAATATACATATGTTAAAGGTTTGTCACTGGCCTGAGGCACTACTAGGACTAAGTGAGACCATCAAGACAGAGGACCTAATGGAGAGGAGTTAGGTCCTTGATCAGTACTCCTGAGGGGAATCCTGGATCTGGATGCCTCTTTCTCTCCTCGTTTCCTTCCTGGCCACCACGATGTGCACAATCCTCTGCCACCATGTGCTCCCACTAGCGTATACTGTGCTGCCACAGACCCAAAACTCTGAAATGATGACCTAGAATAAAACTTTCCTTTCCATGAGTTGTTTATGTCAGGTATTTTGTCCACAATCACAGAAAGCTAGCAGTCTGTTTTTATCCTATTTTGTAGCTACAGAAGGGAGAGTTAGAGAAGGTATTTTGACTAGCCCCCAAAGCCCACAGGTGGAAGTTGGCAGAGTCCTAATAGGGATCTAGGTTTCTCCACCATTATACTTTACCATATTTTCCCTGTGGAGTATTAATAATCTTGTCTTCCACTCCTTCTGGTAACATTTTGAAGATTCCAAAGCACCATCACAAAGTATATTGTTAGGGACCTATTCCATGGGGCCAGTTATCAGGGACACCTGCAATGAGTCCCCGGCTTCTGCCTCGAGTTAAACATTCAATGGGAAAAAAGAACAAGAGACAAAATAGAGGTGCAGACAAGGGTCTAGGATGACCAACTGTCTTGGACAATAGGAAGCCATGAGGCATCCAGATTCTGTATTTATTCACTACCCCTGAGTCAAGGACTATGATGGGCAGTCAGTGCTTCTCGAATAGTAATGGTGACTACGGTGGGCTAGAAAGATCAAAACATTCTTTCAAGGACAAAGACAAAGACAAGAGAGGAGCACTAAGGAACTGTAGTTTTCCCAGATGCTTTATTGTCTTCAGCAGGTGCTATCTTGCCCTGTGAGCCCACAGCAGTCACTAGCCCTAGGGCTTCAGGCTGTGACCCAAGAGAGCACAGAATTTCCCCCAATTTATAATTTATGGTCTCCTACAGCATATCATTTGACTCTCAAAATAGAAGGAAGAATTAGGCAAGACACACACCATCCCCACTGCCTCAGAAAGCACTAGGATTCCAGGGTGTCACAGGCTTGCTCAAAGTTCATCTGAATGTTGGATTCAGATCTCCTCACTTCTCACCACTCATATAAGCACCATGCTGACTCCTCAGAGAAACTGTTTCCTTTCAAATGACAGTGTATGAAATGTTCTAGGAGACTATTTTTGGCTATTATAAAGACATTTCTGATAGCCAGGCTACCCAAATGTGTAAGAGGAGTAGCATTCTCCTTCTCTTTCAGCATTCATGCAGATACTGGGCAGACCCTGGGCTAGAAAATCACTGAGGCACTTGCACTGATGCCTAGGCTGTTGGGATGGGGACAGATAGAGCAGATGAGATGTAAGAACATTTTGTCCTGAGATTCCTGTTTCCTAGGGATATTCTTGTCCTTACCATTTGGGTCAAGAAGTAGCTCCTCTCCCTCAGCCATGGTTTACTGTAGCCCTCTCCTGCTTGGCTTCTAGACTCTTGTGCTTCATTCAGGGTATCTTCTACCAGACTATTATCCACCATAGACTTTATTTCTTCCTGAATCTTCCAAGGCTCTTTCTGGGCTAGATACACATAGATGGCCTTGTGTGTGAAGTCTCACTATCTGTCTACATCCTCAACCCAGAATCATTTTTCATTTTATCCTAGACACCACTTCTGCTTTAGTGAACCCCATCATTTGCCTCTTTCCAGCAACATCATGTTTATTACAGCCTGTGATCCTTGCTTCCCCCTTGTTCCATCTTCTGAGAGAGTCTGTCTTTCCCTCCTTGCCCATCTAATTGCTTCAATCTTCTCAGACCCCAGGCAAACTTACTTGAGTTCGACAAACAAATTTTATTGAATTGCTACCAAATAACACAACATAATCTAAGAACAATCTTCCAGTCATGCAAGGAGGCCATGGAGATACAAAACTAAAGAAGAAATGGCCCTGTCCTCAGGGAGGAGGACAATCACAACCAGCTGCTCTGGGAAACTCTTTGATTTTGAACGATTGCTTCTACATTGGCTCTTGTCCTAAGTATTTGAGGTGAACTGATTCTGTCTGTTCCATAAAGGGTAAATACTGAGCCTTCTTCCCAAATACCCCCAGAAAATAGTAGGCCAGCAAATAGCTGTTATATGATTAAGTAGTCTGGGACTGAGTGTTTTCTCTTCATATACCAATTTTCTCTCTCGCTTTCGCTCTGGCTCGCTCTCTCTCACTCTTGCTTTTGCTCTCACACACACACATCAACTATTATTTGAATTTCTAGTACATCAGAAGATAAAAATCCCATCTCCGCTACTTTCTGGAAATAGAATTACAGCAAAATCCTGGTTAAAGGAAGACAGTTTGGACTCTGTCCTCCTTGGTTAAAGTCCTAGCTGTCAACAGATGGGTGACCTTGATAAACCAGTGCCTCTTGGCTCAATTTTACTGATGGAAAAATGAGAATCAGAAACAAGGTGGTACACAGTGCCCTCCTCCCAACAGAGATGCTAGTGTAGGGATCACATAAGTTAATATTTATGGGCACACAAGAAAATATAATAATCACCAAATAAGTATAGATATTTTTAATACTAATTCAGTGATCTTGTACATTGGATTAATTTTCTTTAAGTTTCCTTAACTTTCATTAAATTTGTCCTTGCATTTAAAATAAGAGCAATGTTCATCCCCATAAGCTGGCCCTGAAAATTTAATGGGAAAAAAAAACTGAGAAAGCTTGTCACAGAAGAATCCCTTATCTTTGACCCAAGACCTGGATTCATAACGCCACAACAGCACAATCACTTCTTCCTCCTGTCCTGTTTTGGCTGACAATTTTCATAACCATCACTAAGGCTACTGTAGGAAGTAGGTTGGTTTTAGTGCACAGAAAATATGGGCCTCTTACAAATTCCTGTCTAGAAAATTACAACCTAAACTACACTCGATGATTGCCTAAGTCAAAGACAGTTCAAATTCTCTGAGCACACAGGCGGCTTTTGCACACACTGTCCATCCGTCTTTTGGTCCCCTGTGAAGAGTGGAGAAGAATCGGCATTTCCAGGAGTGTGTGGGGATCTGGGGCCCATCACACCATGTAAAATCCGGTTATGATGAATATCAAGAGCAGCTTTGAAAGCAACCAGAAGTCAAAGCAGGTCAGATAACTGCTGAAAGGACTTTGGGCAGGGCCAGAGGGCCTGACTCATCCACATTGCCTGAGGGGTAGATCCAGGTCTTCCTGAGATTTCAGGGGGCAGCAGACTGCTTCCACTCTGCACACTCAGACCTGACTCACTGGGCTGCAGTGAATGGCTGCAGCTATAAATCCCAGGCAGGGTTCTGAAAGCCTAGAAACTCAGACTAATTGATTCCAAAACCACAGCTATGTGACCAGCTCCAGAAGGTTTGGGGGCCCCAGGGGAGACACAGATGGCCTGACTGGTGAACTTGGTGAGGACAGGGTAGAGACCAGACCCAAGGAAGGAAAATGTGAATGCACCTCAAATACCGGCTTGCCTACCTTCCAGCCAGTTGCCTCATCTATCAAATGAACTGAACTGTTCTAGAAGCTCATGTGGACTTTCTAGAACCAAGTTTTGTTTTGTTCTGATGGAGACAGAAGTATTTTTGCAAGATCTCCACTGTTTCCTCCTGTGTGTGTATGACTTCTCCACACACCTGGGCCGGGAAGGTCCAGCTGGTAGAGGGAGGTGGAGGTGAAAATTCCTCTGGTAGAACTAGGGTCTCTGTGGCATAGATGGTGTAAAGTGATACATCTAGAATATTTAAAGGAGACATCACAGCACCAAGAGAAGAGAACAAAGAGCAAGAACACACTGAGCTACATCACTTTGAAATGTTTTGATGTGTCAAGAATCCTCTTACGATATTAATGTCTCAGAAATGTTTCCTTGGGTTTACATTGAGTTTGTACAAATTAGCCTATAACCAATTCCTGGCCATTGGATTAATGGCTGAATGAAGATCAAAATCATAATGTTTTTATTCCTAAAAGATTTCTCTACAGGGCAATAAAAAAAAAATGGATTAGCTGCCCTGCCTTGCAAAATGGGGTAGGGTGCACAATATTTTATCAAGATTGTAGTTCTAAAATTGTGCCATTAGGGTGGGGAGAAATAGAGGGTTGTTATGTTCTTGACCAGAACTTTGGTGCTAATCAAAGAAGGCCAAGCACGTTAAGTAGCAAGAGATTAATAAAATTGGGATCCACTCCTCACTAAACAGCTGTGAAGAATGAAGTTTTTAGATATTTTAATTTACTCAAGTATTTCTGAATCAACCATAACATAAAAAAGGAGCATCATCCTGATACTACCCATGAAATGAGCAGAAAACCACAACTTTGGGGCAACTGTTATTATGTTATGAAGTTCAGGAAAGGATAATTACTATCACCAGACAGTAAGAAGCAAGTTGAGATTTGAATTCCTCTAAAGGTCCTTGTATTCTCCTGTTGCTTATCCCAGGGACCTTGCTCAATGGAGAGTAGTAACAGCTAATATATACTGAGCACTTACTGGGTGCTAATAGTCCTCAATGTACATTTCATGAATCCATGTCTTTAATCATGCTGGTTTCTTTGTAGCATAGCTGTTGTGGCTTGTGTCTACTTGCGTAGCCCCAAGGCCTCATGCAGTCATAAGTGGAGCTTTTCCAGAAGTAAGTGAATCTAGACTATGTGGTTGATTCATTGTGCAATGATAAGATTAAGGGTGCTAGGATTAAGCGTGGATGATTACTAAGTCAGTCTACTGATTTCTTTGGAACCCCAAACACACACATATACACACAAAATCCTGGTAGCCTGGATTGAATATAAGGGACAGGGCTGGTGAGATAGCTCAACAGACTAAGCACCTGCTTAGGTAAGTGTAGAGACCAGGGTTCAATCCCTGGCACCACATGCCACACTGGCCCTGCCCCATGGTGCACTGAGCTGGCTACTGAGACTGGGCATGGTGCACACGCCTGTAATCCCAGCACTGGGGAGACTAAAAACAGATGGATCACTATGAGTCTGAGCTGCGTAGTGAGACCCTGTACCAAATACACACACACACACACACACACACACACACACACACACACGGATATAAAGGACAGAAAGAATATTTTCTTGTCCCTAGTTTGCTTTGCCATCTTCTGCCCACCATGAATGTTTCTCCTCTGTGATGTTAGTCTGCTATGCCACCCTACCTCAGAGCCAACTGACCATCATCTAAAACCACTAGAAACTGTGATCTAAATAAACTTTTCCTCCTGTAACTTTGGGAATTAGGTATTTCATCTCAGCAACAAGGAAAGTAACTAAGACAGTAGTTGCAATTATTTCATTTACAGGTGAGTTGACTGAGACTCAGAGAGGTTACATAAATTGTGCAAGTTTACACATCTATCCAAGGCAAGGATTCACATCTAGGACATTTGGCTCCAGGTAGAACGATTTAACTCATCTTCTGCCTCCCAAAGAAAGACATTACTCTGACTGGGGAGGAAATAGCTCAGGGCCACAGAAACAGCCAGTGCAGCTAAAAGGATCTTTAGAGGGGGCATGGCATTCTCTTTATACTGAGGTTCCAAGATAATAGGCTCTGGGCTGCCAAGATGCAAGCCATGTGGTCTTGGGTACATTCTTATCGCTTGGACAAAATACTTGATAACTGAAGGTAAAAAGAGAAAAGGTTTATTTCACTCATACTTTATAGAGGCTTTACAAACATCCACAGTGGGCTGGCTCTAAGGCAGAGCAGCATGGCAGAGGGGTCTGGCAGAGAAAGAACTGTCCATGGCATGGTAGGCAGGAATCAGAGAGTGTTCTTTCATGTGTCCTCTTTTGTGCCATGCAGGCTACAAGCCTATTCGCTGAGGTACCCACACCCAGGGTGGGTCTTCCCTCTTGAGGAAACCCAGCACCCACACTGAGAACTATATTAAACTGATCAGGGCACTCACCATTATCATGCACCCTAATCCAGCCTCACCTCTAAGAGTATGAGGCTTTGGGGGGGGACATCTAGATATTAAATGATAACAACATGGAAGGACATTAGGTAGTCAGGGGAACAGCTGAGATTTTCTCTGACACCCAGGGGTACTGAGGTCTCATACCTTGTAATAACCACCTTCCCCACTCCTGCTTCTACCTACACAGTACATGCACAGAGAGACACAGATAGACAGACAGACAGACAGACAGACACAAACACACACACACACACACACACACACACACACACACACACCACTGCCTTCACTTTCATGTGCCACCCTCCCTGAGAGAGGAAACCAACAAATTTGTCCTGCCACCTGTCAAGTAAGGAAGCAAATTCCACTTTTGCCCATTCACTTGAAGCAGAAGCAGATGACCCAAGAGCAATGACCACCCTACATTGGGACGAAGAATCTCAAGTTCTGAGCCTGACTTGGTGAAACTGTGCTAGGAAGAGACCCCATCTAACAGAGTTGTACTCATTTCAGACAGACTTGGACTTCAGGGTCCTGGGAAGAGAATACCCATAACTCTAGAATTTTCTATAGCAAACTTTTGGAAGAGCTGGTTTTTCTGGGGAAAGGGAGGCTATCTTCAAGGAGATGCTGATAATAAAAACTAACTTGTATAGATTGCATTTTGCAGCTCAGTTGCTCTGAAAGGTCATTGTTCTTGGTCCACAGGGTCATTAATTTTAGTTGCCTCATTGCCATCCACATATGTAGCCAATCCATTCTTCAAATTCCCTCAGGAGTGATAGAAAAGCACAATTTGGAATCCAGTCTGACAAGAGTTTAAATGATATTCAGAGCATTAATATACTGATGCCTGAACTCTTTTTTTGATCAAATAAAGCTGATATTTACTAGCTATCCTCCATTATTTTCAGAGATTTAATGATATAACACAATTAAAGTACCTAATAATCATAACTAAAATTTTGCCATCAATTGTGCAAGATGCTTTAGGTCTGTTTTCTCATCTGGATTCCGCCACATCCTAGGAGAGATTATTATCCACACTTTACAGAAAAGGAATGTCAGGGAAATATGTACTTGATTAATTTCAGACAGCTGGAGCGAGGAGCCAGAAATCAACCCCAGGTCTGGATGCCTCCAAATTTTGTGCAATTACCCAAAATAGTGCTTCCTGCTGTGCAGACACAATACAGGCACGGTGCAAACTAGGTTTCTCATCATTATTCACACACTTAGGCTGTTTGAAAAGCACAGTTTATCCACTCCCAATAAAACATATGGCAGCCTGACTAATGAAATGCTTCCCCAGTGGCCAAGACTCTGTGGTCTCCCTGGTGCAGTGGTTCCTATGGACTTGTCACTATAGGAACCAGCAGATCTCTTAGAAGACAGCACCCACGGCTGATGGATGCGCTGTGCTAATGACAACCCAATTAAAGAGTAAACTGTAAATTACCAGAGCAGGGGCCAGCTGCTATACAACAAGAGCCCTGTGACTTGGAACTCAATTCTTCCTCTTTGCAGAGGTTTCTTTTTTCTCTGAACTAGCGATGAGGCTGAAACATTTGAACACATGAAGGCAGGACAAAAGCAAAGGCTTTAGGAGTACAGGAGAAAAACCTGAAGAGAAACCTTTCTGGGCTTTGTACAGAGAAAGAGAAGGCAGGTACACTGATGGTGTTTCTTCCCACTGGGAAGCTCAGTGCAGAAAGTTGTCACTACCCTACCTGAAGGCGGTTTTAGAACAAGTTATAGCAGCTGTTCAGGAGGGTCTTCAAGTGTTCACAGAAATGAAAGTGGATGATAGTACCTGTGGGTTTCAGGACTAACATGATGACAGGAACTACTTTGATCCTAGTAAACTCCATGAGAAGGACTTGCTACAGGTGATGATTGGAATCTTTTAAAAGTCCTCTGAGTTCTCACATGTGTGATTGTGGGGGTTGTGGGGATGCTATACACACTAGTGAGCCCTCCCCTTGCTGAGTTATGCAGCAAAATGTGCTACGGAAGGTGGGACTTACTTGGAGGCGGGTCACTGGGTCATAGCTGGAATGGTGTATTGTTGTCCCTAGCTTCTCACCTATCTGCTTCCTGGCCACCACAGATTGAGCAGCTTTCCCTCTACCATTCCTTTCTGACTTTCTGTTCCTATCTTTGAGCCAATCAACCAGCCATAAGCCAAAATGAACCTCTGTTCGTTTAAGGGGTAAAAATTGGATGTTTTGGTCCAGAGACAAAAAACTGACTAATCCCGGCACCACCTACACCGCCAGCCCCGCCCCTGGGCACACTGAGCCAGCCACTGAGAGTGGGTGTGGTGGTACACACTTGTAATCCCAGTTTTGGGGAGGCTGAAAACAGGAGGATCACTATGAGTCTCAGCTGTGTAGTGAGATCCTGTACCAAATGCATAATAAAAAATAAGAAGAGGAAAGTGACTCAGACAGGGCATTAACCTACAGCCTCTGACACCTTTGTCTAGTTCAGAAGTGTCAGGAAGGCTCTGAGGACCATTCTCCTACCTGTATCACATCAAGAAGACCACAAATGGAAATGGCATATTCCCTACGGCATGATGGCCTTGCTCCCATGGGTGGCACAGAAGTGCTCCCCATGGATGACTTTTACCAGTAGGAACATTACTCAGCCCTATCCCTCCTGCTAGCTTGCATGACTCAGGGAGAAGCCCCCACCTCTTGGACTTCAGCCTCCCAAGCACTCACTTCCTCAGTAAGTCTTTTAGGGGTGACCTGAGTTTAACAGTCTATGATGCTGTCCAAGAGGTAGATAAGTTTGTCACACAAGTTATGGTACCTTACAGCTGTGACTGGGTATGAAAGCCTAGATGTCTCCTCACTGTGAATATGACAGACACTGTGCCTTTGTTTCCCATGAGAGTTTCACAAATGCAGCAAATGTTCGGGGATAAAAATCCAAAGTCTTGTGAGTTAAAAAGACCGAGTGTACTAACAAAATCTGTGAAACTTTGCGGCTCACACAAATTCACAGACAGAAGCCGGGGAGATGGCTCAGTGGAATAAGTTCTTCCCTGGCAAGCTCAAGGGCCTGAGTTCGATCCCTGGTTCTGCCAAAAAAAAAAAAAAAAAAAAAAAAAAAAAAAAAAAACCAAAAAACCAAACAAATTCACAGACAGCCCATTCAATAGACTCAAAAAACTTTACCCAACTCATATGGGCAATAAATGGGTTTCTATCTGTTGTACTCATCTTACAAGAATGTTTCCTGGATTTTTCTCAGCCACAGTTCAATGGCAAGGTTTGTAAATGTATTTTGTCTAATTCCAGATTATAATCACTCTTTGCTCTTTTATTGCCTTGGGTGTACGAAGTCTTGGAACTAACTCTTTCATGCCTCTTTTTCTTAACTAACAATGATGTTTTGAGATATGTATGATGTTTTGAGATATGCATGCATTGCAGGATTGCTAAATTGAGCTAATTAGCATATGTGCTACCTCACATACTTATTATTTTTTTGTGTGGTGAAACACTTAAACATCTACTCTTTTAGGGCTTTCCAAATATACAGTACACTATCATTAACTATAGTTACTGTGTTATGTACTGTTCACTGGCATTAAATTCCTCCACATTGGTCCAGCCAGATAGCTCAGCAGACTAAAGTGCCTGCTTAGGCAGGAGCAGGGGCTGGGGTTCAAGCCCCGGCTTGCTGTGTCAGCCCCACCCTTGCTGAGAAGGTTACTGAGATTGGGCATTGCAGTGCACGCCTGTAATCCCAGTGCTTGAGAGGCTGAAAACAGAAGGATCACTATAAGTTTGTTCTGCGTAGTGAGACCCTATAGACTCTGTGCTAAATTTAAAAAAAAAAAAAAATCCTTCACACTGCTGTGCAGCCATCACCATTATGCATCTCCAGAACATTTCCATCTTCCCCAACTGAAGTTCTGTACTCATAAAGCAACAGCTTAGTTGAATACATTGTTTCAAGATGTTCAATCTCCTTGAGCTTCAATATCTCATTTATGAAAGGGACTGTTGTCTGAGTGAAGCATTATGTGTACAGTGATTGTAATATGTGAAGTTTCAATGAATGGGAGCTTGTGCAGTTGTTTCACCACTGCTGTATTCATGTGTACTCACTTTGGATACATTATCTTTACTATCCTGACTGGAACTGGGGCCACCAGAAAAGTGGCAAATAAGAGTCAACTCTTAATTCTACTCTTTGGAGAATATGTAAAGTTGAAGAAAGCAAAATAAGTGTATGAATCCATAATTGACAGCTGCTCCTTTTTGCAGTAGTGCCAACCCCTGGGGGGCAGAGGAGCAGACTGAATATTTGAACAGATCACACAGTTCCATGCCAATACCTGGGAGGGAAAAGCAGTGGGAGCAGGGAGGACATCTTGTCTACCGGAAGAGCCCATGTGCACTGCGTTACAGAGGTAGTGGCCCCCGGACACTTGCAAGCTGCAGGTGAAAGGTTCCTTTCTAGCTGCCTGTGTTCACTCTGCTTGTCGAGGACCCTGAGGAAATGCACAACAGAGTTTCCCATCAGTCACATATCTCCCATGTGTCCTTCTATTCCCATTATCTCGGAAGGCCTCCCAGGCCTCAGTTCAACTGACTGGCACCCCAACAAAATTAATGCTTTGGTACCTATCCCCAAAGGCAGGTAATTCTGAGTTTGTTGGTTAAATACTAAGTATTTTCCTGTTGAGGAACAAACTCATTGGGTAGCCTTTTTAAAATTGCAGTAAAATACACATAGCATAAAATTTAATATTTAACTACTTTTAGTGTGCATTTTATTGACATTAAATACATTCACACTGCTGTGCACCCATCGTCATTATGCATCTTCAGAGCATTTTCATCCTTCCCAACTCGAGTTCCTCACCCATAGAGCAATAACTCACCACCTTCCTCTTTCTCCAGTCTCTGAAAACCACTGCTCCTCTTTGTTCTTATGACTCCTACAACCCTGAGGAACTTCATAAAATATTTGTCCTTTTCTGAGAGGCTTATTTCATGTAGCATAATGTCTTCAAGATTCAACCCCATCAGAGCACGTGTCAGAATCTCCTTCCTTTTTAAGGCTGAACGGTTGTATAGACTTTAAAAATGCTGCAGTCTTTGTTGATGGCCTCATATGTTAAGCCTTGCTATTAAACTTTATGCTTAACAAGGCTTTAAAGACTGACTTATTTCATTAGCATATAATTAGTTGAAAGTGTTGCCGAGCATTTATTGCAGCTGATGGAAAGTAATAAATGTACGATTTTTTTCCACGAAAATTATCTTCACAGTGGTATAATCAGTTGAAATTACATATTGGAAACTTGGCAAAGAGATTGTAGCTTTTAATTAGAACTTATGGAATTATTACGGAATTATAGAATGTTTATAGAATTATTCAATAAAGTCACCCTATGATTCCTGACATTTGTATAATAAGGCACATAAGCGAGATTCAGCCAGAATTCTAAATATAATTCAGTACACAAAGTTGCCCAATAAAATGACCAGGTCAAGAACCATGCACCTGAATTCTCATTAGTTGTTATTCCTGGCTAAAAATACACATTAAGCTCATATCACAATGCATTTACTTATGTGTTTATTAATTTAATAAGGTATATTTTTATTTGTATAAATTCTACAATAGATCTGGTTTTACTCAATAATGAAATATTTATAAGACATAAAAACAATATAACATTTCTTTCTATTCTTATCATTCTTAATATAAATATTAACTCATATTAATTGTATAAATTTGTGGGTTCCACTATGACACTTCCACGTATGACATCCGACCTTTCTTCATCACAGCATAGCTTCCTAGTGTGAACGGCGTCTGGCCATGAAAACCTAGCAATTGTTATGTTTTAATCATATCCAGTGCCTGGGATGATATAATCCACATTCACCACTGCTACATGACTTCATAGGGTTTGTATATAACTCAGACTTGTTGATGACCTTCTGCAATGTTATCCAAGTGGGACAAGCAATGGGAGTTATTTGTACCTTCTTAGATTTACAAATACCCATTTTTAAGTCATGTCTTCAACTTTCAAGGTGTGGCTCTTAGCTCCCCATGTGACCCTACATCCTTAGTGGCCTTTGAACTCATGTAGATTAGGACAAGAAAGGAGCTAAAAGAGGAATGGAAAATTTGGGATGGAATGAGAAAGATGATTTGGGATCAGGGAAAGAACATAATCCTGGCTCCTGACATCTCTCCTAACAGTGACTTTTCCTAAGAATTTTGTGTATCACGCCTGTCATAAACATTCAACTTCATTGTGCAATGAAGACAGATGACAAGAATTTGCTGCTCCAGCCACTCAAAAAAACCCAACTCCCCAATGTCCTTGGAATCTGATTTCTTCAGTTCCAAATGTGCAGCGGAAAACTTGTGCCTGTAAGGGCCGGGGGCAGTTGTTTATGTAACTAATTGGACATCTACATAAATATGAGAATGGGGGCAGGTCTTTGTCTTCTCATCTGCTGTGAGCCAGAGATTACTTGGAAATGAGGAGGCATGTGGACTGAAGAGTCACGTAACTGTCCTTCGCTGACTCTTACGTAAGCTTCAAGGTCATGACTTTTTTTCCCTCCGCCATTTTGTTTCTAAGAAACAGAAGGAAAAAAAAAAGTTTTAAGAGTCACTTATCAGGGAAGAAAAGGACTGTGAAAATTTTGAGGTTAGAGGAGATATTTTGTAAGTCTAACAACAACAGGAGATGTGAAGAAGAGATTGAAGACAGAGGGATTGGCCAAGAAATAACCTGAGGAAAAAAGATAAACACCATTGACAGAGAGCTGACAATGGCCAGGAGAAGAGATCCACCCTCCTCAGAGACTGAGGAGATCAGTGAGCCTTCAAGGAAAATACAGAGAGGAATTCTGACATTGAGAAACAGGGAGGTGAAGGAATTCAGATAGCTTATCAGCAAAATAGAAGAAATAATTTGCTCCTTCAGAGCAAGAATGGATAGAACTTGAGTTTGAGGGTGGTTTGACCTAGACTGAGTGAGGAACTGAAGGAAGACCTAAAACAGGAGTGAAAGGGTGACCGCATAGGTGTAGGGAGCCCCTGTGGGAGTATAGAATCATAATGTGTTTAGAGATCTTGCAGATAGGCAATGGTAGTGGCCACTGTGTCTAAGGCAGCCCCTTGTGAATCTAATAGAGATAGGACTTTTAGGTAGATAGAGAAAATACACAGCCAAGATATTATTGCCACCTGCTAGCTTATGGACGCCAATGAGAAGGCAAAAGAGAATTTTAACTTTCCACAGTAATGCCCGAGGTTGCTTTACCTGACCTAGCAGTGTGTCATCTGTGATTATAGCAAAGCCTTTGGATAATTCTCAGGACCACCTATGCAGCTGTTGACTTAGCAGAGAAATGTGGTTTTAGTTTGAAAACCTGTTCTAGTGCTACATGATAGGGATTGAGGTGAGCAAATGTGAGGAGCTAAAAGAACCAAATCACTGTATTTTTGTCTGTGAATGCTGACACCAAGGCACAGATAGCAATGTCTTTGACTCTGAACCTCTAAAGACTTAGCAAAGTTCAGTGCATGTGCTTGCTCTTCTGTGTTAGTCTTTATTTTTTATTTTATTTTATTTTTTTTTTCTTTTGCGGAACCAGGGAATGAACTCAGGCCCTTGCACTTGCCAGGCAAGTGCTTATTCCACTGAGCCATCTCCCCAGCCCCCTGTGTTAGTCTTTAGATTAAGAAAGTAGAAGGAAAAAAAAAAAAAAAAGAAAGAAAGAAAGTAGAATGGTCCTGGGTAGCATGTGAGTTACAACTACTTCCTTATAATCATTCTTCCCATGAATCTTTGATAACCTAATTCATGAGTCTCCAAAATCTCACCTAGTGACTGACATATATGTAAATGTTTAAAAATCATCCACAGAATGAATGAATGAAGAAAGAAGCTATGCTGTGAGCCACTTTTCTCTAGAATATACTTTCTTTGGGTTTTGAAGTCTCTGTGACCTTTTCCAATTTCCCGTCCCATCCAGCATACACATTTGGAAAGACCCATCAATGCATCCAACTCTATAAACACAAATATTTTGTCCTGGCCCTTGTAGGCAACATCTACTTCTTCCCACGTGGTCTGTGCTGGATCTTCTTTTCTTAATTTTCTGGCACCTGGCCTATACTCATACACTCAAATTGTTTTGCCTCCTGTAACAACAATGGAAAAAATAATAGCAAGGGCAATAACTAAATTGAATAGGAGAGGCTGAACAAATAAAAGGAAGGCTGCACACATATGCTTTGTGCCTTGTGATGGTCTAAACCTGAAATCTCCAGATCTTGCTGGACAGAAGTCATAGATGTTTTCCTGCCCTACAACAGCTGATTACCAAGATTACTAGATCATTCAACATCTTCACATGAGTTAATAAAAGATGTCCACTTGAGAGTCAGGGGCAGCAACACCAGTACGTGGCGAGGGGTGACAAACAAAGGCTGTGTCTCAGTTGCTGCCTGACCATTTAGGTGGTAACAACTCTCATACCTGCATTCTTTATCCCTGACAGATATATACTCTCTGGATCCTAGGTCTCCACTACTAACCTAAGAGCCACAGCCCCCTTCTAAAATTTATATATCAGATTCCTGGCCCATTCCGTACCTTGGTAATCATTAAAAGACTTAGCAGACTGAGTTCAAAGTGTGCAGAGTGTGCTGCTGTGAGCTGTTTGCTGGTTCTGAGTGTGTCCTTTTCTCCTTCAGTTAGCAAACTACACAGAATGACTTCACAGACATGAAAGGCTTTCCTGCTGTGAGCTCCACCAGTGTCTTCATTTCTATCTTTGTCATTTTTAGGAAATGGAAGGTTTGTGTGTGTTAGGTTCACCTTTCCAAACTGTATACCAGTTCAGGATGGATTTTCCCTCATCCCTCACCAGGAAAGCCTACATTTCCAGGCTTCCTCAATGCAACAAATGAGACAGTAACTCACAGCATCAGCAAGACAGCTTGAGTAAACCATGGATGGGTCACCCTACCTCATCACACCAGCTGCATCTCAGAGTGACAATGTTCAGATGTTTACAGGGCTGTCATAGTTGGGGATAGGGTGGGGCTGAGGAAAGGTTATGACAGCTAAAATCCAAAACTATATTTTCTAAGCATGATCTGTTTCCAAATCAAGAAAATTGGCTTCCTGGATTGGGCTGAAGAAATTTATTGACTTCCTTTGAGACCAAGGAAGGGGAGTATGAATATGCGTGGACAGAAGGGTAAAATTCACTGAGTAGAGGCTAATCTTTGGACTAGCACCTTCAGTGAAGCTGACCTCTCTCTTGCACTTTGCCATGGGAGTAATTTCCTAAGTGCTCCAAAGATATCTGTGAGGCTGGACTGACTTCTATGGCCAGGCTGCATATCTGTCTTTCCTTGGGAATGATAAACTGTCCAGTTAAGGAAGAGTTATCTGACTATTTCTTCATTTTTACTCTTGCAGGGTAAAGTAGCTCATATCTGCCAAATATTAACCAAGATTCAACTCCCATTCTTGACCAGTAACCACACTCCCTCCCACTCAGCCATGTTTAGACAAGACACAGGTGGATTTTGCTCACTGCTTGTCTTGAATCATGACCATAGTGGCCTGAGTAAACCTACAGTCTTGGCTTTTAATGAGAAAATCAGTATGAAACAAGTATAAAGGGGTCCAGTGGGAAGACCCCCATGGCCTTCCCTACTTATATAATCTGTAACACATGTTGGCTAGGCCTAAAATCATGTCATTGCCTCATAACTTTATAAGGTTCCAACTTCTGGGCCACTGGGGAAGGAGCAGTTGTTATGACAAGGTCGGGATTTAGCACTGGTCACTGAGGCATTCAGGGCCTCTTTTCTCCCTGTGTGTTCTCTCCATTGCTCCCAGCAGCCATAGAGAGAACATGGCCACTCTCACACTGACAGCTCAGGCAGTCTCACCATGTAGAAATGAAGTAAACAACTAGCCTCTGTTCTGCAGGAGAATACATGGATGAGCACGGCCGCTGCCAGACCTGTGATGCTTCATGTGCCAAGTGCCGCGGGCCAACCCCGGAGGAGTGCACCAGCTGCTTCTTCACAAGGTGAGTGGCTTCTCTGTGTCTCCTGGGGGTTGGAGTCATGGGTTATAGGAGAAAAAAGGAGGTATAGCTACCTCAGCACACCGAGTGGGCCTGCAAGAAACAGAATCACTTTCCCATGACAGATATTCTCCTTGGCCTGGCCACGGCCCACCTCTATAGCACCCTGTCCCTATGATGCCCACTGCCCTCTGTGAGGAATGGTTTCCTGGACCCTGGGAGGCCTTTCTCATGAATGAAGATGGTGCTTTCACTCCACTCCACACACTCATCTCTCTACCACCACTTCTACCTGCTAGGCAATTGTCTACTGGTTTTGAAACTCAGTTCAAGCGCAAACTGTCTCTGAAGCCATTTCTGACCTCCTCCAAGTACCACCAACCTTCACCCTTTATGCTCTTTTGCTTCACATGAGCTGTCCACAGAGCACAAGTACCTCCAAAGATGTTTGCTCACAAGTACCTTTCTTTATGAGTCCACAAACTCCTTGAGATGCTCTATTTTGCATCTCCTATACTTACCACCATGCTAGCAAAAAACAGGAGGCACTCAATCAATACTGAACTACTGAGTGAACCTGGGAATAGAACATGTGTGTGGTATAAGCAGCTCTGCTAATGCACCAGGCATTCCTAGAAAAGGGTGTGGGAAGCCTGCTGGGCTTTGGGTCAATGGCCCTCTGATTCTACTGCTTAATATTTGTTGGCTGCTGGGAATTAGAATGGATGGCCCTGTTACCACTCAGCTAAAGGTATAGGAAGCAGATTTCTCTCTATACGGGTAAGATGAGACTGCTGCAGTGATGAGGGCTTCACATTTCTATAATAGACAATCCCTTTGCTTCACACAATAGTGGTCTTGTCCTATTTCTTCCTTGGGCCTATCCTTGTGGGCAAGGACTACAATATATTTGTCCTTCCCCCCCCCATATGAATGTATTTTATTGAATCAGATAATGTGTATAATCCTATACATGTATCAATTACCTACAGTCATTATGTGTCTCAAACACAAACTAGAATGGAAATCAGTGTGGAGACTCCTTAAAAAACTAGGACTGGAAATCCCATTCAAGCCTGCTATCCCCCTAAGGGGAATTTTCCTGGAGGAACTGAAAGCATCATATCATAGTGATATATGCACACCTATGTTTATAGCAGCACAATTTGTGATAGCCAGATCTTGGAATCAACCAAGATGCACGTCACATGTGATTGAAAAAGATGTGGTATTTTTATTCAATGGAGTATTACTCTGCTATAAAGAATGATAAACTCAAAGCCTTCATATTTAAGTGGATGCCACTTGAAGATATACTTATAAGTGAAATAAACCAGACCCACATGTGTAAATATCATATTGTCTCCCTAGTATAAGAACTCAAAAGAGGAATTACATATAGAAAGGTACAACACAAATAAAAGGAAAGCGAGAATTTGAGGATTGGACAATGAGGAGTGGGCAAGGAGAAAAGCTGAGAAACATGGCAGGGGCAAAGCCATGCATTTGTACACATGAGATGGGTGGGGCAGTGGTCCTGGGGAACATCAGCAGGTTTTTGAGACTAGCGGTTGCTTAGGGAGACTCTCACCCTGACTAACTGTATATGCTGGTGCCCGTGAGCCAGGCGGCTGCACTGAGGATGGCGATGTGTAATAGAGAGGTCATGCTTAGAGTGCCTGCCATCCTGGTCTTCTAAATATGTACTTCTTGTCATGACATACCATTTATTGCCATAATGTCTCTCAAGTAAAGGTTTTTTTTTTAAGGGTAATAAATG
>NW_004524671.1:6956636-6989013 GCF_000260255.1 Octodon degus | reverse complement strand
GGAATACAAAGGAAAGATCATTTTGTATTTATATATACAAAATAGGATAGATATACAGCTACTTTCACTTAATTCAATGAGAAGAAAGAGATGTACTAATGGTGTTTGGACAGGATATCCTGTCTGCTTCTTGTACTATGGATAAGCACTAAAAAGATAACAATGTACAATATATTGATTATCAAAACTGCCCCATTAATCAGCTTTGAAACTATCTCATTCATATTTGTTTCTCAAGAAAATTAAAATAAAATAAATATGTTAAAAATTTTTAAAAAGTTTACCTGCAAAACCAAAAACAAACAAACAAACAAACCATGAGCTAGAAAAATAATGATAACTAGAGTAATGAAAATAAAGAAAGAAGATCCAGAGGTGGGAGGGGATGGGCAATAAGAAGAATATGTGAAATGTATGTATCTCACCCCTACAAAGAATATGAACATCCCATACTTATACAAGCATATATACTTGTACAAACACATACCAATTTAAAAAAAAAAAAAAACACATTCAGTTGACAAGTGTGACGGGGTTGGTGCAGGTGAGAGGTATTTCTGTAATGCCTGAATTTGCATTTTCTTTTTATCATGAGCATGTTTAGCTTTTGTAATGAAAAATATATGCAAGAGCAGGAAATAATAAAAACAGTGGGGAATCTTTAGTATTCCATCTCTGAAGTAAGCAATGGGCCCGCGGAAGAGAGGTCTCTTAGTGGTGGGAGCTGTGAAGACAGAGTTTCTTCGCCATCCTGGAAGTAGGGAGCAGCTTGGGGGGGCAGGGAGCTGACAAACAGCCCCCTTTTTCTCCCAGCATGCAGATCTCCAGCAGGTGTTTCCTCTTATCTGAAAGTAGCTGGAGGCCAGTGGAAAGCACAACTCACAGCTGAGGAGAAGTGGGCTCCAGATGTAGTGTGTACTGAGTTCACCTGCAGGACACAGCAAACAACAAGACAGACGATGGCAGAAAGTGAATCTGGGCTGCAGTAGGGGGAGACAAACCAAATAATCAAGACAGTTGGTCTCACTCACTTTCTTCCTGTTCTTAAGCCTTTGGATAGCTCAGATCCTGGTAAAATAATCTTCAAAGGGCTGTCATCTGGAAGAGGAATATTAACATTTATCTTGCAGGTTTGCTGCAAAATTATATGGGAGGGAAGTAAATTGGCAGAAGGTAGATGAAATAAAATTAGCCAGGAGTTCTTAAAACTGAATGATGATTGGGTGGGGCAGAGCACTCATAAGCCTTTTATATACGTATACTGTATGGCTCTGTACATTTACTATTGTATATGCTTAAATTTTTCCATAATATATTTTTCAAAATAAGAAAATTTAACCCTGAAGTTTTTTTTTTTAATAGGAAACTGACTTTTGGGGGACTGGGGAGATGGCTCAGTAGAATAAGTGCTTCCCTGGCAAGCGTAAGGGCCTGAGTTCAATCCCCAGTTCCACCAAAAAAAGAGAAAGAAATTGACTTTTGGGGAATAATCTCTGCCTCCTGTAGTCTCCCCTGAGAATTCTATAAGACTTTAGATTTAGCTCTTCAGAGGCAATTGAAAACTTGGAGGGATCGAATGTATTTAACATCCAAAGCTCTGAAATGCTGCAGTCCTCATTTCCTGAGTTCATTTTCCTGCCCTGTCCTGAAGAAGACATGAAGTCGATAAACTAATTAAAAGCATTTGAAAGTTACCTCTGTTCTTACTCAGGCTTCAACATTTTATTTGATCTGCTTCAATGAATGCAGAGAAAATGAAACTGTTAGAACATTAAGACCCCAAGAAGTTACATTAAGTGTTCTTGTGATTCCTCTAATTAGGTCATGACAACAGTCGGTGCAGAAGAGCAGCTGACACTGACTTGCTGTCTCTCCTGTGGCAATTCAACACACACACACACACACACACACACACACACACACACACCCTGGGTGCTTCCAGAACATTTAGAGCCCCTATTGAGATCATGTCTGCCCAGCTGTTTACCCCTGGGTTCTACTGTCTCCTTCTTTGCCTTGAGCTCTGTTGGACCTGGGATGCTTTCCCATCTCTGAGAAGGTCAAGAGCACGTATGAACAGGACAACAAGTTCTTCCATAGAGATAGCTTGCCTAGGGGTCTTAGGAACCCATAGATTGGATGATCTTGGTCCCAAAGATAGCTTGACATGTGTAAAAGCACTTTTATTAGCCCTGTTTTCTACTTTCATAGAACAAAGTATTTTCTTTCACTGGGAGAATCTGTTGTTGCCTATAGAAAACTGTGACCACTGGAAATGGAATGTTTCTTCAAATTTCTGGGCAATTTTTCTTAAGGGGGGTCTTCAGGGGATGGAGCATGCAAGAGAAGTGATGTAATCCACTGCCTCTGCTTAGGTGTGCTTGTTTTTCCTCTGTCTCTTTAGAGAGATTCACACTCTTACAAAACGTGAGCACATCATATAAGCTTTCTTAGGATGCCATGAGAAGGAATTAAGTGTTTGACACCTGCTTAAAATCATGTCAATAAGGTGCCACTTTCCGAATAAACTTGGAAGTGTTGTACCTCCTAACTTCTCCCCTGTCTGGAAGGGTGTAAATGTCCCCATTGAGAGTACTGGGTTTCCGTTCTCCAGACAAACCATTTCCCCCAAACCAATCTGTCGTCTCTTCCTTAAGGACAGAGTCATGGTGCCCTTCACTTCCCTTTCTCAACAAAATTTAGCAAGAAAATGGACCTCTAGACTGAAGTCACCCCTTTCTTCTTTCCTGGAAGACATTGAGTAGATTCCATATTTAAAATTCTACTTTCATGCAGTCTTTTCTACAGGGAGGATTTGGAGTTTTGTTGTTTTAGAAACTAGCCTCTCTCCAAGCTATTTCTTGAAAAATTTCCTCAGAAACCAGGCTAGGATATTCTCTGTTGGCACTGGTGCAAAAGCTAAAAATCTAAGCAGGGAGAACAGGAATCCCATTCAGCATCATGATGCAGGGGACCTCACACATATCTGGCTTTGAAGGGGCCAACCAGATGTGTGAGTGCTTGCGGCTGGGGCCGATGCTTTGCAGGGAGTCAGAAGAATTGTTTGCTGCTCTACGCTCTGTCTAGCGACCAGCATCTGATGGGCTGGGACACCTGGAATAAGTTGGCTTGTGTGTTAGGTTGTTGACTTGAATTCCTTTCTGTTTCCAAACTGATTCAAATAACATAGACTTTCAGGATGTGCAAATGAACTAGATGGAAAACTTCATGTGACTATTCAGGATGCCCCCACAGCACCCCACCTTTCTTCAAACCCCTGGATTGAGATGACCCACTGCCTTAGTTACTCTTCTTTCGTTGCTGGGACAAATACCCAACACCCAAAATGAAGGAAGGAAAGGCTTAGCTCACAGTTACTGGTTTCAGTCCATATTCAGCTGGCTCCAAGGCAGAGGGGCACAGTGCAGAGAGCAGCACTTCATGGCGATGGAACAGCAAAAAGCAATGGTTACAGAAAGTCTATCTCTCTGTCTCTTGTATTACATTCAGGCTTTCTGTCCCAGGCTAGGGGAAGTACTCAAGCCCATAATCCCAGCAGTACTAAACCCATAATCCCAGCCTTGGATCACACATAATCCCAGTGGATCATGAGTTAATCACAAACTCCAGAAGTCCCCACCCCATGACTGCATGAGGACTTGGGGGGACAACTAGACAAAAACCACAACACCCACCTTCCAGTTCAGGCAGGATTGGCTCCAGCTTTGGAAAGTAGGGTTCAGACAAGCTCAGGGCAACCCATGAACAAATTTCTCCAGGCCTACACCTGGTCTTTTGTGCCTGATCTTTTCTCCCTGAGTGGAGAAAGGCAACCGAGAGAGAAGGAAGCCCTCCCTTTCTTTGCAGGGCCATCAGCTCCTCTTCTTGGTGGAAGCATTGTGCTCTCTCAGAGATGTGTGTGTCGCTAGGTGCTCAGTCAGCCATGCAACAGCTACAGTAATGCTATTCTATGGAAACTCTGAGAGAAACTCATTTAGCAGGCATATATCACTTGGGACTTATTTAGCCAACTCCACATAATCCAGATTGTCACTGAGCAGTGATTCTTAACGTATACCTTCCATATGGTAAAGCTGTCCCAATATGGGTATATATCCAAAAGTAGTGAAATCATACCAAGGAAAGCCTTTATGTGTACACATGCATGTGCACGCATGCATGCACACACACACACACACACACACACACACACACACACAGCAGAGTATTGTTCAGCCATGAAAAATACTAAAATTCATAATTTCCAACAGAATGGATGGGGGCTGGGGAGATGGCTCAGTGGAATAAGCGCTTCCCTGGCAAGTGCAAGGGCCTGAGTTCAATCCCCGGTTCTGCAAAAAAAAAAACAAAACAAAAAACAAAAAAATAATAACAGAATGGATGGACTGGAGGGCATTGTGTTAGGTGAAATAAGCCAGACACAGAAAGACAGAGCCTACATATTCTTGCTTATATATAGAAGATTAAAGAACAAGCTGATGTGGCTATAGATTAGTGATTGCTAGACACTGTGGAGGGTGAGAAGGGAAGGGGGATAGAGAGAAGCTGGTTAACAGGTACCAATACGCAGAAAAAATGAGTTCTAGAGTTCTGCCGCACTGCAGTGTGGCAGTAGTTCACAGTAACCTACTATGTATTGATGAAGGTCTAGAAGAAAGGAATTGAAGTCTCCAGACATAAGCAAATGATAAGTGGGAAATGCTGATTGCCCTGATTTGATTAGTATGTGCTGCTCAATGCATGGGTTAAAGCATCATATTGTGCCTCATTACTGGGCACAATTAATACACTATTCAAAAATAAAAATTTAAACATAAATAACAAGATACAAACCAAACAGTATATATTCTCTGACCAAACAGTATCAGCAACACCTGAAATTTCTGAAATTATCAGAAAGGTAAATTATCAGTTCCCTCCTCTGTGTCCTGCAACCTATTTAATCAGAAACTCCGGAGGTGGAGCACCCTAACCTGCATCTATTCACATTACTATCTGACTCTTGCATTTATTTGATGAACATGTTTTATATATTTTTCTGAGCAGAAAATTCATGGATACAATTTCCAACCCATTTGCTCTTGTGATTACTTTGCACTTGAAAATATTAACAATGACATTATGACATGTGTTATATGAATATAAAACCAAAGCTTTTAGAAGCCCACAGTCTAACTTATCACCAATGCCCTTGTAACTGTCTTCAAGCTTGGTTAACAAAAGAGAGTCTGCAGTCCTCCGTAGAGCAGGAAATGCTTGCAAAACAGTGATATTCAAATCAGAGTTCATTGATAATTTTCAATATACACAAACTGAGTTCATAACTAGCATCTAAGCTGCAAACAGTGGTTCATTCTACCCTTCGAGAGTGCTGCAGCCGACCTTTCCTTTGCCACATGGGGCAAGATGACAACTAACATGAGAGTAATTTTCCAAAGACTTTGGCTTCAGAAGTCTACTTAGCATCTTGAAAGTTCAGAGCCCTCTGTTGACTATTGGCTTGGTTTGGCTAGAGCCTACAATATGGATTTAATCCCTGTGGGCACCAGTTAGCTTATTTGGAACCAAACACAAGACTGACTCCCCAGCCAGTCTCTGGCCTGCCTGCTGTTGGATCAAAGTCTTGGGCCAAGGATGGGTACGTGACTAATATTTCACATGTCCTGAGATGATCAGTCCCAGGCCTCCCTTTTGTTTCTGGAAAAATGAAATCAGATCTGTAGAGCAAAACATGAATAACACATGTGCTGATGCTTATAGCCACTCTGGGAAGTCACCCTGATAAATTGTAAAAGTCTGCCTTTCTTCTAGGGTTTTTGATGATGGCCGCTGCATTTTGAACTGTCCCTCATGGAAATTTGAATTTAAGAACCAATGCCACCCATGCCACCACACCTGCCATGGATGCCAAGGAAGTGGGCCTGCCAACTGTACCTCCTGCAGGGCAGGTGAGCTGCTGCTTGCTCTGCTCTCCTCTCCAGGCTATTCTGCTCCACGCCATGTTTGGATTGACTCAGGGGCTTCTTCTATGGGGCTGAAGGTTACAACTGATCAACCGCTCATTAGCAAGGATGACAAGCTGCAATTTTTTCTCTATTGTCAGGATGCAAAAAAATCTACTTCCCATCATGCTGGATGCTGCCTTACTACCCCTGGGGAGATGACAGAGAGGTTACAAGGTGCCTTCTCAGAGAAGGAGAAAGAAGGGGCATTTAAACATGGTGTTAGGCAGGGGCATACTTCAGAACTAAGATTTGTTGAGGTAAAAGTGAAGTGCTTAGGAAACTAAGAAAGACACATTTGTTCTTTCAAAGAGATAAAGTGTGAAGGGCCATGTCAGGAACTTCTCAGAGCTGGCCAGTGCTCTATTTAAAAAGTGCCAGAGCAAGGTAATCATTTCAGCCCACAGCAAATGTGACCTTTTGAGTCCCAATTTGAATTCTCAAAATGTTCTGCCACCACTGGGTTATAACCCACAGTCTCCAGAGACTTCCACAGTTGGACCCTGGACTCCTCCCTCATCTCATCTCAATGTCTATCCTCTATTTGGGTCTCCAGTAAGCCAGAGCTATATTTTATCTGACTTAGATAATACATTGTCAATTTCAAAGTTAGAAAATTTCAAATAAAATCTTGGGATCTTTGTTTCTGTTGAATCCTGGGAAAGTCTGGCAGCTGTGGGCCTGTGTTTCCCAGAGTGGCAGGAGGTGTGAAGTGGCTGCCGCCCACCTGTCCCCAACTGCTACCCACCTCTCCCCAGTCCCCACCATGCCTAGTTGTCTTGCTGGTCCTGAGGCTGCCAGTTACTATTACCACTGCACACCAATTCTCTAAGTGATGAGAATTATTTCTTTTTGTTTTTAACGTAGATGAAGGGGCTCTTGGAGGTCAGCACCTCAGGATGGGCAAAGGCAAAGACACTCCAAGCCAGTCACTATCTACTGGAGTTGTACAATAATAGGAGGGACTGGGGAAGATTCAAGGCTGGAGGAAGATTCAGAGGCCTTGCTCAGCAGCAGCAGATAATCCTGGGCTGGACTCAAGAGACAGAAATGACCCCATGCTAGGAAGGGTCTTGCCCTGGAGTAGTTCTTAATCTTAGTGGTTGTAGTGTAGTCTTGTGGGTGGAAGAGGATGGCTCATCCAAAAGAGTTAACGGGAAATCTCAGGAAGATGATGCTGATCATCCTAAGCCTATACCTCGTAGGGAAGTGTGAACAAAAAGTATGTCCCTCTTGGTTTTTGTAACTGCAGCAATTGAAACAGCACACAAGCTATGATGGCCATCACAGCAACAAAGATTCTCTGGGTCTTGGTGGAAGTCCTGTCCTGTCACCAGATTGTGAGCCTCCTGCTTGGTCTTCTTTAGTTGCCCCCAAGTCATGGGGTTGGAGCCTGGGTCAATCAGAGTACTTGTGATGTCAGGCTTTTCTCCAGGGTCATCCTCGAGAGTACTGGCACTGGAGGGCCAGGCAGGAACAGGCTGCACCATGGGGCTGGGATGTTCCCCTCCATGGTCACATTCTGGGAGGGCAGTCATAACAGGGTTCCATTGTCTGTTGACACAAGCATACCTTGACCTAGGCTATTAACTGTGACAGACCTACCCAGTAGCCTGTCTGTGTGTTTTTCCACAAGTGGCAATTTAGTGTCAGGCTCAGACTGCCAATGCAATTCATGGCAGTTATTTTCTGTTAGTGTATTTAAAAAATTGAAGGTGAAGATTGCATGGTCCAATTGAGCCTGTGGAGGAAACTGTATTCCCTTTTTGTTTATTTCATTGATTTTTGAGTATTAAATGGGCCCTTTTGTACTATAGCTTGACCTTGTGGTTTATATGGAATGTTTAATAGGCCAGAGCTGAAAAAGGAAGCTAATGCTTTGCTAGTATAAGAAAGACCCTTATCTATTTTTATAGCTTTTGATACTCCCATAGTGGCCAAAGCAGACATACAAGATTGTTAAACAGTCCTATTTTTTTTTTCTCCCAAATGACAAGTAGTGTGCATGAAATGGGAATAGGCACCAATAGAAACATGAACATATTGCAACTGCTCACAGGAGGGGACATGAGTAACATCCATTTGTCAAATTTCATTTAATCTGAGCCCCCTGGGATTGCTACCTTGAGGGGGAACTGAGTGAGGAACTTTTAGATAGGTAAAGCGAGAGAGAGGTCTTTCTAGCCTGTGAATGTGACAATTGAAATTCTTTTGTTGAAGCTTTACTATTTTGATGTTACCCATGGGATTGTCTAGCCAGATCAAAAGAGGAAACAAAAGCTATCAATGAATCAGCCTGTTGATTACCCTAAGCCAAGGGTCCAGGAAAATTAGAATGAGATCTGAAGTGTCCAGTGAAGAAGGAGGTGGTACAGCCAAATCAGACCAGAACCGAAGTTCCCTATAAAGTCAACATTGAACCTACCTCTTGATTTCAATTCTGTTCTCTTCCAATTCAGTTTGCAACTAGAATCATGGAAATAATATTTTTGTGACCAAGGTATCACTGTATATCTATGTGACATTTTATCTCTGGAAGTGTCTCATTCTGTTTCTTTGCTCATTTATAAAATGGTGACGATGATTTCCTCTTTGAGACTTACACAAAGTAAGTGAAACAAAATAATAAAGCATTCAGAACAGGGTGAGGCACATACTAAGTATCAGATGATATTAACAATGCTGATTTTATTTCTATTATTATAACTATTTTTGTTTGTATCTGCTTATTCCTCGGGGAAATTGAGCTCAAAGACTACTTGAGACATGTCCACTCACCATCTGGTTGACTTCTTTCAGTCCCATCTTGGTTTCAGCATTGTATCTGAGGAAGGCACACCTCCCTGGTAAGACAGCTCACCTTCATGAGCACCCTCTTGGGATCCTGACTTTCCATCCACAAGCCTCTCCACCCTGGTCTAGAATGTCCTGTGCTCTGTAAGAGCCACAAATGGTTTCTACTTTGCTTTCTGATATCTGACGGAAAGGGCAGCATCTGGCTTATATAAATGGTGCACAATACATAATTGCATGAATGAATGATTAATTAGAAAAAAATATCAAAACCAGATGTCAGGTTCTCATCCTGGCTTTGTTACTGATGATGAGGCAGGAGATTAGGGTGTGGCCAACCAGCTGGGCCAGTGAGTATGCCAGGCCATGCACAGGGAAGCAACTCCAGTCAGGAAGTGCTGTCTTCAGTTCTTCCCAAGAGAACTTTAGCAGGTTTTAGTAGGACTGTGTAGATCTGACATCAGGTGGTACAAAAGATGGTGACCATGAAGCTCCTGGCTACTGTGCTGTCTTTCACCATAGTCTAACCACTTTGTAGAGTACACTTCTTTTCCTACTTTTAATTGGCCTGCACTCACTCTGAAGAACATGTTTCATTTCCTCTTAAATAAATGTAAAGCCTCTCTGCTTTTTGCGCTAATTCTGTCCAAATTTTTGTTCTAAAAAAGATCCTAGAAAGAATCTCTACAAAGAGGCACCAGCTCCCTGTTAATAATTAGACAGAAGATACCGCATCTCTTTAAACTTCTTCTGTTTAAAGAAGAGTTGGGAAGGAGGGAGAGAGGAAAAGAGAGAGGGAAAGAGGGAGGGAGAGAAAAGAAGGAAGCAAGAAAGGGGAGAGAGAGAGAGAGAGAGAGAGAGAGAAGGAGGGAGGGAGAGGAAGAAAGAAGATAAATCTGGAACTAAAAATCACTTCCATATGTAGCACAAAATTAGAAGTTGAGATGTTAAGCAAATATCTAAGCATTCTGCAGTTACTCGGACCAATATATATACACATAAAATATGTTGACATTTCTTCTGTATTTTCTGTTTGAAATGCTAGGTTTAATCCATCTTCTGAAACATTTATTGCATCCCTCCCCTACCCAATTTAGTATGCACTGTGTGCTGTGGAAAAATACAATAAATGGCAAAATAATACTCATCTTCAAGGCGTTTACAACCTAATAAGGATGTCTGTCTCATATATTACCAAACAAGAAAATACTAAAGACTGTATGACTGGTAGAAACCCTACCACAGGTCAGAGAAGGAACCTCCCTCCCAGATCTAGTGAGTAGAGAAGAGCTGCCTAGCAAGCCCTCATTCTGCAGACCCTCTGCCTACTAAAAGGTTGATATCCCTGGGTCAAGAAGAATTGTCATGACTGGAGTGTGGTGGCACACACCCATAATCCCAGCACTCTGGGAGACTGAGACAGGAGGATTCCAATTTAAACCCAGTGTGGGAAACTTCATTTCTTAGCAAGACTCTAACTCAAAATAAAAAAAAAAGAGCTGGGGTTTCACTCAGTGGGGCAGCCCTGTGTTCAATTCCCAGTACGGGGGGGGGGGAGAGAGAGATGAGAATTTACCTCAGAGCAAAGGCAATTCCCAGTACTATAAGAGGAGGAGGAGTGGAAGAAGTGGAAAAGAACAAGTACAAGTAAAGTCAAGATCTTGATATAATATCAAGAATGGATGGCTTAGAGAAGACAATCTGTATCTATAAATAGAAGCTTCAATAAAAGCAGGCAAATCCTCTGGCAGAAGTCCCCTCTGCCCAGATAAACCTCTCCCCCCAGTGTGTGGTGTTATGGTTTATGTTTGATGCCCCCTCCCCAAGCCTCATGTGCTAGAAGGTGAAGCTTTTGAAAGCCCATTGGATTATGGGGGCGACACAGCTGACTCGCTGTCAGAGGACAGGGCTTGTTGGAGAGGAGGTCCACAGGGAGGAGATGTTGTACTGTGCACCTCCCCTCCGCATTCCCCTTAGCTCCATCCCCCAAACTCTGCCAATGAGGTAAGCAGTCTCTCCTCCACCATGCTCCTCTGCCCCCCATGGACTAAAGCATGAACAGAAATAAACCTTTCTTCAAGGTGCGGGTTCAGGTATTGCTTCTCAGAAATGAGGAAAGTATCTAACACATGGCAAGATCTCATCTGTTATTGAGTTGGAGATTCATTAAGGTCTGGGTATGAATCCTTATAGAAATGCAGCTCTCCAGTTATGTTTGGAGAAAAATCTGCTCTGAAGTCTCTTCTGGATTTGTTCTCTAGACCCAAAGCTAAATTTGCCCAATCACAAAACAGCTACAGTCACCAAAATATTGACACGAGCTTGATAAAGTTCATTTCAGAGACCCTCAGCCTTCCTTCCATCCTTTCTCTCACGCCTATAATCCTCAACTATCCTTCCTCCTATAGACTTAATGACTCCACACTCTCCACCTTCTAATAGTATCAGCTGCTAAGAAATGCTCTAGTAGTAGTCAGTGACTCTGGGTTTCCAGACATCAACCTGAACCTTTTCCACTTCCTTGAGTCTTAACTGTTTTTACGTCATGCCGTGAAAGTGGTACCTGCCCAAAACTGTCAGCCAGCTTCTTTTACACATTACTGTACTAACCTGAATTTGGAGATGCTTGGCAAGAGGCCAAAAATTACGCACAGCATTTAAATCCCTGAGCTTCCTGAATTATCGTCTATAACTAAATGGGCTGGCAAACAACTGAGGCAACCAGAAATACGACTAAACCTTGACACACCCCTGCAGCAAACTTGTGGGAAAAGCTAACCATGGACAAGAAATCTAAATAATCTCTTTTTTGTGACTGTGTGTTTTAAGGACTAAAGCCCTTCAACTGTCTGCCCTTTATTTTATTATTTATTTATTTTTTTTTTTTTTTTTTTATTTTTTTATTTTTTGGTGGAACCGGGGTTTGAACTCAGACCCTTGCGCTTGCCAGGGAAGCGCTTATTCTGGTGAGCCATCTCCCCAGCCCCCTGTCTGTCCTTTAAATGCAGGTGATAACACCCAAAATGGTCCAAGTAGTGAATCCAAGTCCAAACAGTAAAAATGGGATCAAGTAGCAATTCTTCTCATCTTGTACCCATCATTGTTAATTGTTTAGGATTATTGATCCAATTGGATATATTTTTTTTCCAGGAAACTCAATTTTTTCAAACAAGGAGGCCATAATCATTCATTAGACACAAATACTAGAAGTCCGAGGCTACAATTTCATTGCCAAATAAGAAATGTGGTACTTTATTCTACATTATGAAAAGGGAAAAAACTAGTTTTTGTTGTGCCAATCTTTACCCTTGTATCCTTTACCAGGTACTGACCAGAGGGACAGTGTCCTGAGCTTTAGGCCCCAGAGGACACACTCAGGAGCAGAGAGGCCCTGAGGCCACATTACTGAATGACTCACTGCATGTTTTTTACCTTTCAAGACCCAGTCCGTTTTTTCCCTTTCAACTTCACCACATGCTTGACAAAGCCTAAATTTGTAGTACTTAGCATTGTAGTAACCTGTGCCTAAACAAAAAGTCAGAACCTGCCCCCTTGTCTCAAATCCTGCCCCCTTGACCCACAGCCACAGTCACTGGAGAATGCAAGCTGTCAATGCGCTTATGGTGAGTGGCTCAGGAGCAATCTCACCTCTGGGCTGAGATCCTGACCACAGAAGGAGCCAACATTGACAAGTCTTGGGGAAAAATGCTTGCAGAGAGACAAAAAAAAGCAATGAAAAAAAAAAAAAAACCCTCACAACTAATCAAAAAACAATCTGACTGGCTTGATTTAAGCTGTAGATGTCTCTCTAGATGCAGTTTTGTGTTGCACTGGAAGTGCACCTGTCAGAGAACGGTTTGGTGACTGTCCTCGGCCCCCGCAGACTCCTGTGATCAGCTTGGTCATTCGCTCACCATTCCACAGCGAGTGCAGGGTGCAGAACGGTCCTTCTGGAGACTGTACCTCCCGTCCGCTGCTGGAACCCATCAATGGTTTCCTCGTCTTCCATCTCCAGCTGTGCTAGAGTGTCTGTTTCATTAATGGGCTCCTCATCAAACCTGAACCTAATAGGTCTCATTGACAAGCTCTGCCTCTCGCAGTAGGCCTGCATCAGCTTGCTCAGCGGGGTATGCCTCTCGATCTTCAACTGCACCACCAAGCCGTCCTGCCCCGCCACCTTTAGGTTGATGTGGTCATTCTCAGCCTTCACGCCTTCCTTGGGCTTCTCCTCGGATATGGTTGCTCGGAGGTGGCGGCAGAGGCTGGCAAAGGGCAGTGGAAATGCAGCGCAGAGCGGGCAAGTCACACTCTGGTCCCCACCACTCCTCTGCCACAACTCGATCCAATTGGATATATAAGGGAAAGTGAACAGTGCCAAATGCAAAATTCACTTTCTTGCTCATTCATTCCATCATTTGACAAATATGTACCTAGGAAGCTTCCTGGATGCCGGGCTGTCCCCAGGTTGATGCCCTGCAAAGGTGTGGGTGACACAGAGCAACCCCTGAATAGAGAAATAGGCCTCCTGGCTGCTGTCCCATGGATCCTCCCACTTATATCAGAGAAGTAGTGGTGCTCTGAAAAACAAGAACAACTGTGGAGGAGTCAGAGTGGAAATGGGGTGTTGCGAGGAGTCCATGAAGGGGCTGCAAAATTGTTGCTCCCATGGTCTGAGATCTCAGGTTTCACCAAATCAGAGTCCTGCGCTGAGTAGTCCTGGTCTGCGGCTGTGTCACCACCAAATGCTCCCTGCTAACACACAGCCCTCCCATTCCCTGGTAGGACAGTACTCTTCTACATCCATCCTCAAAACTGCAGAGGCCTTTTCCTCCACCTCGCTGGTATCTCCTCTTGCTTTCTTGGTCAGGCAGGAACTAAAAGACTTTTGGTATGAACTTACAATGAGAAAAGTGGTAACTTGGGAGCCCATCATCCAATAATACATTTCTGCGATTGTATTTGATAGTTGGAGATGGGAGGAAGAGAGGAAGGGGCAGTAGAAGGGATCAAGATGCAATATTGCACATGCACTAATGCCCTACCATGGATATGTTTAGTCGGTATCCAAACATATCATTGAAATACTGGAGAAAATAAAATAGAATTGTATTTGAATAAATAAGAAATATTAGGGCAAATATTTGAAAATACTATGCTTATAGGCAAAAAAAAAAAAAAAGAAAGAAAGAAACCAGCAGTTTAGGTGGGTCGGTCTAGCATTATACTGATCTTTCAGTATTCTTTTTTTCCCCATGATTTTATTAAGAAATAAATAGCAATGAGGCAATTTTAAATCAAATTGATAGGACAGTTCCAGTAATTAACACATTGCATACTCTCTTCCTAGTAGTTATTTGCTGTACAAGATGCAGACATGATATCCTATTTATAAACACTATTAGAACAAATCTCTCTATTCATTAAGAAAATGTAGCTATATATCTATCCTAACCATTTTGAATACACAGATACAAAATGGTCATTCATCTATATCCCCTTTTTTTGTTTAGTTCCATCATTTAAATATTATAGGTTTGTGAACTCAGCAAAATATTCCCAAATAGTCCAGTAGTCCATAATAGTATTGGGTCTTCCACTTGACTGGCAATGTCAGAAGTTGTTGACCTGAGTCTCCTACAGCTCAACATAACCACATGGATTTACTTCTTATACTTCTTTTTTTATACTTTCTGCTGGATGGTTAAGACCAAGATAAAACAAGACCTATGCAACAAAAATTGTAGTTTTTGTATCTGATAAGGTCAGTCAAATTCTTTCAGTATTCTTGAAGGTCAGTGTTTTAGGGTCTCCAAGTTGTGGATCACATGGTGCATTAACAGGAGACCCTAGTTATTCTGGGTCCCTCAGACTACCTGCTCTTCAGAGGCAGGGATATATGAGAAATCCTACTCAGAGTAGGCAGAATCCCTGAGTATGCTCAGCATAAAAACTGCAGAAAGCTGGAAGTAGAAAACCTCTAAGCACATCTGCAGTGTTCATCTTACTGTTGATTTATATATTCCTGCCTGATTAGAATCTTTTATAACCAATTGTGATCCTTTGGAGTTGATTCAGTTTTCTCATTCTCTCCAAGAACAAGTTCCCAGAGTCTGTCTGCTGGGAGCATCTCCGATTCTTTCCTTCCAGAATCCAGTCTTGACCAAAGTCCAGAGCCCCTCGGGAATGCATGGATAAGCGGCACAAAGGGGCACTTGGCCTGGTTCCCCAGTGAAGCCTCATTGTCAGGCATGGTAGCTATGCATAAATTCACACTGTAGTCAGTTAACACAAGTATATGCTTTTGGTAACAATTCCATTTTATTTTAAGAGACTGCACTTTTATGAAGTGTGTCTATCATTGAGCATGTGTTTATTCTTATGGGATCTCTGTAACCCCCAAATCTGAGAAGTTCCACAGATACCAAAAGGAACCCTAGGGAAAGTTAAGCATATTTTGAATTGTGGTTAGTGGTTTGTGGTTTTGCAATGACATCCTAGATAGGAGTTGCTGTTCACTCGAATATATAAAATATTGAAAGATGATTCCCTGGAAGGAAAACTTTTCAGCAACAAGGATATAGATATTGCACTTTTCATTAAATCCATTCTTATGCTCCTGGTCCCTTAGGAACAAAAGCACTCGGTCGTTTCTTTTTTTAATAAAATGTCTCACACTATATTAACTTCATGGCTGATTTTGTACATTTTTTATCTTTCTGTTGCCCCCCTAACTGGACAGACAAGCATGGCAGAGAGCGCTTCCTGTACCAGGGGGAGTGTCGGGAAAGATGTCCAGCGGGCCACACCCCTGCCGAGGGGCACACCTGCCTGCCCTGCCCAGACAACTGTGAGGTTTGCCACAACCCACACCTCTGCACCAGATGTGTGAGTGGCTACGTCCTCGGACCCACCAACCATACCTGCCAGAAGCTCGAGTGTGGGCAAGGTGAGGGAGCTCCAGGCTCACCCAGGCTGGCGGTTGGGGTGAGGGGTTGCCCTTACTCCTGGACATCCTGAAGACTTCACATCCTGGGTTTAGGGGCCTTTGGGTGGCAGGACAACTCCTTCTGTCAAGTGGGTAGCTGTCCGGCCCTCTTCCCCCACAGCACCTTCTGGATCCACTGGACACAATCCTCGATCATAGAAATACAGCTGATCCTGTGGAAGGCGATCTTCCCTGGGAGATGTGTGGGTGGGATACAGTGGGGAGAAAATTAGATTTGAATCCACAAGTCATGTTCAATAGTTTTCTCCTTCCCAATTACTACATAGGAGACCCAGGGCGTAGGCTAATTTTCCCATGCCTTGGTTTCTTCATTTGTCAAAGGGAGTGCATAGAGCCAAGATAGACTCACTGTAAAAAGCCAATGAGAATAAGAGCACTCAGAAACACTAAGGCAGGCTGAATCGTATGTGTTATTGGTTTCACCCAATTTTTATCTTAAATATGGAAGAGGGAATTTTTTTTAAAACATTAGGATTCTAAAAAATAAATAAGTAAAAATAAAAACTTAGGATTCTAAGTCTGTTCTATACTAGAATGTCACAGACCATTCCTCTGCTTTGTATAATAATTATGCCTGATGTTCAAGCAAGCTCTAAGATGTTTTTAGAATTAAAACATTATATTTCTCCTTAATGTTAACAAATATAGTAAGATACTTTATTTTGAATGTGTTTAGTAAGTGGGATGATAAGAGAGATGGAGTCTATTCATTTCTATACATAATTGTATTTTCTCAGAAGCAGAATTGATTTCTTTAACAAATAAAATCCACCAGTATGACTTCTAATCTAGTTACATACCATATTGTCCAACTTTATTCTATTTGCACCCAACCAAGCTTATTCAAATTATTAAATTGATTGAAGTGATGAAGAGGTACATGACATATATGTCCTCAAGAATATATATGATTTGGGCTACATATTGCTCTCTGATTTAAAAATAAGCAACATATAAATATATCCTACCAATTGATGTGTCTCCCCTTAGTGGAAATGAGTTGCTTTTTCACTCCTTTTCTTCTCCCTGTTCAGGTGAATTCCAAGATTTGGACTACAAGGAGTGCTTGCCATGTGAGGTGGGATGTCTGGGGTGCACCTCAGGTATGTCACCTTCCTCTGTTGCTAAAAGACCGGAAACGGGCACGTCTTTTCCTACATCATTCTGTTGTTGTTGCTTCATCAGGGTCTCTTGTCACTGTCACTATCAGTGTCATCACTAATGCGGTTACCTTGGCTCACTCAAAGAGTCACAATGAGGGAACGCCTGCTTCTGAAGTGGTAGAGAAACTTCCAGTCTTCATGAGAGTCAAGGGTGAGATAGAATGGTGGGCCTTTCTCTCCAGCTGTTAGCTCATTGCCAGACAGAGCTCTCAGCAGCCATGTCTGAAGGTGCCTTAGACTCAGCCACCTCTCAGCGTCTCAAAATGACTTTGAAGATGTGCAATGAGTAATACTCAAAGACTCATGTGTGTAAAACAGCTTGTGAGTAGAGCGATGGGGAAATTTTCTTCATTGCTCAGGCTCTAAGATAATCCTTAGAGAACAATGAGCTATGACACAGTCACCGTGACCATGGCATTGGGATCATTTTCATGCAATGAAAAGCATATGTAATTTTCTCATTCAAATCCGTGGCTCCTCCTTTCTTTCCTCATCATAGGCCTGTTTTTGTGGCAAAAGAGGTGATAGGAGCAGAGTGTGGCACATAGCCTCACAGGATAGGGGGTAAAATTGGGAGATACCCCCAAATTCCAAGATCACATCTGACTATAAGTTTTAGCAAGTGTTTTGAAAGGAGCAGTTAATGCTTAAAAGTTCTTCTCTTGTTATTCTCATTTTTTCTTTTGAATTTCTTACAATTTTTTGTTATTGTTTTGTTTTGCTTTTTCTTTAAACCATCTTGCACTTTATATCTGGTGACCTTAAACAACTAATTTGAAGCTAACATCAAGCAACACAACAACCATTGTTGAGTTCCTATTACTTTGTTTAGTGAAATTTAGTATAGTTTCTGATGATGTTTTTTTTCTATCACTATTTTATATTCTTTAAAAAATAAAAAAAAAATTAAAAAAGAAAGTATAGCGTATAAAAGGGGCTGGAGCAAAACTCAGTGGTGGGGCCAGGGAGATAGCTCAGTAGACTAAGCACTTGCCTGGCTAACACAAAGGCCTGAGTTCAATCCTGGTTCAAAAAAAAAAAAAAAAAAAACCCTCAGTGGTAGACCAGACCAGTTGCCTAGCATGAGTGAGGCTCTGGGTTCAATCTCAAAAAATAAGGTGTGGAAGGAAGGAAAGCAGGAAAGAAGGAAGGAAGGAGGAAAGAAGGAAAGAAGGAGGAAGGAAGAAAGGAAGGAGGGAGGGAGGGAACACCTTATAGGATCTTTGGAAGGAACCTCCCTGAAGATTCAGGGAATAATTCAATTTCTCTTTGTGGAACCTCTGTAAAACCCTGGAATGCTTCTAAAATTTTGATGCACATACTAATCAGGCACTGAGAAGTTAAAATGCAGATTCTGATTCATCAATTTAAGGTGACATTGAAATTTCTGTTTTAAAGAGCTATTCAGTGAGGTCAAGACCATTTACAGAATGGCAGGGGATTAAGCTGGACCAGAATGAAGTAGTCTTTATAGTGAGTGTGTGTGTGTGTGTGTGTGTGTGTGTGTGTGTGTGTGTGTGTGTGCTTAACCTGGAGGTCCTGGCCTTTTTAGCTCTGTTCATTGGTGGCAGTGGCACACGTCCATGGCTCAACAAGTTAAACACAAACAAGAGAAGATGGTCTCTGCATCTTTTTAAAAACTCCTTGGAAGAAGTGTGTCACTATTGGGGAATTCATTCAAGACCGGCGGGGGATCTTAGAGCGGAGATGGGAAAGGTGACAAGTTGACCATGGCCTACATGGATCTGCCTTGTGCCCTCCTCCCTTCAGCTGGCCCAGATAAAGATGAGCCCAAGGGCAGGCCACTGGAAAGAGTTCCATCCCAAAGACTGTCTACCTGGGGACTCAAAACTCAAAGGAATCACCTTATAAAACAGAGATAAACTAGAGCTGGCTTCACTTTACAAAGTGCTATTGAAAGGTCAAGCCATTCACATCTTCAAGAAACTGTAGCTGCTTGCAAAGGGTTTGGCGAGGCACTGGGGACTCTAGGAGGACACCACTGGGTCCTGTCCATCACAAGCGCCCTCCCTGAAATGCAGTCTCTACGAAAAGTACTACCATGAACCTACAAATAAAGGGAGATGGGAGAACTTATTCTATTGGAGGGTTCAAAAAAAAGGCATAGGGTTCAGGGAGATAGCTCAGTAGAGTAAGCGCTTCCCTGGCAAACACAAAGTCCTGAGTTCAATTCCCAGTACCACAAAGAAAAAAAAATAGAAATAAGGTCATAAATGAGTTGAACAAAGTCAATCCATGAACATATAAGGCTCTTTATATGGAACCTTTATAAAGTAAGAGAAATTTTCAAATTTTGGATATGAAAACTGGCATCACTTAGCTCTTGCCATGCTGTCAAGTGACCCCCCCACTGCAGGTCACTGCTGACTGGTACGATACTTGATACATACACACCTATCTACACACTAAATGGCTTGGGAATAAGCTCTGGGCCTTATGCACTGGGCTTGCACAAGAACTAGCAGTACACCCGGGACATGACAATGGCACAATTAATGTAGAGTGTGTCTGATTTATGATTTCTTAACTTACAACGTTTTGGCTTTCACCATGGTGTGGAAATGTACAAATATAGTAGGAAGTAAACCCACAGGTTTGAATTTTGATCTCTTCCTGGGTAAGCAATATGTACAACAGGACTCGCTCATGATGCTGGCCAGCAGCAGCAAACCGCAGCTTCCAGGTAGGCGCACGACCCTCAGGGCAGTCAGCCAGCCCTGTACAGTGCTCTGTGCTAACAACATTTTTGGATGCAAATATTCTATAAATTACATGAGTTATTCAACACTTTCATATAAAGTAAGCCATGTCAGATGATTTTTCCCAACTGTACGCCAATGTAAGCATTCTGAGCATGTTTAGAGAGAGCTAACCTATGATGTTTATGGGTTAAGAATATTAAATGTATTTCCAACTTAACAATATCATCAATTTAGGATGGGGTTATGAGGACCTTACTCACTGTAAACAAAGGAGGGGATGTATAAGTGTTAATCAGATTGAATTTGAGAGTTGTCCAAATTCAAAACAGAGACAGAGATCTAGATTTGATGTTTTGCTCTCCAAAATTTTTATGTGGGAGGGGAAGACAATACAAATACAAGTGATTTTTTTCCCATGGAATATTAGAACTATAGGAAAGATTTGAATATGATGTGTTTTATTAAATTTTATTATTGTAATAAGAATATGAACTTTAAAAAGTTATGAATAATTTCTGTAGATTTTATTGAAATTCCTGTTTAGATGAATTTGTTTCACCTTTAGAAACAAAAACATCATCTTAGACAACTTAGGTTTATTCTGTTTTAATAATGTAGGTTTTTCTTTGGACCAGGTCTAACTGATCTATTGAGAATTAGAGAAAAGTAAAATCAGTCATTTTGAGATATTTTATTTATACTCTGTAGTAAATAGTTATGGGGAACACAGGTTATATTTTCAGGTTTTATATTCTTTTTCATATCTTTAATGGACTATAGATGAATATCTAGCTTTTATAACTAACAAGAAAAACCCAAACTCCAAAAATGACAGGCATCTCATTAACTACTGGGCTGAAAAAGATATTGTAGATCTGTAGACCCAAAGAAATATCTCCAGAACAGAGACAGAAAACTCATAGAAAAAATAAAATAAAATAAAAAACTGATTGTTTTGTCTGGAAGAAAATATTGAATTTGATACTCCAGGATGAAGCAAGGGCATTTTTGTTATTACGGAGTTAGGTTTCTTTTCTTTATCAGGGTGTAAACAAATAGCTTTTATATAATATCATTCTGTTCCAAGAGTATCTGATGTCAGATTCTTTGTCTTTCTAATCAGTACCTTCCTTGAATGGAAATCTTAATCTGAATGTCCTGAGTTCTATTTCTTCAATAATTCAGAGGTAAAGTGAATGCAGTAATTTTATCTCCTCTTTTTCAGTCCTGGAATTGGAACTCAGGGATCTCACAGTGGGCTATATCCCTAACCCCTTTTTAATTTTCTCAATTCTGAGACAGGGTCTAACTAAGTTGCTGAATTGCCCAGGTTGGGCTCACACTTGTGATGCTCTTGCCTCCATCTCCCACAGGGCTGGAATTACAGGCATACACCCTCCTGACCTGGAAGGGTCAGGGGACACACACACACACACACACACACACACACACACACACACACCCCACAGGACACAGACAGACAGACGCAGAGAAAGAGAGGCACAGAGCGAGACAGAAACAAAGATGATCTAGACTGGAGGTGTGGCTCAGTGGTAGAGTTCTGTGCAAAGGCTTGGGAATCCCCAGAACTTCAATAAAAAGGAAGAGATTTTCTGGAAGTGAATGTGGTTGTGATTGTGTTCCTCTGGAGAACCCTAATGAGGCTGCTGTGTTGGGTGCTCCAAGTGACAGGAAGGTGAAGGGGCTTGAGTAGAGAAACATGATCCAGGGGTTCTTCCAGAGAGCCAGGTGCAACACGCAGCAGCCTCAGCTAATGTGATACCCACAAACTGAAGGAAGCAATAAGGTTTGTTTATTTGCTTGCTTGTTTATTTTTAATTGTATTGTCTCAGTTCCTCTTCTCTCATTGCTGAAACAAATACCTGACACCCAAAATGAAGGAAGGAAAGGTTTATTTAGTTTACAGTTACTGGAGGTTTCAGTCCATACTCGGCTGGCTCCAAGGCAGACTGGCACAGGGCAGAGGGCAGCAGTTCGTGGTGGCAGCAAACAGCAAGAGGAGCCAAGGGAGGAGTAGCAGCAACAATGGCTGGAGAGGAAGTCATTCTCCCTTAAATTGCATCTAGGCTATCTGCCCCAGGCTGGGGGAAGTACTCACACCCATAATCCCAGCAGTACTGAGACCCATAATCACAGTGGATCATGACTTAATCTCAAACTCTAGAAGTCCCCACCCCATGACTACAATGAGGCTTTGGGGGGGACAACTAGACACAAACCATAACATGTATGAAACAAATGGCCTTAAAACATAAGAAAAAAACTTGCTTGTTGCATGGGAAATGCAAGCTAAATCCTCCGTGAGACGCTATTGCTCCCCTGTCAATCTGGGAGCAAGGTCTAGGGATACTAGCTCTGTGGGAGCAAAGACTTGTGGGATGACAGAGATCCAGCCAATCTCACTGCAGGAAGGTTGGCAGTGGGTGTCACAAGTCCATCGGCATTTACTGTGTGCCCCCTCAGCAACCCTTCTAGGAATTTATCCTGAGCACAAATCCCCACAATACCACCTTATCCATGTAGGATGAACCCAGACCCCAGGTGCATATCTGAAACCACAAGTAATGCAAAACCCTACAATGGAATGTTTTTTCCATCTTAGCTGGGCCCTGTCATGTACTATGGCTGTACCCTTCACACTGGGGAGCACAACAGTAAAGCTCACATAAATTTATTTTTCCTTCTTTACAACTTCACAAAGACTTGCTCACTGACAGTAGATCCTAGCAAATCTAACCATGTGATTTTTTTTTATTTTCTTATTAAGTTAAGAACTTTTACCTTTTCAGGGAAAGCAAGCATTTTACAGCTTCTATTTGGCATACCCAAGCTGCCAGCGTCATTCCTCTTGTACTTTGAGGCCATTATTAAGCAAAATAAAGGCTATGTGGATGCAGACACTGAAGTGCTGCAACAGTTTATCTGATACCTGAGACAGACACCAAGTAACTAGCCATGCATGGTATATCCAGCATGGTGTGCTGAGCAAAGGGACAATTCACGCCCCAGGCAGGACCAGGCACAATGGTACTGACTGCTGGTAACTGAAGTTGGGAAAGCAAAACCTTGGGGAATGATAGATGGGGGTATTATTTGTAGTGGCAAATTATTGGGTGCACCTTCAATGTTTGTTCATGGGGGACTGAATCAACTAAGGCACACATACCCAATGGAGCGTTCCTCGGCATCAGAGCAGGGTAGCGCTCCATGAACCAATAGTGATTTCATGCTGTACATTGCTATGAAGGAGAAGGCAAGGTGCAAGAAGTGTACATGGAAGGCCACCCTTTTAAGCAAAATTGTGAAGCAGTGTGTGTGTACCTCCCTGTTTGCTTATCTTGGCAACAAGATAAGGAAGAAGCACAGAAAGAATAATGAAAATGGTTGCATCTAGAGAAAAGAGTGGAGATGAGTGTGAAGCTTCTCTTGTTACATCACTTTGCATACTTTTGACTCGCTGTGTTTCATGTATTCATATCCAGTGACCCAGCACCTAGTGTAAGTGGGATTCCAGTGACCAAATTTGAGACAATTTTAGCATTAAAAGTTTTTGATAAAGAATTATAAATCTCAACCAGCTTTCAGGCAATTTATCCAGATTTCCAGCTTCTAAAGTTTCCCTAACAGTATTCACTCTAGACATGTCTTCAAAAAAATGTGTCCAGGGCCAGTGAGATAGCTCAGCAATCTAAAGCACCTGCTTAGGCAAGCTTCAGCAGGCACAGGGGACAGCAGTTTGATCCCCAGCACCACATGCCTCGCCAGCCCTGCCCTCAGGGTGGGCTGAGCAGGCCCTCCCCCACCCCCCCCAAAAAATGTGTCCAAACTATGCTTTTAAGGTTGGCCTCCATATGGTTTAAATTATTTTTGTATTGAAGAAAAGAATTACAATTCAATTACTGTTCAGTTTTAAAGTCAGTGGATCAAAACTGATATTTAAAGAAGAAAAAAGGAGAGAACGGTAATAGAATAGAATAAAAGGGAAAGTTTAGGTGTTCTGTCAGAAAAATTTCAGCTGGTCTACATGCAGTGAAAGAACTAAGAAATGGTCATTTTTCACCTGTTAGTATATGGCCTCCAGGGAGAATTACTAGTGTAGGTTAAGAACATAAATGAGGGGCTGGTGAGATAGCTCTTCGGTCTAAGTGCCTGCCTGGCAAGGGCAAGAACTCAAGTTCGATCCCCGGTACCACATGCTGTGCTGGCCCCCAGAACCCTGAGCACACTGTGCCAGCCACTGAAACCAGGCATGGTGGTGCATACCTGTAATCCTAGTGCTGGGGAGACTGAGACAGGAGGATCACTAGAGTTTAAGCTGCATAGTAAGACCTGGTATCCAATAAAAAAAAAAAAAAAACATAACATGGAAAATCATTTTTTTTTAAATCATTGAGCCACTGGATAATCAGAAGTATTATCTGGACAAATTTGCTTATTACCCCACTCATACAAGTTATTCCATTTACTATAATTGTTATTGGTTTTATACAATCTAACTTCACTGTGTCTCTTAATGTCAAACCATAATAAGTAGATAATACCACCTAGTATCCCTGGCAAACATGTCCAGAGCAGTGATTTTTCAGCTGGAGGTGATTGGGCTACCACAGGACATGGTCCAGAGTTCTGAGACACAGCTGACTGTCATGACCATGGGGCTGATACTAGCATTTAATGACAGAGGTCAGGAATACTGCTAATCAATGCACAGAATAGGAACCCACAATAAGGAAACACCTGGCCCAAAATGTCAATAATGCTGAGATTGAGAGATCCTAATTTAGCCTGAAGATTCACACAAAATGAACCCAAATGAGGGCTAGCTATACAAAAGAGTACAGCTGACCCGTGTTCTTAATGAACGCTCACTATTGCTGGGCATGGTGCTGCATACCTGTAACCCCAGAATTCAGGAGGCTGAGACAGGAGGATATCCATGAGTTCAAGACCAGCACGGACCACATAGCAAGATCCTGTCCCAAAAAAACACAAACAAAAATGGAGAAAGCTCAATATTATGGAGAAAAAGAAGCAGATAACAAACAGATAAACAAGAAAGCACATAAATATTGAATTTTTCAAAGCTGTAATACATATCTGGGGCAATAAGAAATATTTTAACATAATGTTATAGGATTATTTAATTAACAGTGTGGTTGGGTACAAGTACTCCCATTGCTTCAGAAATGTAAGCATTTGTGAGAAATTACCTAGGGGGTGCTGTCATGATATCTATAACCCATTTCAAGTAGTTCAGAAGAAAAAGGGTCCAAAAGAATCATACGAAGTTCACTGACTATTTTTTCAATCTTTCTATAAGTTTGAAATTAAAAAATAGAAAAATAAAAAAGTTTTAAAACCACTCACCCTCTTGGCTAAGAAAGCCTAACAACTCTCTAGTATTGATAAGCCCGTGGAGCCCTGAGTCACGTGTTTAAGACCGTTTGACAAGGTGTCAAACTTCTGAAGACTCTGGGGCAGAAACAGTGCAAGGTGACTTTGTAGTATCTTTCTTTTTTTTTTTTTTTTGGTGTGGTATGAGGATCAAACTCAGGAGCATTTATTCTACTGAGCTATCTCCCCAACCCCAACTTTGCAGTATCTTGTCATGGACAAGACATTTCTGAAAGAAACAAACATAACACAATGATGAGGGTCTGTCCAGTGTACCCTGGAGGCATGAAAGAGCTTTCATGGTCAAAGCAGGAGGAATTTGAGCTATAATGTAAATAAAGTGATACTAACTTATAACTCAAAGGATAAGCTAAGTATTCAGGGGTCCATAGAGATGTACATAAATGATCAAAAACATAAGTGATGGGAGACAAATCCTCAAACAGGTAAAATCCAGGTGCCCACGTAAACACTCCTCTTTCAAGGAACTAGAACATTATTCCCTCTCACCTAAGTGAAGGCTATGCATGACTTCTTTCCCAGAGTATAATATGGAAACAGCAAGGGGAAAAGGACTTTCCAGCTGGGCAACCCCCAAGCAGCTCCTCATTCTAGGGTGTAGGTTGGCTGCAGCAGAGACAGATCATGCCAGTGTTGCGCAGCCTTCGTGTAACGTGGGGTGAGGATGGTCCTTATGTGGGGGGTTCTTCCGCCCCCAAAACCATACCCTCAGTCTAACTATAAGAAAAATACGACATGGCCTATAGAGGAGCATTTTATAAAATAACTGACTTGCACTCCTCAAAACTGTCAAGTTCATCCAACACATCCAAGAAACTGTCACAGCCTAAGAAGCCTAAGAAGTCACAGTGACTACGCAGAATGTGCTACCCCAGGTGGGATTCTAAACAGAAAAGAACTAATAGGTAAAACCTAGAGAAACCTGGCAAAGTGGCAGACTTTAGTTATGATCATGTTGGCCTAAAAGTAAAAGCACAAGGAAACTATTTAAGGGGTTTGGGATCATCTTTTATGCTGATTGTCAGGGTAATTTCATGGTTGTATGCATAAAATTGGACAGCTATAGGGGACAAATGTTACACTATGAAAATATATTTCAAAACAAATTGACTTTAAAAGAAAAATACTTCAATGTTACAGTGGTTCTATCTCTGAACAGTGTAACTAAAATAGTGACCAAATTACTAGCAGGTATTGACTTTCTAGCGTGCTGGGTGCCGTGCTATGTGCTGTAAGTATATCATTTTATGTGATGCCAAGGACCAGGTTTGAGTACTGCTGTCCTTCTGTGCATGAAGATTTTGAACTCAGAGCAGTTCAGTTCAGCCAGAACCCACTAGCCTGGACCCTGGGAGGGCCAGGGCTGGACCCAGGACAGCATAGGACAAATGGTGACAACTTCACTATCTATACTACCCAAAGTTCTTCCCTTTACCTTAAAGACAAAGGGCATTTTGCTTGATAGAGTAATAAAAAAATGGTTTTAAATTCTTATTTTCAGGGCCAGCCAAATAGCTCAGTGAATTAAAGCGCCTGTAAGCAGGTGCAGGGGCCATGGGATTGATCCCAGGCCTGCCATGCTGGCCCTGCCTCTGGGGCATGCTGAGATGGGGATTGAGACTGGGCGTGGTGGCACACCTGTAATCCCAGTTCTTGGGAGGCTGTAAACAGGAGGATCGCTATGAGTCTGATGTAGAAGTGAGACCCTGAACACCTTGTAGACCCTTCTCTAAAATACAGGAAAAAAAAAAAAACAAAAAACATGTAAATCCTTGTTTTCCATCCCCTTCCTTGACCCTCCCAACACACTACCACCTCTGCACCTATTCAGCTGCAGCTTTGGATAGACAGTAAACAATTGGCCAATGCAACAGTGACACTCTTGATAAGAAATTTGGGTCACTGCTTGGCCAAAGCCATCAGCCCTGAGGGCGTCCACCTGGAAGGCTCCAGGATGGAAGGAAGCCGAGAGGGGCGGCGCTGTCTGGACCAAGGCTGAGAAGTGGGGTGATCACATTCCAGTCAGCTCGGTTCTCCCAGGGCTTCTGCTCCTTGCCAGTTCACTCAGCTCTCAGAGGTACTCTTTTGGCAGCTGGGAAAGGGGTTCTATGATGAGGGCCTAACTGGCAGCAGAGACTCCTCTATCCTCTACCATAACTCATATTAAATTCAAGCTCAAGGCTTGTGGTCGGACACACTTCTTAATATCCTAGTATTGTGGGAGACTGAGGCAGGAGAGCCACAGGTTCAAGCTCAGCCTGAGCAACTTAATGACTTAGCAAGAACCTGTCTCAAAATTTTAAAAGGACTAAGGATATAGCTCAGCCCAAAGCTCTGCTTCCATTGCCAGTACCCTGCTCTGCAAAACAGCAAGCTTCCCATCCCATAAAAGGGGAACCAGCTTCATTTATGTATTACTCTATCTCTCATTAAAAATAAAAACATAGTTTATAGAACAAAAATGTATCACACACCTCTGAGACATAACGTGTATCCATTTGTTTTCTAACTAAGCAGATGTACAAGATTTTAAAATCAGGGCGAACAAGATAGTTCTGATCCAAAACACCTGCTTAGGCAAGCGTAGGAAAAGCACAGGGACTGTGGTTGGATCCCCAGTATCACACTCCACACCAGCCCCTCCCCCAGGGCAGGCTGAGCTGGCCACAGGAAAAAATAAAAGATTTTAAAATCAAACACTGTAGTCATGGATCATAATTTTATTCCATTTTTATCCAGATCTCTCACCGGACCCTTTCCACAAACTTTCAGGGAAACAGGAACTGTGTCAAACAGTATTTGCTCCTTCTAAACCAAAGGTATTCCAGAATAAACTATACCAACACAGTATCTCCTTTAAATTGGAAGGAAGTTGCTGGTTGCCAAATTGAGAGTCAGCATTCATACAAAATCCTCTCCCAAAGGCCAACCTGATAGCTCAGCAGACTAAAGCAACTGCTTAGGCAGAGCACAGCGACCAGAGTTCAATCCCTGGCGTGCCATGCTGGCCCAGCCAGCAGGGTGCACGCACCTGTAATCCCAGCACTTGGGAGGCTGAAAACAAGAGAATCACTATGAGTCTGATCCATATAGTGAGACCCTGTAGGCCCTGTAGACCCTGCAGACCCTGCAGACCCTGTCCTAAATACACAAAAGAAAAAAGAAAAAACCCTCTTTCAAGGGAGCTGTGCACAGTTGCTGTCTAGCTGTCATTAGTGCATGACCTAGGGCAACTGACCATTGCCCCCAAGGGTTGAGGAAAAGAGACAATCAAGAAGCTGCTTTCCTTTAAAAGACCAAACCCAGGACCAGCTTCAGAGAAGGACTGGAACATAAGTGCTTGCTGAACAGTTTGCTCAAGGGAAGAGAGCTGAGCATGGTGGCAGAGTCCTGTAATGCAGCACTCTGGAGGCTGAAGCAGGAGCATTGCTGTGATTGTAAGGCCAACCTGAGCTACAGAAAGGAAGGAAAAGAGAAACGAGTGACCTCTATTACAGGGCTGTCTCTCAAGAACATAAACTGATGATTTGGGGGTTTTGTTCATATTTTAGTTTTTTTTTTTTTCCCTCATTGCTGAGACAAAATACTGAACAGCAAAAGTTAAAGAAATGTTTATCTAGCTCACAGTTCGTAGCAATTTCAATCTGTAGTCAGCTGGTTCCAAGGTAGGGAGCATCGCAGAGGGGAAACAGCTCATGGGGGGCAAAAGGCCCGGAGACAGCAGAGCAGCGAGCAGCGAGAGAACACAGCAGCCCTCTTGCTGTTTCATAGTTCATGGGGGGCACCCTTAATTCTACCCAGAACTGTGCCAAAGCAATCAGTGCATTAGTTTAGTAGTCACACACTTTGATCCCAGCACCACACACTACATCCAGCAACCTCTGAAAAGCCCCACCCATGACCACCGAGAGGGTATTGGGAGAAGCCATCTAGACATAAGCCGTGACCATTCCTTCATGCCCTCCTCTTGCCTTGTTCTCCAAATGCTACCTCATCTCCCAGAGGAAAGTTAAGACATAAAATATCTAAAGAAGAGGGCACAGTATTGAAAGAGCTTTCAGACACTGGGAAGGTTTTTTGTCCCTTATTCATCCTGCTTTGCTTCATTAATTTATCCAGCAAACATTTATGACATGTTTTTGTGCTTTCTGTGTTTGTATTGTTTGTGCAGTTGGTTCCATAAATACTAGGACAGTGTAACACAACACCTACTGAGCACCAGCACTCACCCAGCGTTCTGCTAAACCTCTAATATGTTTTCATATCCACAGTCCAGTAACTCTTACAGATAGAAAAATTGAGGATTAGAGAAGTGTAAGATATGTCCAGTTTTATGCATAAGGGGAGTGACAAAATAATTCAAAAGCAGTTCATATGGGGCAATTTTCTTTGTAACTGTGTAACTGTTCTTTCCTCTTCATAGAAGAGATAGTTGGCTTAGAAATTCTTTGTTATAAGTATGTACCCAGGGCTAAAGAAATAGCTCAGCAGTCTAAGCTCCTGCCTGGCAAGCGTAAGGACCTGGGTTCGATCCCTGGTACCACATGCCGTACCAGCCCCAGACCCTAGCTATACCATACTTGCCACCAAAACTAGGTGTGGTAGTGCACACCTGTAATTCCAGTGCTGGGGAGGCTGAGACAGATCAGTCTGAGCTGTGTAGTGACACTGTATCAAATAAATAAATCAAATCAAATCAAATACTTAAATAAATATGTACACATTAGGTTGGGTAGAATTGTCCTATGACAACAAACAACCCCCAAAATCTCAGTGCCTCCAAGCAACACGGCATGCTATATCATGGGACAGCTGAGATCCCCTCCCTGCTGGGCACTCCATCCAAGACTAAAGAGCATGTCCACTGACCCATCACAGAGGCAGCAAAGCCTTCATAGACTTCTTACAGCGTCTCCAGGATATGGCACATGTATTTCCTGTCACATGATTTGGGCCAAAGCAGTCATGTGATCATGCCCAAGGTCACAAAATGGGAAGGTAGTCTTTTGTGTGTCTGTCAAAGAAACACTAACTATCGTGGGCAGTGGTAACAATCTCACAATGGGGCTGTGACTGCTGTAGTCTAAGTTCTGGTGTCATATGTGTGTATACACAAAATACAACCAGCCATTTGTGTACGTGGGTTCTGCAGTGATTCATTCATACAGTGTTAGGTCCAAACACTATGAAAATTGCATCTGTGTGGACCATGTACATACTTTTCTTTCTTGTCATTAAATTGATACAGCATAGCAGCTACTTACAAGGCATTTACATTGTGGTAGATGCTACAAGTAAGACAGAGATGATTTAAAGTAGATGGGAGGATACACATAGCTTACATACAAATGCTATGACTTTTATATAAAGGACCTGGGCATGCACAGAGTTTGGTGTGTACTGGGATTGCTGAAGCCAAGTTTCCACAGAGTGGGGGCCCATGTGGGCCAATTCAACATCACTGTGTGATTTCTATCTCTGCCCCCTGACCTTGTCCATCATTTGTTTTGACAAGGTTTTCTGTTTTATCTTCTTCTTCCCTCAAAGAAACTCGTTTGAAGAAAGAGGTCTGTCTTGTTTGTTTCATTTTATAACACAATGGGATTTCCCAAAATGTTCTGCTATTTTACTTCTCTGCTCTCTAGCAATTGATGACCACAGGAGAGGCCTACTGACCAATGCTGAGTGTCCATGAGATGGGCTGGCTGCTAGGACTGGCCCTGATTTATGCTGTCTTTCAAATCTTTGTGGTGAGAATAACAGTGGGCATTAACCTCTTGCCTTTGACTGCTGCCCATGAAATGTGTCAGTGGAAAGTCACATGGAAATTCAGACAACTTTCTCCCAGTATTTGAGTGAGGATTAAGAAAGATTAACCAGCTATCTACATACCACTGACAATGGAGCTATCAAGATGCTAAAGCTTGTTCACTGTTCAGTAGGTTCATGTGTAACTGTGATAGTTGAGTGGTTTTCAGCCCCATGTGTTCATTAGAGTCAGCTGGTGAGAAAGAAAATGTCACACTGGTACCTACTCCCAATACTTCTGCTTTAATTTGTCTGGACTGAGGATAAGGCATAAGCATTTTATTAAGCCAAACTGAAACCTGGTGCCTAACTCACACCTGTAGACCATACAGAGCAGACTGCACGTGTCCATCATGTCTTAGAGAATGTAAATAAGAGCTGCAGAAAGGTGGACCTGCTGGATTTGTTTCATTCCTAGTTACAACCTTATGTTCCTTAGTTCTGGCTCTCCTCAAGTTTTTCTTCTTTTCATATGATTGTGGGAGAGAAAGACATATTGGTTGAGACAGCCTACATTCAATTCTAGAGCAGTTAGCTCACCATCTGAGCTTTTCATGTCATCCTGCTGTTTCCTCTGGAGCTGGGTATCTATAAAGTTCCTCCTTCTTATGTAACTGTCCTGCAAAATCAAGCTGGGATCCACATCTGTCTGGAGCACATTGCCTTACAGAAATAGAACCAGGCCAAGTCCTTCCAAAACAAAGTTAAACAAGAAGCGCAGGGTGTGCTCAAGCCCCAGCCATGGAAGGAGGCATTCAGAAGACTTCCTGTCACTCCTGAGGGTCTGTGACTTTAACTTCCCATTCCTGGAGAAGGGAACAGCTGGGTGGAGGAAGGGCTTTTGCCTTTAGAGGAGACTCCTTTTTTATCGGATTCAAAATAATCTGGCAAGCAGTCACCTCTTAATATGACCCTGGAGGTTATGAAGAAAACTAGAAAGATCATCATGTCTTGAATTCTTCAAGAGAGAAAAATAAATAGATTCTATTATTAATATCAAAATGAACTTTAATTTTCTTTCTCCCCATTGCCATCCTTTTCCTTTCCTATTCTATCTATGATCATCAAGACTTGTACATCTTAGACTACAACCAACATGTACATGGTGACATGTTTAGCTTAGTAGGCCTTCAGTAACTCTGTAGGGTTTCTGTGCCTGTGTTAGTCAGTTTGTTGTTGTTGTTATATGACAAAATGCCTGAGAAAATTAAGCTAAAAAAGAAAAGATGTATTTTCCTCATGGTTTCAGCAGCTTCAGTCAATGAACTCTTGGCCCCATCACTTTGGGCTTGCAACAAGGCAAACCATCATGACTGATGGCATTTGGGGGAACAAAGCTACTTACCTCATGCGAGCCAGGTAGAGAAGGAGAGGGAGAAGAGGAAGAAAGAGAAGGAGGGAAGGGAGGGGAAGAAGAAGAAGAAG
>NW_004524671.1:6885126-6956401 GCF_000260255.1 Octodon degus | reverse complement strand
AACAAGAAGAAAGAGAGACAGAGACAGGCAGAGGCAGAGACAGAGACAGAGAAATATATACTTTGAATGGACTTATCCTGAGCATATACCTCTTCCAACCAGCCCCACATCCTAAAGTTTCCACCACCACCCAGTAGTTCCAATAGCTGGGACCAAGCCTCATCACATGAACCTTTGGAAGGTGCCCAAGATCCAAGCTATAGCAGTGTCTGTTGTTAGCTGTCCTCATTTCACTCCCCAGCCCTCCTCACTATACCACTGCCAAACTGCATGTCATCCTTTTCCAGATGGTAAGAAAAGCTTCAAGCTCCACTGGTTGAGGAGAAAAAAATTGATGTAAGTCACAGGGCAGACATCAGAACAGAGGGAAGCTGAGTGTGGGTGAGACAGGAGCATCTGTCTGCTGATATCCAGCTGCTCAACAGGCTGGTCTCCAATTGACAGCTGAGCCAACAATGAGTGTCAGTAAATTGGGTCCATACCTCCAGAGCCTGGGTGACTTTCCAACAGGAAGGTAATTTGGTTGGAGTCCAGATTCATCCTGTCAACAAATTCCTCCTGCAACTCACACTGTGAATACCTTAGCCAAGCCCTCCCAACAGCCTTCAGCCCAGCTTGTGGCACAGTGAGTCAGCCTGCAGCATTGGGGCAGAGTGAGTCACCATCAACACAGTGAGCTTCAGAAGGCAGTGGGCTTGGGGACAGAACCCCAGTAGGGCCATGCCACATTTGCTACCCCATGACTGAAGACCCAGAGTTGAAGCAGAAAGTAGATATCACCCAAAGCTGACCTCTTCAGATATCACTCATGTTCTCACCAAGAATCTTACTGGGCCACTCAAGTCTTTTCCTCTCAGCTGTGCCAGTGGTCTTGTAGTGGCCAAACTGTATTTTTTTGCCAAATATTTTCCTTAACATTTATATGTTCTTACTTGCTATAAACTTTCTGCTATTTGGTGAGATGAGGGAAATATGTTTGGTATGAAAGGAGCAGGTAACCCAGATCTATGGTTGGACTCCAGACTGTCTCCTAAGGACCATGTGTTGAAGATTCAGACTCCAGGTGATGGCACTAAGGGAGGTGGCCGAACCCTTAACAGGTGGGGCCCAGTGAAAGAAAGTCAAGCCATTGGGGTATAGCATGAGGGGACCGTTGGGACCCCAGCCCCTTCCTTTCTCCCTTTCCCACTTCCTGGTTGCCATGAGGTGGAGAGCTTGCTCCTCCATGTGTTCTGCCTCGACACAAGTACAAAACAGCAGAACCATGTGACCATGAACTGCAGCCCCTGAACTCGTGAACCAAAATCAAAATATTTTTGTCTTCGAAGTTGATCATCTCCATTTCATGGTGACACAGGGATGGAAACCTGACCAACACACCAAGGAGGCTCTCAGTTCCTTGTTTCACAGCCCCCAGATGAGGAAGGCCCATGGGAATCCTGGGAGAGCAGTTCCCCTTCAATCAGGCCAGCGGGGCAAGAGACAGCCCAAGTAATGCTTCCCTTGCATTCTCCCACCACAGGCATCATAAGAATAACCTGGACGTGCTAGTGCTGGAATATTAGAGTAGAAAAGTTTCTCAATATTTCTAACCTCTAATTTGGACCAGAATGAGCTGGCAGCCTGATTTATTATCATCATGGAATTTTATGCCCTCAAATAATTGCTACAAACCTAGATGCTCCACTACAAAAATAAATCAACCTAAACATGTAGACTCCAGATTACCATGACCCCAATATTTGAGTGATGACATCGTCCAGTTTTGGTGAGTCTTAAGAAACAAAGGAAGTTGTTTTGAAGGGGCGCTTATTGGAAAGCTTAATACAATCATTTTGGCTGCCCAAGCCAGTTGCAAAATTGCAGATTTATTATGTTCAAGAAGAAAGCAGCCTGTGCATTTGAAATACTATCCAAGTGACCTGGATTCAACTTGGAAATTGTATATGAATTGAAACAAGTGAATTAGGGAAGCCTCTTACCTTCAGCACTAAAAGGTTTATGAGAGGTGAGTCAAGAACCATTTATAGTAGTGATGAAATACTATATTTAAGGCTGTAAAAATTTGGCATACAAGGTCTCAGTTCAGAAGTAAATTCATTTTATGTGCTCAGCAAAGGAGCAACTGAAAACTTAGAAATGAGAAGTCTGACCTATTGAGATCTTAAAGATAAAATATGTCAGCTGTTCCTTGGGACTGGGTACAATCATTACATTCTTAAATGTTGAAATGCAAATCAGAACCATGAAATCAGTAATAGCTTAACTTCACCATGGCTAATGAGTATTACCCAAAGCTATTGTCCAACTATCATGTTATGTGCTCAAGTGTACATGAGATGGGCCTTTGGGAATCCAGCAAGTTACTATGGAAAACATTTGAGCCTTCCTGATTCACAAGTCCCTTAACTGATGGTTATTCTGGTCCACCAAGAATCTTTTTTTTTTTTTTTTTTGTCGGAACCGGGGATTGAACTCAGGCCCTTGCACTTGCCAGGGAAGCACTTATTCTATTGAGCCATCTCCCCGGCCCCCACCAAGAATCTTGTAATCCTTATCCTTGGGAATTAGATGTCTACTTCAAGCTAGAACTAGTAGGCAATGCTTGACAGCCAAGCAATGAATGCTTTAATGAAAACAGCCTTACTGTTACCCTCCTACATGTGTCCCACTTCACTAAATATCTCTCTCTCTCTCTCTCTCTCTCTCTCTCTCTCTCTCTCTCTCACTCTCTCCCTCCCCTTCCAAGATCACACACAAACACACGTAAAACTCACCTTATTTTAATTCTTGTAGATCATATGCAATTATCTGATATTTCAATTTTTATTGACTTTTAAAATGAGTGCATTACATATCTTCTCTCAATTAGGACATAACTTCTGGGCAGATGGATAACATCTTGCATTTATCTTCGTATACTCTGCCCATTGAATGTCACTTACTGCATACAGACACTGAATTCACAATTTTTGAACAGACAAATGCCATGGTCCTGATAAGGGATCTGTGATGAATGGTTTGAGAGAGTGTTGTGGAGACTACAAGAATTAGATTCCGGCACCAGCTTTTGCTTTAAGGAAAACATTTCACACTGGTTTAAGGACCTCACATTCTGCCTGGAAGCAGACAGAACTGGATTTGTGGCCTACCAGTGTCTTAAACCCTAACCCTAGCACACTGTCCACCACTCCCAACCTAGCCAGGACCGCTTCTGTAGGTGAAGGAATTGCTAGACCTCGGTGCTCCTTTAAACCACAAGTTTTTCTTCTGATTTATAATTTCATCTGATAATGACTGCCCATTTCTTAGGCTTTCAGAATAATTGGCCTCAAAATTAGCATAAAGGAAGAATCTTATTCAAACTTTAGGTTCATTAGATGCATGCATGATCAAAAAAGTACAATTTTCAAGTAATCTAGTAGTTTCAGAAGACATAGTGCTTAGATACTGAAATGCTAGCACAATGCTTGGAAATAGCCATCTAGTAGGCTAAAAAAATGTATTCCCACAAAGCAGGTGACACAGCTGTCAGCAAAATGCCCAGACAAGTATAGTAAATAGTCCGTGGTGGAAAAGAATCACATGTACCTACTGCATGTAGACATAATTGGCAATAATGGGCCTAGAGGAGGGACCATAGCAGTGTGGGCAAATTGCAAGTGCTTCCAAATGTTGCTAAATGTGAGCCTATTTAAGTCCCATTGCGAATGAAGCCCTTTCATAGCGTTAGTAAGGGACACTGGTGTTCACAGTGCTGTTTTATGGAAATTGAATCCTGTTTACTTTATTCACATACTAAAACACATGAGTTCTCTGCGGACAAACTCCCCCATTCCCAGTACCAGATCTCTTAGAAAATACTGGAAATTTCTAAAAGTGCACCAGTACTATGGGAAATTGCCTTAGCAACAAGCAACACTGGCTTAATTAGGCAGCTGCATGTCCACCTATCATCTACAGCGCCTCAAGAACCAGAAAGGAAAGTAACAATTGCTTTCCTCCAACGCTGTCGCTTCTTTCCAAGCAAAGAAAGAGTAGGGAGCATGCTCATTCTCCTAATTTCGGACCATTAAAAAGATTGGAAGATGCGCTTTCACTGAATCCCTTGGACTGACAATGTGGCACATCTGACAAAAGCTCTCAACCTATGAAAAGAGACAGCAAAGCTCTGGCGCATCTTCCCCATTCAGAGGTGTTAATGGGGGAAAATGCTGAATTACCATGATTGCCCGGACTTGAAAATAGCTTATCACCCGCCAAAATAAATGAAGGCCCCCTGCAGGGCTGTGAAATACTAGGAAGAACAGTATGGCTTTGGAGACCAGCTCTTTGTTGTGTCTGAGAGCTGCATCGGGGCACACTGCTAAATGGGCAGTTTTATAAAATGGGGCTCTTATTCTAAGCAAACTCTGAAAATTGGTCTTGGGGTGTTCCCATGCCAGAGTAAAGGAAAATAGAAGAGCTGTCACAAAAACAATTAGACCCATAAAAGTTGAAATGGAGGGGAGAGATAGCCAGCAATTATCCAAAAGAATCATATTCTAGATAAGCAGCCAATTTAAGGTATTTCATGGTGGGGCATGGTTGTCCTCAATTTGACAGATAATTGGTAGCCTGCTGTCTACTTTATGTGTCATTATGTAGACTTAATCATACTGTGAAATCCCTCTTGTCTTCAGACCAGAGTGCCACTGGAATGCTGTTATGGTGGTCACATGAGGTTCGTAAGGAGGAAGAACTTGGCTTGTAGAGCCTGGGTGTTTGGCTGTTGCCTGGTATCTTTTCTCTGTTATCACAAAGCTCCTATGCTAAGGCCATTGTCAATTAACACAGAGCATCTCCCACTCTGCAAGACATAATATCTCAGTGGTAGCCTGCTTCCTTGGCAGGTACTAAGATTTTATTATTACAATGGCTTTGTTTCCCCATGCGTCATTTAGCCTAAGTATTACTAGAGCCTGAATTTCTCACTTATGGCCAACTTTTTCTTTTATTTACTGTAGTTTCAACCAGGATTTATTTATGAATTCTTTATACTTATTGGGAATGGAGGCAAGAAAAAAAAGGTCAAAAACTGAAGAGAATTCCCTCTTGCCTTCACTGATGCATTGCCTACCTTCACAAATGCATGCTCTGGCTTTGGGGTGCTTGTGTGAGCACATCCAGGGTTATACACACACATGCGTGCAGGCCCATCTCTCCCACAGTGCTTTAGTGTGGGACTGCATTGGCAAATAGACTGATGTGTGCCAGAGTCTAGGACATGCGCTGTTGTAGTCATGATGTGCAAGGGAATAGATTTAATACAGGACATAATTTATAGGATTAATTTATAATATTCACCCACTGAATCAAATGCAAAAGAGTGGAGGAGATCTACACCTACACTAGAGACCCAGAGAATCCAGGTGAGAGCCTGGAGCCCATGACAATATCCCACACAAGTCCAGCTGAAGACCTAGAACCCATGGCAGTGTCCTCCAGGAGTCCAGATGGGGGCCTAGAGCCCACGACAATGTCTCATGTGAGTCTGTACCAAGGATATGCATTGGGAAGGCCCAAAGGCCAGTGGTAGAAGCTAAGAAGTCTGCACCAGAAGGCTGAAGGATCTGCACTGGAGCCAAGGAGCAACATGCAAGTTAAGAACCAGAGCTCGCCGAAGGGAACCACAGCCATCCTCAACAACAGTGAGGACCTGAGCGCCTTCCATGATAACAGCTGAGTTCCTATCAGGAGAGCCAGTGGGAAAAGCTTCTCCAGGAGAATCAACATCACGCGTGCAATTCTCCTTTTGTACTGTAGGCAACATCTGTCAGGTGGGCCTCGAATACCCAGCACCACACTGATTCAGGTCAGCTGGGTCTTACACATTGCCCATTAGCTAATCCACCACCTTTGCCATAAACTGGTGGAGACCAAATAACATGCAGCTATTACCAGTCTTCCAGCATCTTCCCTAGATAATTCAGCACCGTGCTTATCATGCTGCTTCTAACTTTCTTTCATCTGGTTCATAATTCCTAGCTTTGAGATTAGCCCATTATACTCAAAAGATTCTGAAAAGTGGCCACTACAGGGAAACATACCAAAGAGAATCTGCCTCTGGCCTGTCACACTCCACATGTACACACAAACACATGTTCTTCAAACTACATACATTTCTTTTTGTTCTTTTTTTTTTTTTTTTTTTTTTTTTTTTTTTTTTTTTTTTTTTTTTGGCGGAACCGGGGATTGAACTCAGACCCTTGCACTTGCTAGGGAAGCGCTTATTCCACTGAGCCATCTCCCCGGCCCCCAAACTACATACATTTCTCAATACCAAAATAAGCAGTGTTTTCTTGTTCAAATATTGAATAGCTTTTTAAAGTCCTTGGTGATAAAGTTGTTACTTTATCGTTTGGTGATCGTATGCATGGATTTCTGTAGTTTTTTGTTTGTTTGCTTGCTTTTTGTATTTTTAAGACAGAGTCTCACTGTGTAGTTCAGACTGGACTTTGAACTCACTGTGTAGCCCAGGCTGGGCTCACACTCATACCAATCTTCCTGCCTCAGCCTTCCAAGTGCTGGGATGACAGGTGTGTGCGCCCCAGCCCAGCAGAATTTCTGTCATTCTTAATCAGGGTCAGGGTAAAACATGGTTCCTAGTTATCCAGTATGCACCCTACTAGTTAGAATAACATAACACCCTTCAAGATCATCTGCACCTTCAAAGAAGTAGAATCTTGGGGCTTGTCGCCTGGAAAATTGCATTTTAGTCAAGCTGCCACTCACTAAACTGTCATTGTTCAAGTCCTGGAAATTTTCTAAATCTTAGTCTCTGTATCCATAGAACCTGGAGAGGGGTGGAACTGAACAGATCAAGAATTCTCAATTCAAATATGTAAGGATGCCAGGCAGGAACATGGTCAGGCCGGTCAAGTACAGACTGTGAGTCAGCTATTCCTGGTTTGAAAATCTGTAACATATGTACTGTTGTATGCTGCCCTGTTTCTCTCTTTGTTTCTGATTTTTGTTCTTGCTTTGCTTATACTTTTCAAAATAAAATTAAATTAAAAGAAAAAAAAGTGCAGACTGTGGCCAACAGGAGCATCCCTATCAGCAGTCATTCGCCACTCAGCCCCAGTTATATGCTGCATGCAGAACATGGGTAAGCAGACGTCTATGGACATATTGGTGGATGCGTGATGTGCGTGCTGCAAGCTGGACCCAGGGACTACACATGCTAAGTGCGCATGCACACCTTCCACTGAGTCATACTCCTAGTCGAAAACTTGATTTCTTTAAGCACAGTGTGTGTCAACACTGTGCTGATGAAATAATCTGTTTCTGCAACTTAGAGTCCAATCAGCCACTTTTGGAATCCTGGCAAGCTGAGGTCTCTCTTCCTCTGTTTTGTGTGACATTGGAAGCTAGCCAGTGACTGACACCAAAACCCAGTGTTCAGAGGAGGAGATGTAACCAGGAAGGGTAGGTTGCTGAGTCCCTCCAACTGTCAAACGATTAAGACTTGATGATCAAGCATGTCCATGTGTTACTAATGAAAATGGCAACGTGATTGCTGGATCAAACAAGAAAGAGAAGCTTAAAAAGAACATTAAGAGAAACACATTTCATTTTTAACACAGGCCATTTCCAGCCAGTAGTCTCCATGAGGAAGACCCAAATGTCCGATAACCATAAGAAATAAAAGCATAGGAAGGTACAACCAAAACACATAGAATTCATACAAGTTGTCAAATACACTGAGAAGCATCTAGCAATAAATAATACACTGAACCCAGCAAAACACTCAGCTCAACAGAAACATTTTTAAAGAAAACTATTCCCCAACTAGATGAAGTTTTAAATCTGAGGACTAGATTACAGCTCTAGACCCAGAGGGGGCAGGTTGGACTCTGGCTGGTGCCTCTTGATTAAGACATAAAAAGTGACTCAGTTGTTACCGTGACTTGAAGATACACAAAAGAAAGCATCACTTCCTTAAAATATGCCTGATGATGAATAGGCTGACTCCTTTGAAATGCCTTTTTAAAACTATGAGTGAAAAAATTTTAAAGCGCAAATCACACAATATGACTTTTTAGAATCTCTTTTTTTTCCAAATAGCATGACTTGTTTACATAAATCCTAGTTTGCTTACACAACCCAGCAATTTGGACAAAAAGTAATGACCAGAAAATATGCCTGTGGGGAAATAAATTTTGCTTTTTAGTAGTTTTGTTTCCGTTTAGGCAGAAAAGGAAATAAATGGCTATTGTCTTGTTTTCTTCTTTCCCAGCAATATATTTAGTTGGAGAGAGTTTTCAGGAGCTAAAGATGTAAAGTGCACCCCACGAAGTCACAAAATGAAAGGTTATGCTTGCTGTAGCCTTCTCTTGTCTATCTGAATGAGGAAGTAATGACAAACGTGACTTTAGCAGGAGTGCTCACCCCATTCCCTCTGCTTCTCCAGCCGGCTCCTGTGGCACCAGACACACATTTCAGAATCCGAAAGATAGTTCTCTTTGGCTACAGGGGTTTCATCTTTGCCACCATGTCCTGAATAGGGTGAAGATTTAAAGCAAGGTCTTAAAATGAAAAGTGCAGTGATTAAATATCGTAGAGACTCTGTGTTTTGAGGACAGAGGGTTCTTAGTTGAATGACTTGGGTAAGCTCTTGGCACATGGCTGTTGGCACCAGGCCCAGTGAAGGATCTCAAGGCCTGTGACCCTACACAGACATCATTTAGTGAAAAACACACTGTCAGTTTCTGCTAAGCAGTAGAGGGGTCATTGATCTTAAATAGCATACCAAGACTGAATATTATGGTTTTATTTTCTTAGCACAGATGTATAAGTAGTTTCAGTAGTAGAAAAATGTACAGAAGAAGGGGCAGTAATATAATATTAGACAGAGGCAGTGCTGAGAAGAAATAGAGAAATCACTTAGAAATCATGGGAATGAAAGTTCTCAAATTTGCACTTGTGTGTGGCATTGGCAAATAACTGTTTTAGTTCATTTTCCATTGCTACAACAAAATACCAGAGGCTGGGTACTATAAAGGAAAGATTTTTTTTAGCTCACAGTTTGGGCAGCTGAAAATCTAAGATAAGGAAACCCCATTAATTTACCTTAAGGTGGGAACACTGGCAAGGGGCAGGGACTGCATGGTAAGGCAGGAAACAAGAGAGGGAGCAGGGTTAGGTTTGCTCTTTTATAACTCACTCTTTGGAACTAACACATGTGACAAGAAAAACAAATTTATCCCTTCTGAGGCCAGAACCTTCACTGACCTAATCACCTCCGCTAGGTCACACCTTTGAAAGTTTCCACCAATTGCATGCAGTAACCCAACATGACCTTTTCTTAACTTTGTTAAAAGTGCAATGACCCCATTTTGAAGTAATCACATATGTGTGATACGCATTTATATTTCAGCATGTTGTCTTGGGGACAAAATTTCACCCACAGCATTTCACTGTCTAGATATCTACCCTTGTCACCTACAGTGACACACCATCGAACAAAAGAGACCTGCTCTGAGAATCATGTAACTAAATGACTTCAGAGTTGTGTGACCTTCATACAGAGTATTTACACAAACTAAGAGGCTATGATGTTGCTGGACAATTTAACTTTGAGGCATCGTGACTATAAGAGAAATCTGTCAATGACCAAAACATCACTATGAGGTACACGACTAAACTACACCTTAGTTCAGGCCAGCAGCAGCTCACCGGGACACCGCGGTGTTCTACCTGGTCTCGCCATATTTAGTCTCTTCTATCGCTCCTCCTCTCAAGATCCATTCTTCCCCACAATAGTGCTACTCTTTATAAAGCTTAAACCTGGCATAGCAGCTGCCTACAAATCTAAAGTGACACCCTAGGTCTCCGAGCAGGGCCCAACCTCCCAAGCATGACATGAAAGCTTCACAAGTTGGATACTGGCTGCCTCAGCCTTCTTGCTCCTGTCTATACTAGGTTCCCCAAACTCTTTGCAATCCACTTTGTTACTTTTTCTATGCTTTTATTTAAAAACTTTGCCTTTTATCATTAGTGCCTACTAATTTTACAAAATATTTGGTTCATTGCGTTATATCCATATCTGTTTTGATCATACTCATGCCTCCCCTGCAGCCCTTCTCCCCCTATTTCCCTCCACTTATCTAATAATAGCCTCCCTTCTACTTTTGTCTTTTAAATATGTCAAATATTAGGGATGTTTGTCTTTCCAGTTGTGTTTTTTTTGTTCGATGGGACAGTCCTCATATCACCCCATTTTCCTTCAAGTGGCAAAAATTAGTTTTTATTTACAGCTGAATAATGCTGCACCAGGTGCATATAACATGTTTTCTTTACCCATTCATCTGTTGAAGGGAACCTATTTTGTATATACAGATACAAAATGGTCCTTCATTTGTATCCTATTTTTGTTTACTTTTGTCAGAGATGGGTATTCCCTTGCCATTTAAATATTGTAGGTGCATGAATTCAGCCAAATAATCCAATATGGTCCAGTAGTCCATAATAGTAGTGGGTTATCTGTAGGACTGGCAATGTCAGAAGTTGTTGACTTGAGCCTTTCACAGCTCAGCATATTAATCTGGCTTTACTTTTTATACCTCGTTTTTATACTTTGCTGCTGGATGGTTAAAACCAAGATAAAGCAAGACCTATAGAACAAGAAATGTAACTTTTGAATATCTAAGTTTGAAGATTGCTACTTAAGATTTCTGTTATTAGTGCACCTTTCATTGTGATTAGGACTAAAGTTCATCAAGCATGAAGGGAGCGTGACTTTTACCTAACAGGTTTCCTAAGTGTAGGTGGGAGACATTCATCCAAGATGAGTCTTAAGAAGATGAACCCCAAGTTTCACAGAGCCCCGGATGTAGATCCTTTGACCAGGTCAAAAGAATGAGATCCCTTGGGGGAAAAAACAAGCAAACAGGTTTTTGCCTAATTACCATAAAATGAAACACTTCAGGTGTGGCCTGAGTCAGAGGAGAAACAATTTATGAAGCCAAAGAGACCTGGAAAAAAACAAAAACAAAAACAAAAACAACTTAGAAGAGGTAAAGGCCCAACACTCTACCAGGAGCACATTGTTTTTTCATACAGTGTAGGAACACACTTTTTTTTTTTTTTGGTGGAACTGGGGATTGAACTCAGACCCTTGCTCTTGCCAGGGAAAGGAGTGCACATTTTATAGGTCCCTTTGTCTGTCATCTTTGGCAGGAGTCAGATAGGTTTCAATAGGAAGTGGCAGAGGGAGGTTTCGCTACCACATGGAATGGATAAAGATGAAAATCCTATAAGCTTGTAGGAAATAATACAAGCAGTTTAGGAGGAGCTGAAATCAACTTTTTCCTATAGTTTCTGCACAAAGCCAAGTCTGCTTACATATTATTATATCAAATCAATAGCCTCTTCTGGCATGTATAGTATGGACACTATGCTAAAAGCCCATTCCTAAGGCATGGTCTTTTTAAATGAAGAACTATGCCATTACAAAAAGTAAAATAGGGACAGTTTAGCTTGTATATATCCTAATTATAGGGCCTCAGGTTTATGTAGACCATAAAAATAAATTATTCTTCTCTAGATGTTTTTACATATTCTATCCCAAATTTAAAGCATCTTTTCCTTATGCATTTTATAGGTAAGACATCTACTGTGGTCCTGTGCATCTGCTTTCAGTGGTGAAGGCAATAGGTGCTACTGAGGCAAACACAGAATGGCGGGGCCAGCCCTGCCCCCTCAGAGGAGCTGCGAGCAGGAGCCAACATTTCCTGGGGGCGACTGAGCTTATGATGAGTTCCTCAAGGACAGGCTGGACAGATAACCCAGAAGTTCACTTAAAACTCTCCAGATAAAGTGGACAGTCTAGTCCTGTCCACCTTATTCCATACAAATGAAACGATAAAAACGAGTTTTTTCTAGAAAGTAAGCTGTGTCCCCACATTGACAAGTCCCCTGGCCACACATTCTCCTCAGCAGAGATGTGAGCAGCTGGAAACCAACAACTGTTTCTGAGGGCTTTCTTCCAAACATGTGAGAGCTGGCGATGTAGCTCAGCAGCAGAGCGCCTGCCTGGCAACTGTGAGGTCATGAGTTCAATTCCTCATACCAAGAGAAAAAAAAAAAAAGCGTGAGGCTCTCTCTCTGCATCCTGACTGATCAAAACACACTCTCTCAGCTCAAAAGCTTGACAAGATCAAATAACCAAATCTATGCAACCATCCTACTCTGGATAACACCTTCTAAGACAGTTAACAATTCTAACTTGTTTATCTCCCCCTCCACTCCCCACTTCCTGCACACCCCCAGGAGCCAGGAAAATCCATCTTTCTCCCTACATCACCCCTCCTTGCTCTCTGAGTGCCAAACTGACTCAGAGTCCACTTCTAGGTTTGGGATTCTTATCTTTGTCCTTAATCTTGTAATGGCTTCCTTTCAAGCTAAAGCCACTTAACATTTGACCTTTGGATCTTCTAGGGTGGGGAAAAATTTAAATAATTCTCATTCTTTATTACAATTGATAATAATGAAAGAAACTCATGGGTGTTTATAAGCTGCTTCAAGGCACAGTTCCTGGTCTCTACATTAGTCATTTGTGCAAACTGCTGTTAAGGTCCAAATTCACTGTGCAACTGGGCTGGAAAAGTCCCTGAACCCAAGATCACCTTGGTGTGCACATTTCTGAGGCTTGGTTCTGTTTAACGTTTTCATCAGTGACCTGTCCAAAGGAGCAGAGAGAGAGAGAGAGCTCATTAAATTCCTAGATGGGAGGGATAACCAGAACACTGGAGAACAGGATTAGAATTTCCCCAGCCCTTGCCAAATGAGCAAAACTGTCAGAGTCCAGTGTATTCAGTGGGGACAGGCAGGGAAATGTGAGCTGCCCAGACACCAGCTGAGTGGTAGCAAGTTACTTAAGAGAACTAAAAAGAATAGAGATGCAACAAATAGACTCACAGTAGGAAATGAACTAGCCAACGAAGTGCTGGTGTTCACTGGGGTCCCTGGTCCCTCAGTGTAAATTCAGAACCCCAAATGCACAGAACTCAGAAGCATAAAACCTCCCCAGAATTTCTAAGGATGTGGGGGAGCTTTTCAGCCCTAGCTTCAGATTCCTGGTTCCACTTAACTAGCCTGGTTTTTGGTTCCTTTCACTGTCTTGTTTTAGTCGCCTCCTTATAAACCCTGTTGACCCAGACATTAAAAGCCACTTGCCTCCCCTGAGCAAATCAAGGCCTCCAGCAGAAGGGTCTGTGTATCCCCTTGGCTGTCCTGGCTCTCGCTCAATGCTTCCACATAAATTTCTATCCCCAAGTAGAAATTTAACAGGCTATTTTCCCAAATATAGATGCTTCTTGTCGCTAAGAGGAATTCTGGGACCATCTGTTGAGCTATTTCTGTCCCTGTGTCGCCTCAAAAGGTGAGCAAGACAAAGTCATGGGCTGATATTGCTACTGGTAGGGTCAGCTACTTTTGATAGCCAGTAGTAGATATCAAGGATTTGTTGCAAGCACTTAATGCAAATGCTGTAACATAAAAGCACTTCATGCACGATATGTCAGCGAATGGACAATGCTGGATTTAGGCCTGGGGTGGGGGTATAGGCTCCTAACTCCTGCTAGGTGCAGTTTTGGAATCTTTGGCTTCTTGTCCAACCAGTTCATCGTCTGCATGCGGAAAGCAGCAGCCAGAAAGGAGAGTAATGTTTCTGTAAGTTTGTAAGGCACTTAAGTCTGGGTTAAAACTTCAAACTAGGACCAGTGGACCAGTTTCTGGGGCAGGCCCCTCTCGACTGCTCCATCAGCAAGCTATTTCCAGGTCCTAAGGACCTCTGCTTAAGTGGAAGGGCCTCTTAAGCCTCTCAGGAGCCTTCCCACTGTGACTTCCGGTGTGCTGCGTGAGTCCTCTTACCAAGACAAGTGCCAGACTAAAGACTTGGGTGATGCTGCCTCTTTGTTCCAAAATGTGGAAAACCAGAAAGGAGGCCGGAGGAAATGAGGAAGAAGAGTACGAGCAAAGTTCTAAGGTCATTGTTTTAGGTAGTTTAAATAAAGTCACAAGTGATAAAATCACTACTACCAAGGAGAGTTATTAAAAGAAGAGCAGTTATTTTTCATTAATTATCAAGATGGTTGAGGTGCCGGGGAGATGGCTCAGTGGATAAGTGCTTCCCTGGCAAGTACAAGGGCCTGAGTTCAATCCCCGGCTCAAAAAAAAAAAAGATGGTTGAGGAAGAACCTACCAGAGATATCAAGAATCATATGCCAGAGAAAGCAGTAGAAGTTTCTGAATAATCAGATCTCAGAGTGGTTTTTCTGGACAGGGTTGGGGGTGTGTGACAGAGGTGGTGACTCTCAAACTCCTGTCCCTGTGTTTAAGCTCTATAAAAGCTATAGAACAAACCTGGGCCACGGGAATTCTGGTGACTTGTTACACTTACTGAGAATAGAGCAAGTTCTTGAAAAGGTTTGTGAAGTGCAGGACACAAAGTAACTACTCGTATTGGAAAAAAAATTGTCCAGATTTCAACGGGCCTCATGGAAAAACTGAAGGTCAAGGCCCGAAGCTTTTAGCCCCTTTCCAATGTGCAAGTGTAAGGCTGGGGATGCAGCTTAGTACTGGAGAACTTGCCTAACATGCCCAAGGCCCTGGGTGTGACCCACACAAAACCCAACACCAGCAAAAAAAGGGGGACAATGCTTCTGTGTTCTGTGTGTGGTGTCTCTACTCAGCAGGGTGCTGAGGGGCTTTGTTGTTATTGTTTCTTTCTTTGTTTTTAATGCTGGGACTCAGATGCTAGCCAGGGCTGTCCCACCGAGCTACATCCCCTTCCTGGAAATCAGACAGCTCTTACTGTGCACAGCAGGTGATCTGTAATTTGAAGACTCAGTAGCTTGGGCTTATTCTGTCTTGAAAGTTAGGGCCAAGTATTTATGAGAACTCTTGTTTTATTACCTTGGATAAAGACAAACTATAGTGTACTTCTTGTTACTAATTAAAAATGGTGCAATCTGTTCTAATATCATTTCTGGACAGTATATTTCATAAAACTGTCTCGAAAGGTCATTTGTCTTAAGCCACAACTTTTCCAAAATTCACTTGTTCCAAATAACAAACTCTCATGGAAAGAAGGTCAATGCTTTAATTTGTCTCGTCTTTTATTTCTTAATCATTTCTCCTTTTTCTTGTCTTATTTTTTTATACATCTCTTTCTTTCCTTCTTCCAATTTTGCATGCATATATCTGGTAATACGAATAACTGGTTGGAATACAACACTATATATTGCAACAAATACTGTGAAATTCATATACTTTGTTAAGTATCTGTATCACTTGAAATTTTTTCTGTTGTAATTCTAATTTGTACTCTTTCAATTTTTTTTTTTTAAAAAATAACAAACTTTAGGTAATTATAATTGTTCCTTCTTCTAATTTTTTCCCAGATGACCCAGGTACCTGTGCCTCGTGTGCCATGGGGTATCTCATGTAAGTCTGGCCTTCTTTCTTCGTGACCCTAACGCTTCTGCAGAGTAAGCTTCCCTGACTTCATCTTAAATCTTAAATCTTAAAGCAGAGAGGCCCTGCAACCTGAAGCAACCGTGTTCCATGAGCTATTAATGAGCAATGTTTGGGTTTAGCAACAAGAGCCCAGCTGTTTTCTTGCCTCAGAAGGAGGCTTCTTTTTCTTCTTCGTCCTGGAAGGCATCCAGCCTGACAGTGGTGTCTAGGAATCTTGCCACAGGTTTCCAAGGTTCAGTGTCACTGTTTACAGATGGACCTTAATAAAACACCCATCCCCAAGTGAGCTATTTCCAAATGTCTGCATTAACAGACATTTGGTCCTTAAATGGAGACCTACACTGGGGGAAGCTGGGTACTACCTTAGCTCTTAGTCACCTCCTGGGCAGTGAGAGATGCAGACCTCTAGGTTAAATGAAGCATGCCTAGCCGTGGGCTCCAGTATTTTCTAGTAGAAACCTATCAAGTCAAGGCCGGTATGTTTCACTGTCACCTTCCTTCCTACTCTTGTCTCCCTTCTGGCTTACAGTGTTGCCTGTCCTGTAAGAAAAGGAAAGAAATGAAGGAAAAGGCAGGGCCTGAATGGGGTACAAGCTGTCTGATCCCTTGCCAGTGCAGGGACTTTTATGTGATATATAAGTTCCCACCTCCACTTTTTGCCCCTTCGTCCTTTATCAAGATTGCAGGAAGCCATGCAGGGTGGCGCACATACCTGTAACCCCAGCACTCTGGAAGGCTGAGGCAGGAGCACTGAAAGCTTGAACCCAGCCTGGCTATTTAATAACTTAGCAAGACCATGACTCAAAATAAAACAAAAATGGAATTAGGGATGTAGCTCAGTAAGAAAGCCCATATCCAACACACACACACACACACACACACACACACACACACACACACACACGATTTCAGTTTTTTCAAATGCTTTAATATTTCATATACATTGATGTTGACTGTGTTTGAAGGTGGAGGACACAGAATGTTCCTTAAAGAACTGAGGGAGGCAGGTGCTTCCAGCTCCAAAAACGTAATGACCAATGAATGTGCAGAAGTGGGTGAGGAGCTCCCCTGCTGCCCCTCTTATAACTCTCTGACCCTCTAGTCTAGTTTACTCATGACTGCTTCTGCGTTTTGACACCTGAACACCCACACACCCACACCTCCTCGAGTTCCCTCTTGAGAACACCTGTGCAGGAGCAGGGAGCAGCCCCAGCAGCGCACAAGGCGTGGGTCACAAAGCCTGTGGGGAGAGAAATCCACCTGATGGCAGGCCCGACACCTCTAAGGCAGAGCTCGGCTCTCCTGTCTCCAGAAGTGCACATTTATCCCTTGTCAGACTATTTAGTCTTTTGAATCCAGCTAAGGAGAGCTGTGAGACAGCCTCTCGGCAAGATATGCAGACACTTCCCCTGGCTGTTCCCTGATGCTTTGAAATTTATCAAAGCACAAGAAACAACTTCACTCCTCTCTTTCTTCACATGAACCTGCAACTCAGTGGCATCTGAATGGCAACACCTGACTGTATGATGAGACTAATGGGTAATAAATGTAGAAACCTCAGAAATGCACATATACATATAGGTGCATATAGGATACATATAAAAAAGCTAAGGCCTTTTCCTGTTGTTAGTAAACTGGTCGCTTGTACTATGAGAAGCTGCTTGGACTCAGAGCTGGGCCTCTCAGCCTTTCACGCACCAGCGGCTGTCAGCAAATCACACAACCCCTCTCTTCACACCGACTGTTTTCAGTCTTGCCCCCCGCCCCCAAATAAGTGGATCTTGAACATTCTACCCTTGAGCTTTGGCCTCCATATCTAAAAATTAGTGAAATGTCTACCCTATGAGGCTTGGGCAGAGACTTTAATAAGCTGCCGCTTGGCACAAATCTCAGTCCCCGTCCTCGCCCCCACTCCTCCCTCTGCTGAGTCTTCAGAGGCCTGCAGGCAGTGGTGAAGGACTTGGTATAAGAGGACACCCACACCCAGAGCAAGTTTCCTCGGCTGAAAGCCAAGTCCCGATGCTACTCAAAGTGCGCTTGGCCGTGAACGCAGAGACAGCCATGCTCTCGGGTCAGCGCGGGTGGGTCTCACTGGGCACCACCGCCACCAGGTTTGAGCGCCACTGCTATGAAGCCTGTCCCCAGAAGACCTTCGCTGAGCAGCGGGAGTGCAGAGCCTGCAGCGCCAACTGTGGCAGCTGCAACCGCAACGAGTGCTTCTGGTGCGAAGAGAGCTTCTTTCTCCTGGGTAAGTGGAGGCAGTCGTGCGGGAAGGGTCAGCAAGGGGTCTGGGCGGACTGTGGCCTGGGGCCCTGCAGCCTGGCAGGCGTTGGAGCGCTCCTGCGAAGGGCTTCAGGGGCTTTCTGCACCACAGCCGCTGGTCCGGGGAGGAATGTTAATTAGGTTTGAAAATAAATATTAGCCAGGACTACTTCTACCTGCATTTATTACTGAAGCATGTTCACATTTAACTAGCCTTAGTGTCTGAAGCTGGCAGAAGGGAGGAGTTGAGTAGGTGGGAGTTCAAGAGAAATGTTTGGGAATTGAGTATTCAGAGTCATGACCCTTCTCTTGGGGCTTTGATCCATGTTCTAAATTCCCAGGCACTGTAGAGGTGAAGGAGATCATAGGCTGCCACCAAGCCCCGAATCTGAATGCGGTGGGCTGGGCTGTGAGTCTCCCAGTGAGGAACCATGGGGTCCGGATGGTGGAGAGCGGGGCAGTGAGCTTGGGGTCTCTCCAGGGCCTCATTTGATTCTCAGTGCTTCGAGGCTTCAAGGATGCTAAGCCCCCGATCCTTTAAGCTGGCAGTCTTGGGCCTGGACCAAACTATGCTAAAGACATCCTGATTTCTTTAAAAAAAAAGAGCAATGAAGCGCTCTGGAGGCCTTGGGTTCAGAGCCCAGCCAGGCCGCCCGAGCCCCACCTTCATCCGTCCCCACGTTCTTGCCCAGGTGGCCGCTGTGTGAGTGCCTGTGGCACTGGCTTCTACGGAGACCCAGCCACGGGAGCGTGTGAGCCTTGTCACCCAGCCTGCGAGAGCTGCGAGGGCCCAGACCTGGACCAGTGCAGCAGCTGCCCGGCAGGGCTGCGGTTGCTGCATGGGGCTTGTGAGCCACAGGACCCAAAGGGTAGGTGCCATGCAGAGCCCCCCCACCCCCCGCGGTCTGCTTGCCGCCTAGCTGCTGTGCAGTGGAATAAAGCTGGAGGGATTGGGGGGACAGCTATAGTGGGTGACAGGAGAAAAGTGTGGCTGGCATTTGGGAGTCATCTGAAGGGCTATTTAGTGTTTGTTTTGTTTTATGGTGCTGGGGATTAAACCCAGGGTCTCATCACAGGGCATGGTGGTGCATGCCTGTAATCCCAGCACTTGAGAGGCTGAGGCAAGGGGATCATTGTGAGTTCAAGACCAGCCTGGACTACAAAGTGAGCTCAAGGCCAGCCTGAACTGCATAGTGAGACCCTGTCTCAAACAGACCAAAAACAGGACACAGTGGGGTCTCACACATGCTAGCGAAGCACTCTTGCACTGAGCTACATCTCCAGCCCATTTTATTTTTATTTTGAATTTCCTAAGTTGCCGATGCTGGTCCTGAACTTGGGATCCTCCTGCTTCTGCCTCTTGAGTAGCTAGGATTACATGTTTGGTACCCACCAAGCTCCAAAAGGCATTGTCTTGATTGATTCATTTGTTCTGCTTTGCTTTTGTTTTTGCTTTGAGACAGTCTCACTACATAGTTCAGACTGGCCTCAAACTCACAATAATCCTCCTACCTCAGCCTCTTGAGTGCTGGGATTATAGAATTTCACCACCGTATCCAGCCAAAGAGCCTTTATAATTGGTCTGGCCACCTGAGTTTCTGCCTGGGTTAGGTGCCCAGAAGCATGAGGAGGGTCATGTAGGGGAAATGAGTCACTTGCCATTTTCTTTAAAATAAAATTTAAAAAAAGACAATGGGATGGAGATGTCGCTTTGGTGGTACAGCATTTAGGTCCTGGGTTTGATCCCCCAGCATGGGGGAGAGAGAGAGGGACAAGGAAAGGGGGGGAGAGAGAGGGAGAGAGGGAGAAAAGGAGAGAGGGAGAGAGGGGGAAAGAGAGAAAGAGAGGGGGGAGAGAGGGAGAGAGGGGAGGAGAGAGGGGGAGAGAGAGAGAGAGAGAGAGAGAGAGAGAGAGAGAGAGAGAGACTATGAGTAGACAGGGCACCCCACTAAAGCGGATGGCCCTGCTGGCTGATGAGACCTCTCAGCACCCACACCCCCTTCCGGATACTGCTGCCTCGCTGCAGACAGGGGAAGCAGGGCAGGAGGGGGGAGGCAGACAGGATGCTGCCGTGGACCCGCAGGTCTCCTCCTGAGCCTTGGCCTGGCATCTCGGCTGCAACTTGGTTATACGCTTCCTTACCAGGCAGCCACAGGCTTGCCAAGGCCTCTCCAAGTCCCAAGTGGTCACACAACAAATTCCTACCACTACTGGAAAAAATCAGTTGTGCATTCCACACCGGGACACTCACAAAGATGAAAGGTGCTGTCCATTTGGTACCGAGCAGGGATCCATTCTGGAGTCATCCAGTGCAGTGCAGTGGCAGCTGACCAAGACCACAGAGGGCTCCCAGTGGGGCAGGGCAGGGAGCAGGGATCTCGGGCGTCACCAGAGGAGCCCGGGTCCTGCTCTCTGCTGTAAGTCTTGCACATAGACTACAAGCGCCACCCAACCATCCTGAAGCCAGCGGCCACGGAGTGCTCAGGGCCTGTTTCAGAGACAGAGCTAGAAGGAAAAGTATCCGGCCCAGGTTGGGATATCTTCCATGAATTACAGCTGAACCAGAATGCTGACAATGAGTTCGTCTGGCATTCAGACATTTGAGAGGCAGAGCCAGCCAGGAGAGAAATGGTCTGGCGCTGGGTTTCTCCCTCGGAACATCTGTATTTTATCTGGCGCCCAGATGATGAACAGATCCAGCGAGCCAAGTGTCGAGGCAGACTCGATCCCCACGTGATTGTGCCTCTCTTCAACTGGACTATGCATTTAGCAGGAAAAATCCCGACTTTGATTGTTCTCCTTTATCGAAGCGCCACACCCACCACGCTGCCTTCCTGCGCTCACAGTATAATGTTTTCTGAAGAGAGGAAGGACTTATTCCATGTGGGGCTTTCACGTTAATAAGGGACGCGAGAAGCAGATGAGAATGTTTCTCATGGCTAGACAAAAGCAATAAAGTCGATGACACAGCTGCACTTTTCCATTTCTGTGATCGTGAAAGAAGAGAGGCCGTGCATCGGCAAAGAGAAAACCCCGTCTGTGCACCAAGCAAGGGGACGCCGCAGCTCAGCTTCCTTGGCATATGTCATGCCCTGAAATGGATAGGAAAGGGGAAATGCGATCCAGAAAGCCTGGAGTGTCTGTCAGAGCCAATGCCTACATCTCCTCCTGCTTCCTCCTTCTTAAAAACAAGGTCGGGAGTGTAATAGGAGAGCGGCGGGTCCAGGGCGCAAGCACTAATTAGCCACACCTCACGGATGATGGAAAGCAGATTGTAGTCATTCTGGGCCAATTTAGAAGAAGCCCAGACCAATTCTGGAGCATTTTTCTGAGAATGCAACTGCTAGGTGGTACCAGCGAGGATCTGGCTGGTTTCGATTTTTGTTTTAAACATAGATTCAGATTCAGGTAGGAAAAAAGCAAACTCCAACATGTTGCTTCCTGGTGGAAACAGTCGGATCATATCTGCATTCAAAGATCACCGTGTTCCCCAGCCTGGGTTGAGAATATACTTCTGAAATAAAAGCCCAGCTGCACTTCCCCAAACTACTTTTTTGACACTGTGGTTAAAGAGAATTAGAGACAGTGGCGGTGGCGAGAGGGTTGGCATCCTTCATCCACAACTGACAGCAAGGGGAGGGTGTGACAGCGAGGGGAGGCTTCCCACCTTCATCCAAGGGCCGGGACCCCAGTACACAGCAGCTCGGCAACCTGCGAAGGTAGGCCTCCGCCCCGCCAACCACCGGAGTCGCTGCGCAAATGCAGACCGTCGCCGGAGTCCCTACCCTAATCACCAATGTATGATGAAGAGCGCTTCGTCCAAGGGCAGAAATAAAACTAGCACCAAACACAGCATGAGCTACTCCAGCAGGGACATGGGCCCCATGCCAGGCAGCATCGGGGGAAATGCCCAGGGGCAGCAGGCCCCGGCACCGGGAGAATAGAGCGGCTTCAGCGTGTGCTCAGGAGCCCTTGCTGCGACAGAAGTGGTTTCCTTGTTACTGTGAAGGCGTTGGATTTTCTTAGGTGGCTTCCCCCGGGCAGAGCCGGAAAGTCCTAGGGGTGATTCCTAAAAACTGCATACGCACCCAATGCACCAGCGATTGAAGCTGGGGTAGCAGGCTCCAATTACATATTCCAGTGAGAACCGGCTCTACAAAGCGCAGACACAGTGAATTAACTTTTGAGTGTTGGCCACATCTTAACAGTGTACCCCTAGCCTATCCTCTGGTCCCTGTTCCTAGGCTCCAGGAAAGACTAGAGTCCCACAGGCATCCACAAACACTGAAGCCAGGCACCGGGGGGTGGGGGAGTGGGGAGCACAAGCCACCTTAACCATGAAGCAAAGTCTAGCACACAATAGCTGCACTTTAAAACTTTAAAGACGTCCTGGAAATCTGCTGTTAGTAGCACTGTATCCTTCTATGCATAGATAAGGAGGGGTGAAAGGAGCCACTTGTACTGATTCAAACGCATTGTTAAACATCCTGGAATTTTGTAAATTTTTTGCCAAGCTCCTGGCGATTAAAAACAGCTAAGTCAGGAGTTCTTTACACTGCAGAAACTGGCAGCACTACAAGTTGAGCTTAATTTTTTCTAGAAAGCTGTTTTACCAACACGTCATTACTTTGGCCTCTCTCAAACTACTTTAAAATCCAAGTTAATTACTGAAAATCATCTCTGTGGTGGGATGGGTACTTAGTTATAGCTAGGCGGGCCTAGGCCTGGGCACGCAGCTCAAAGGTAGAGCACTTGGCTGGCCTGCTCAAGGCAGACCTGAACTCAAGTCCTGGCTCTGCTGTTTCCTAGGAGTGTGACTTGGGGCAAGGTTCTCATCCTCTCTGAACCTCAGTTTCCTCGTCCATAAATGAAAGAAGGAAAGGACTGCACACAGAGTTGCTGCAAGAGAAAACTGAGAGGGGCTTGCTGGTTAGCTCAGTTGTTTAAGGGCCTGCTGGAGGAAACCCAGTCAGGAGCAGGGGACTGAGGTTCGATCCCCAGCTCCCCATGCCTCACCCAACCTGCCCTTTTGGCAGCCCCAGCCAGCCAAGAAAAAAAAAAAAATCCTTCTCAACTTTGGGTACCAGGGAGATAGCTCAATAGAATAAGAGCTTGCCTGGCAAGCGCAAGGTCTTGAGTTCAATCCCAGGTACAAAAAAAATTTAAAAAGAAAGAACTGAGAGGATACACATGCATCTTCCAGAATACACATGATATTTTAAACACTAGTCTCTTCCCTGCGTGACCTAACCCATTTGAACTCCTGACACCTCAGTTCACTTTCAAAGTAGCATTCCTTGTCTCATAGAAGGGAGCAGTTGAGGGCTCTAAACTATACTATAGGGTCTGACAAAAATGGTACCAGAAAGAAGGCAGCAAGGACTGAGGAGATAACTTGGTGGTTTAAGCATCTACCTGGCAAACACAAGGTCCTGAGTTCAATCCCTGGTACTGCATGCTGTTCCAGCCACCAAAATCGGGTGTGGTGGTGCACACCTGTAATCCCAGCGCTGAGAAGGCTGAGACAGGAGGATCACTATGAGTCTAAACTATGTAGTGAGATTCTGTACCAAAAAATAAAAAGAAAGAAGGCAGCAAATAATGACGATCTGGGAAGACAGGTAGCCAGTAGAGTCCCGACTTACCAAGAGTATTTACTCACAAAAGTGTTGATTGCAGCTTTATATATGAAGTTAAAACAGCCAAAATGAGAGGCCAATCCAAAAATCCCACAGAAAATGGGATTAATACAAACCATTGAAAATGATATTTGATAAGAATTTTAAAAGAAAATTCCTGTAAGGTATATAATGTTGGAAACAGTGCAGAGTTAGTATATAAATGTATAAACAATGACACATGTATTTGTAATTACACTCACATGTTCTGCATAAAGATGGAAAATCTGTGCACTGAAGTATACACAGCAGACAATTCTGGGTGGTAGGGTTATAGGTAAAGTTGATCATTTTATCTTTTTGACATTAAAAAAACATTTTATTTTCTTTAATAAAAAGCTGTGTCCACTGCAAACCCATCTTTGGTGAAGAACCTGCTGCAGAAGCGACGAAGGTGGAAAGTTCAAATCAAAAGAGGTAACAGGGAAGCAGGGAGGCGACCATCACGCCAAGAGGTGGACAGCTGTGTAGAGAGCCATCTGGGACACTGGGGCTGGGCAGTGGGGGTGCTGAAGCCCTCGGACAGCAGTGGGGAGAGGAGAGGCCACGAGCAAGCATCAGTGGGTATTCACTGCAGGAAACAAAGGAAACCCAGCAGTGGTGAGTTCTGCGACGTGCAAGGACGTGCGAGGTTGCTCAGCGTTATAGCTGGGACAAGTGCTCAAAAAGATTCTTGGCACCAGAGACAATGGGGCATGCCTGCATCAAAGCTCCTGCAGAGGCTGAGGCAGGAGGTTCACAAGTCTGCGGCCTGACTGGGAAGCTTAGCAAGACTCTGCAGCACAATTTTACAATGGGATGGGGCTGGAGATGTAACTCAGTGGTAGAACATTTGTGTGGCAAGTGGCAAGCCATAGCTTCAATCAGTAGCCCTGCATATGAAATAATGAAGGAGTGGATGGGTGGATGGATGGATGGATGGAAGAGAAGGTAGTGAACTATGGCTAGAATTTGTATTTAAAAGAAGGGAGAAGGACTTGGAGATTTACAGCATATACCTTCCATCCACACTGAACCTTGTGACTATTATATAGGTAATAGAATAAATAAATGAAATGAAATGAACCCCTGGATTTAACTATAGTCTCTTACACGGTTTACTGATAGCTACTTCCAGAGGATACATTAAACTTTCTTCGTCAAAGAAAATTCCTTTCCTTTCTTTCTTTTCCCTTTTTTTTTTTTGAAACCGGGAATTGATCTTTTCCCTTTTTAAGTATTGTCCAGAGTAGAATTTCTGGAATGGATAGGAAGAGACACTATGATTGACGTCAAAGTTTACTCCAGGTTAACTAAGCTTTTATAACTGTAGCTGGGTGATGAAAATTGTTGTGAACTGTTTGTGCAGAGTTCCCTCTGGTGGACCTAGGGGAGCATTGCAGTATTCTATGTGGATTTTATAGCCGCACACACGATAGCCAAAATAAAAAATATATGCAATTAAGATACAGGTATATGTGTAAGTGTACACTTTGACTAAAAATGAAAATTGATTAAAACCAATGTCTTTGTTTGTACATATGATCTTTTACTGCAAAAATGAAGTCAAAAGGAAAATCAGCCAGTGCCCCAAACACGTAACGGGGTTTCGAGGCGCTCGCCCTGGTGAATATTGACAGGGTGTTTTCTTTGAACAACGCCTCTCACCCCTCAGCAAGCCCCTTGGCTGATCGCTTTCTGCTGCCTTCTCTCGTGAGCTAAGTGACACTGTCGGGTGAAAGGGGCCTTCGGGGCAGGATCGGTGGTGCTGAGGGAACACTTCCCATGAACAGCATGGCCCAAGCGGGTGCGTGAAGCTGAGCTCTTAGCAGGTCCCCCCATAGAGCGTGAGCTACGCTAACCTTTAGCTTTTGTCATAAACTAACTGCCAGGGCGGAATTCTCTCTCCAAGGTAGGAAAAAACCAGCATGGCAGCCCGGGGGATGTGGTAGATGTGTGTGTGTGTGTGTGTGTGTGTGTGTGTGCGCGCGCGCGCTCATGAGCGCCTGTGCTTGTATGTGTACATTATGTTCATATGTGTATTCTGTATGTATATGTGTGTATTTTTAGGTGTGTGTGCATGCATTGACGTACCTGCACCCACACCTACGTACTGTATCCTCTTACCCCTAAGTGCCATCATGGAAACCGCGCCTGCCCCCTGGTGGTCAGGCAGGAGCGCAGCAAAAGGGAGAGGGCAGTGAAAGAAGGCTCTGGGAGCCTGCAGAGGAAGAGAGGGGCCCACGGAGCCCCTGGCTGAGCCCCGCGGAGCACCTCGCATGCACTGTCTCCTTCAGCCTTCGCGGTGCCCCCGGACAGAAGGAGCCATCTTCCCTCACTTTGGAGACGGAAAGGGGGGCGCGGAGAGGGGGGTGGTCGCAGCCGCAGTTGCCGTGGCCCGCAAGTGGCACAGCTGGAATCTGAAGGCAGGTGTAGCTGAGAACCATCCCAGGATTCCCGGAACGGTGGGCACTGGCCGGCCGCTGCCTGCGTGTCAGGGTCCTTCAGGTCGCCTGCTTTGTGCTGCGCCCTCTATTTCTAGTTCTCAGAAGCAAGGCCCCAGTGCTAATTTCAAGGCACCCCGATGGAGGGCCGTGGGGCAGCTTCTTTGTGTCCCTGAGACGGTCACGTTGAGCTGGAGAGGGGGCTTTCTGGAAAAGCCCACAGGCGGACGCGGTTGGAAAGAAACGAGAAGAGCGCACATGGCGCGTGCCCGGGAGGCTCCCGGCCGGCTGATGAGCTCCGCGCGCAGCATCCTCTGGACCAATTCCGGGAGAGATGAATTTAGGTTGTGTTCCGCAGTGGCAGCTCTAAGAACGCAAGGACTGAACATTGACCAATACTGAGATCTGGTTTTCAAAGAACAAGAAAGAAAATATGTTTCTCTGTGAGAGGCACAGCGTGTTCTCAGTGGTCACCGCGGAGTGAAGTTGTGCTTTGAGACTCGCGACAAAGATGACCGTGACCAGCTCGCTTAAGAGCGCATGCGCACACACTCAGCCTCGTCACGGCCCAGCAAGGCAGCCGTAGTTGCTCCTTCACCTGTTCTCAGAGCATGCGAGCCTGTCTTACAAGATGCCACGTGCTTGCGCTCTGCAAGGTTGCAAAGAAAGGGTTGGTAGTCAGTTGCCAACGAAGGAGCACGAAGCCAAAAGAATAAGATGTGTTATGTACACGCTCCCCGTGATGAAAGTAATCGTTATTCACTGCACAGCCACACTACTACTAATAAAAATTTAAAAACTAAATGTACTTGGTGTTTCCATTGGGTGGCAACTCATGCTTGAACATCGTTCCTCAGCAAATAAAATAATGTATTACATTTTAGCCTTATAATATTTTCCAAAAGCTAAAAAAAAAAAAAATCAATAAAATCTACATAATAGAAATGGGCAGGTGCTAACAGTTAGCTAAGGTAAAAGCAAAGAGATTCCACTTTGGGCGGGGGGTGGGGGCGTTTCAACACTAACGCTGTAGCTCATTCAAAAGAGAAGTCTAACTTGTTTCTTTCCCATATAGATGTCTTGGGGACACATCAGCCTTGTCATCCTTCTTGTAAAACCTGCGATGGGTCTGCATCTCTGTGTACTTCATGTCCAAAAGGTCAGTGAGGCATGTGACAAGAGGTGGCAGTAGCCAGGCTGATTCCCTGCCGCTGGTGCATGTTGGCATCTTTGGGACCTTATTCTAGAGCACCCTCATCACAGTGGCTACTGTGGAGTCACCAGGGACCCACACATGGGCCAGTAATAAGCACTAGCTTTCAAAGGAAAAAGAAAGTTTCATAATTAAGAAGCATGATGAAGTTACGTTGACTTGGCCAGAGAATTTAGTGCGCTGCATGGATTCTTGATACTTCTACAGATTCTCTTGCTCTTTTAAAATGCACGGCCCAAAATAAGATACTTTAAGGTACAGATTGTGAGAGTGGACAAAAAGCCTGTGTGTCTTTCCTGCTTCATTACTGGTACCAAATTTAAGGTTGGGAGGGGGAGGTGACAAGCTCAATAAATCCTCACTGTCTTTGGCCAAAGACAATGTAAATGCTGTAATTCCCCTGAAAAGAGAGATTGTTTTATTTGTGTAGTGCAGTCCCATGAATAATGTTACTCAGTTAGTGGTTACTTTGAAGGCTGTATGGGAACATGCACTGTTAGGACAGTGGCCCCCCCATATCCTTGGGATGGATTTCAAGACCCTCAGAATGTGGAGAAAACTGTTGACAGGGCCTCACCCTGCAGATATGATTTTTCCTATAGTTTCCTATGATAAGGTTTAGTTTATAAATTAAGTACAGTATGAGATTCACAAGTAATAGAAAAATAACAGTATCCTGTCATAAAAGTGATTTATGAATTTTTCTGTCTGAAATTTTCCATTTAATATTTTGACCTCGAGCATCTAAAGCTGTTGGGAAGTAAACCATGGCTAAGGAAAGAATAGTGTGGCGAGCTGTAATGTGAAATAATAGCAATGCATGGACTGAGGTTTAAAATAGTCCACAGCAGCTGGGGACGTAGCTCAGTGGCACAGCACCTGCCTGGCAAGCACCAGACCCTGAGCTAGATAAGGGGCGCCAAAAAAGAAAAAAAAATGTAGTATTTAAGTAATACATGGACCAAGATTCTAATCATATAAAATATAAAAGTCTATACCAGGCCCTTGCACTTGCCAGGCAGGCATTGTGCTGCTGAGTTATAGCCCCAGCCCCCGAAATTTAGTTTCTTTAACACTAATATGTGTTTTGTTTTTTAATTAAATGTAAAGCTGCACAGTCCATTCCAAAGGGAGGTGGTTAGTGGTTATAGGAGCTGCTAGGGGCTAGTTTCCTCGTGAGACAGGGCGGGAGGGAGGAAGCAGCCCGCCCCCCCGCGGCTGTCTCACCACTGCAGGACCTAGGCAGGGGTGTCCGCAAGGTTGACCAAGAGGGCAGAGGGCGCCTGCCATGGCTGTTGGAAGGAAGTGACAGATGCAGGACCGGAACCTCCTGCCCTGCTTTTCCTTCTAAGCTCACCATGGGGAACAGCATCACTGCTAGCTGATGTCAGGGCTGGAAACTTCCCGCCAAAAGCTGAAAGCAGCCCTCACATGCTCAGCACAACGAGCACACGGGTGAGGAGCACACACGGTGACTGTTCTCTGCCCCTTCCTGGATTTCTAGGTGCTTATCTGCAGGCCCAGGCCTGTGTGTCCTCCTGTCCGCAAGGCACGTGGCCCTCAGTCGAGAGTGGCAGCTGCGAGAACTGCGCAGAAGACTGCGCCTCTTGCTCTGGGGCCGATCTTTGCACGCAGTGCCGCGCTCAGCCAGACCAGCCTCTCTTCCTGCACCAAGGCAGGTGCTACCACAGCTGCCCTGAGTAAGTTTCCTCTTCCCTTTGCTTCCTGGTTGAGTTCCCTCTCCCGGATACCTTGTAAACCATTCCCAAGGCGCTGCGTCTCTTGGCCAGAGCACCCACGTAACGGTCCTTGGGTGACTCACATCTGCTTTGGTAACAGTGGCTGTCACTTACTAAGGCCCGGTGCCCCTTTCTCTCTGTACCTACTCTGTGCACCTGTCTTTACCTTTGTGAAAATATGGTCCTGCCTTACGCATTGCAAAACAGTGGGGCTAAATTCTGAGAAATGCATCATCTGGCAGTTTCATGCTGTAAGCATCAAAGTGAGTTCCCATGAACCTGGGTATCTCACGGAGGCTGTGAGTTATCCCGGCACACCCCAGGGCCACTGTGACCACAACAACATTGTGATATGGTGTATGGTGGTCTCCTCCTACCTCATATTAATGATTAGGTATTCCCACTTTTTTTTTCCACCATCACAAAAGTAAATCTGTGAAATGGAACTACAGTCTAAAGTAGATGAGTTAAGAATTGCAAATAACAGGCAAATAAGAATGTCTGGTTAGTTATTTGTTGACTCCGTGGTTTCTTCACCCCCTGGGTTTATAATCCCCTTTGTCTTCCCATCAATGGCCCTACCTCCAGCATTTCCCTAAAAGAGAAGCGAGTAGAATGGAAAGAACACCAGGAAACTTCCAGCAGTGAGTCACAACAGCCAGGCAAAGTGGCCCAGACGGTACAGCCTTTATTGTCTTATCTTACATAACAAGTTAGAAAATCCAGCCTTGGCTACTTCCATAGCCAGCCAAGTCCCTGGAAGCCTAGGTCTTCTGCCTCGCTCTTGTTCCTCTTGTCCTCTCCAGAGTCCTGCCAGCTGCCTCCCTTCCAAATGTCCCCACCCCACACGCTCACAAGCAGAGACAGACATAGGATTATGTCTCAGTTCAGCTCCCTTTTGAGAGGAAAGAAAGCTTCCTCAAACTTCCTCCTGCTCTCAGAACATGTTCTTTGCACCTCCTTCAGCCTGTCTTGGGCAAGAACAGAAGCACGGTTGTCTGCCCTTATCCCTGGCAGGCACAGTCCAAGACCCCTGTGGGTATGCTACCAAACCCTCTCTACAAGGGCACTGTGTCTTCTCACACATACACACATACATACACACCTGTGATAAAGTCTAACTTATAAGTTAGCCAAAGGAGAGATCAACGCTAACAATAAAATAGAACAATTATAGTCGTGTAATGAAAGTTATGTCTCTCAGTCTCTGCCTGCCTGTCTCTGCCCCATCTCTGTCTCTGACTCTCTGTCTTTTTCTTTCTCTTTTTGTGAGGGGTTGCTGAGGATTGACCCCATAGCCTTCTCACTGAGCTACATGCCCAGCCTTTATTTTGTGCTTAACTTTAAGGTCTCACTAGATCGCTAAATTTTCCAGGCGAGGCTCCAACTTTCAGTCTTCCTGCCTCATCCTCCCAGGGTGGTAGGGTCATAGGCATGCGCTGCTGCTCCCAGCTCTCACTTCCTGTGGTCATAGACGATACACCCTGCATGATGAGATGAAGGCAGGTGAATGCCATAGACACTATTCCACATCACAGGCTGCTACCTACAGGTAACACAAGCTTGGGAGGCCGTGGACACCGCCCAAGACTCACAGCCCTAGCAAGCTCTCATCACAGCCCTTGGGATGGCACACAACTACAATGCACCAACTGAATGTAAAATTCTGCAATTTTACATTCAACATTTTCAGACTCTGATGAAAAAAATCAACCAGAAAGCCAATCTGAAAGCTCAGAAAGCAAAACTGGAGATACAAGGGCAGACTACTATACAAGGCGCAGTTTAAGCTGAACCCCAAGTCATCCCTGAACTGACAACAAACTCAGAACACTGACAGGAAGAACAGGAGGGGGGAACAAAAAAATAATTTGGAGAAGCAATGGACTGTATTTTAAGAAATTAGATATTACAGTTGCCTTCTGATTAAAGAAATTCTATGGGAAAAAAAGAGACATAGAATTAATCTCATCACTCTGGAAAGCTGAAACAGGAGGATTGCAAGTTCTAACCAATTTAGCAAGACTGACTCAAAGGGTGATCAAGTTCAGTATGAAGGAACTGGGCTCAATCCCCAGTAGCACTGAACAATGAAGTATTTTCTAATAAGTTACTTATCTATGTGCATTATCCAGATAGACTCAGAGGAGTAAAAACAAGCCGTGGTACTTAACCCACAAGTAACATCCCAAATAGTGTACACAGCCAAGCACACTCAAGTCACCTTGCAGACAGTGTAGTTAGTGCCCCCCTAGGAGTAAGAACTGATAATGACACAGCATGGACATGTGTGGATATGCCGGGGAAAGCCTATATTTCTATCAAGAATTGATATTGATGTTGAGAGCTAACTGAAATGAATTAAAGGCACACAAAGGGAGTACAGCCCAGCAAATTCACCTCGGCCCATGTCAGGCTTCTGGGGTGCTAATTCTCAGAGGGCCAAGAGATCCTGAGAGGAAAGAAATTATTTTCAAAACAGCTATTTTTGTTTGCTTGCTTGTTTTTGAGCGCGTATGCCTTCTGCTATGTGCTTCAACTGCACAATCCCTTCAGTCTTCACAAGAATTCTCGTATTCATACCCTACGATTTCCCCCTGCTTTACAGATGAAGGAAAAGGTAATGTGCCCAACAGTGTATAAGAAATAGAACAAAAGTGGCGATTAGAGATCTACTTACCAAAGCCAGTCATTGTGTCCCCATCAGTCTTGACCCCAGAGGGATTGCCATAGTTGTGAGTGTTGTTCCTCATTGCCAAGTGTGGTGTGGTGGTGCACACCAGTAATCCCAGCACTCCAGAGGCTGAGGCAGGAAGATCACCATGAGTTTGAGGTCGACCTGGGCCCCAAAGTAAGTTCAAGGCCAGCCTAAAGTACATAACAAGATCCTGTCTCAAAGATTTTTTGTCTTATTTAACCATCACCATTTTTTCACAGCTTTTTCCTGGGTTTTCTTTTTTTTTTTTTTTATGTATTTAATACAGGGCCTACAGGGTCTCACTATATAGATTGGACTCATAGTGATTCTCCTGTTTTTCAGCCTCCCAAGCACTGGGATTACAGGTGTGTGCCACCACGCCCAGTCTCAATGGCCATCTCAGCACACCCTGAAGGCAGAACCAGCACGGCACACCAGGGATCAAACCCCAGTCCCTGCATCTGCCTAAGCAGGAGCTATCTGACTAGCCCTTTCCTGAGTTTTTCAACATGAGAACTTTTTTTTTTTTTTTCTTTTGTACTAGGGATCAAACTCATGACCTTGTGCTTGCCGGGCAGGCATTTATGCCACTGAGCTAGCTCCCCAGCCCTCAATATGAGAATTGACAGTGCACTAAAACAAGGAAGAAATGTCTTTGGCTTTCCTCCAGTTAATGAGCCACTCAACACTTTATTCTTTCCTCTTAAGTCTTGGTTCAACTATTTATAAGAATCAATGAAACAATGCAGATATGTAGCAGCTAAGATGTTTTGTTTTTATTTTATTCTGTTTATTTTTGGGATAGGGTCTCACTATATAGCCTAGCGTGGCACTTAACTTGCTACATCATCCAGACCAGCTTCAAACTTATGGTCCTCTTGACCCAGCCTCCCAAGTGCTGAGATTCCAGGCGTGTGTCACCACCACACCCAGCTATATTTTGTATTTTTTGAGCAGTAGGCTACCAGAATGAACTGGGAATCCTGCAGAATGTAGAACACAAATATATTCTTCTTGTTTTGAACAGAATGTTCCGATTACAGCAGGGTCCCCACCTTTGTGTTTATAAGAGAAATGAGGGGGAGATAATCCATGGAACATACACTCTTCAGCTTGTCTTGGGAGGCTTTGTAGTTATTTCTGGAAAGTGGCCCTTTAGGGTGTGACCCGTCCTAGAACAGCACCATGAGCTGTGATAGGAGCAACCCTGTCTTTTTTTTTTTTTTTTTTTTTTTCGCCGAATGGCTTGAAGGCATGACTGGCTGTCTTGTGTTGTGGGGATCGAACCACAGCAACCTGAGCCTGACTGCTTTGTTGAAGCAGCCACTTAAAGAACTGACCTAAGGGGCAGGCCCCCGCAACCCTGTCTTGAACGAGCATCTGAGTCCTCAGAACCGCTTCTCAGTCGACCTTCATGATCACCACTTTTGCAAATATGGTAGATTCACCAAGCAAGGAAGTGTGAGTGTAACACACACTGTTCTTGTTATTGTGTAAAAAGCAAATAAAACAAAAACCAAAACCCAATCTAAAATGTGTTTGAAGTCAACCAATATGAAGATTTGAAACTTAGGTAGGAGAAAAATAGTCTTGTTTGAAGCACTGGAAGTCACTGTCTTGGGGTCTGTCAAATGCAGGTAAAGTGGTAAAATCGTAACTTTCACACTATGCTTATCTAGGCCCTGGGTGCTTTGACTTAAACAATTTAATACGTGTGGTAATTTCCTTTCAAATGAATTATGTGTCTTATTAAATAAAAATAATAATGAAATAGCAAAAAGATTTGTAAATGCCAGCACAGATCTCTATGGACAAGGCTGATTTTAGCAAAGTGGCTCTCTGGAAAACACCACCTAAAGACTTTTCTTCACACAAAACACTGCATGTAGATAGATGATGATAGCAACTTCACACCTAAGGCGTGTTAGCCAGTTTGCCATCCCTATGACAGCATACTTGAGTGCGTCACTTTATGAAGATGAAAGGTTGTTTGGCTCACCATGTTGGTGGTTCTACCTCAGGATCAGTCGGCCCATGCTTTGGGCCCTCTGACAAGGCCACACATCACAGCAGGCACATGCATCAGAAAAAAGCTGATGAACTGCCTGGCAGGAAGCAAAAAGAGAGATGAGGAGGAGACTTTGATGGGAAAAAAAAAAAGAAAGATGAAGAGGAGTTCTATGGTCCACTTCAAAAGCACATGTCCAGGGCCCCAAAGGCCCTCCAGGCCCCTCCACTTCGACTACCCCCATGGGAGCCACGCCTTTCACACACAGTATTGCAGTGTCCAAACCATAGCAGCAGCGAGTGAATGGATAAATTAAATGTGTTATGTAGTGTAAAAAGACAAACTGAAGCGCATTAAAATATAAGTTTATTTGAGCATTCCATGATTCACAATACCAGCCAGCAAGAGGTTCAGTGTCCCCCTAGGGAATAAGAGGAAACATTTAGAAAGCAATCATGAAAATGAGACAAGAATACATGTTTAACTGATTAAGGTGGGAAGCTACTTTAGAGGTTAGAGATTAGTTGGTGGTTTCTGATTGGCTGAGCTTGAGGTCCTTTTACTCTTTACACTGGTTTCCATTTGCTTGCATGGGAACTCAAGCGCGGGAGCTGCTGTCTCAGCTTAATGGCCTCCCGTTCAATTATTTTTAACACCAGACAGCAGAATATTCTTCAACACTAAAAATAAATGGACTATCAAGCCCTGAAAAAGCAAGGAGGTATTGTGAATGCACTTTACAAAGTAAAAGAAACCAACCTGAGAAGGCTATCTACAAACTACATGAGCCCACCCACAGCCTGGCATTCTGAAAAACTATGGAGACATTAAAAATTGGTTACTGGGGAGAAAGAGATCATTAGGCTCGGCACAGAGGATCTTAATGCAGGGAAATTAGTCTGCAAGGCATCATGATGGTGGTACATCCATTATGCATCTATCCAAGTCTGTAGAATGTGCAGCCCAAGGGTGAGCACTAGTGAACCTATGTGCCAATGTGTCAATGGGGTTGACCATTGGTAACAAATGGACCCCTCGGGTGGGAGCTGTTGACTGCGGAGGAGCCTGCACGTGTAGAGGGTGTGTGAGTAGTCTCCACTGTGCTGTGAGCTCAAAACTATCCCAAAAGATGAAGCTTATATTTTTAAAAAGTTCGCATATTGCCTCTGGCTGCCTCCCAGAAGCTTCTGGTACTCATTTTTGAGCCAACAGTAGTCTTCAATTGGTTCCCTTTTCCTTTTTGCTTGAACCTGTGCCTCTCATTTCAGGATTTCATCCCCAGTTCCCTGGGTCTCTCCTAATTGAAGCCTGAAGAGTTCCCCATGTTGTGCGTTTTCAGCTTCTATGTGGATTTGCTCTTTTTTAAGTGTCCAGGAACAAAAGAGATTCCTTGGTACCTCAGAGGATTGGTTCTAGGACTCCCTGCAGCTGAAGTCCCTTCTGTGAAAAGGCTGAGTGTTTGCATATAACCTGTACACAACCCTCAGCATCTCCACAGGGCTAATGATACCTAATACAATGCAAATACAATGGGAATAATTGGCATGCTGCACTGTTTAAAGAATAATGCCAACAACAAAGGTCCGTTCAAGGCGAATACAGATGCACCCATGCTAAGTTTAACTACAGCGCACCTGACCTACTGGTGACTAACCACCCCCCCCCCAATAGAAACCCTTCCTGGACCAAAAAGATTAACTGTAGTCAGAGGCCCCAGTGTGGCCTCACATTCAAAGTTCCCTGAAGATTGTGCTCATACCACAGGCGCCCAACCCTCACCCTCTAAAGATGGGTTGCCTTTTCTCTAGTGGCCAGTCTCCAACCTAGGCTCAGCATGGGCATGGCTATCCCACCTCGAGTTGTCTCTTCCCCTTGGACCAGGCAGCGCCAAGGAGCTTAGTATGATGAATAAAAGTGTTCCTATCGCTTGAGAAATTCCAAGGATTTGAGATCAGCTGGCAAGAAAGACCAGATCTCTTCCTGTGACGCTTAAGCTTCTCAGTACTACACACAGGAACAATAAATCTATCCACTTTGTAGCCCCATGAACAATGTACTCTACTTGAGAGCACACTACATTTCCTTAACTTCCAAATTCTCAAATCTGTCAAACTCCTGCTGTCGGCAAATCCATTTGTTATACAAACTTTTTAAGATAGCCTTTGTTCACCACTACAGTCAGAAAAAGCTTAAGACGCTACTGCTGTATGCAAAAGAATCTGAACTCAGCTTTCCTCTCCATAGTATCTGACTCCTTTCCTTCTACCTCAGCTGCTTTCTTCTTGCAGAATTTCTTTTTTAGCCCTCATTTAAAATGTGACTTTTATTTTTTTTTAATCTTTTATTTGTTTATTTGGTACAAGGTCTCACTACACAGCTCAGATTCTCAAGTGCTGGATTACAGGCATGTGCCACCAGCCTGGTTTCAGAGGCTGGCGCAGTGCTGCTGGGGTTCCAGGTTGGCAAGGCAAGCAGTTCTGGGGATCCAACTCTGGTTCTTGGGCTTGCCAGGCAGGCACTTAGACCCCTAAGCTATCTCCCCAGCCCAACCATTGTTTTGTCTTGTTTTGTTTTAAATAAAAATCACAAGTTGTACACTCATCCCTCAGTTGTATTTTTCTAAACGTCCTTTCTCTTAATTGGTCCATGGTTCCAGTGCATGCAGTTCTTTCAAGCCCCCTACCCCCACCCCCGCCCTCAGCTTTTCTGCCCCTCACTTGCTTGACAACTGCAGCAGCTCTGGGGATTCAGTCTGCACTTGTCTCAGCTCACCTAAACTTGGTGGGAGCCCAGTCTGCCCTGACCCGCTGCTCCCTTGCTCTCTGCTCCAAACACAGTGGCTTCTATGCCAAAGATGGCTCCTGTGAGCGCTGCAGCTCTCCGTGTAGAACATGTGAAGGAAACGCCACCAACTGTCAGTCGTGTGAAGGCAGCTTCATCCTGGCCAGAGGAGTGTGCAGGAAAACTTGCCCCGAGAGGCACGTGGCTGTGGCGGGCGTGTGCCAGCCCTGCCCTGAGGAGTGTCAGGACTGCATCCACGAGAAGGTGTGCAAAGGTGAGGCCAAGCAGGGTCCCTGAGAATCCTCCTCCTCTGCCCTTCTGAAGTCTGTCCATCTCCACGCCCTCCACTGAAGAACTCAAGGGTGAGATGCACACTTTCTACAGTGCATTCCGTAAGCCACAGCACACACAGTTTCTTACACAAACACACAGACACTCAGGGAGTGGGTGCCAAGCCCTACAGGTGACAGCCATAATAAACAGCAAAAGATGGAGGAAGCTGGAAAAATACAATTGTTACAAAAAAGAAGAGAAAAGTTCAGGCAACCGTGAAACTGAGAAGAGCACATGGGCTATAAGCAAGGCTTTTTTCTCTGGAATTGCCTCCCAAGAAAGCCTCTCCACTTTCCTTTTCAAAATAAGATGGACTCACTTGCCTTGTGCTGTCCTATCCAATGATTCTTTGGCTATGCCCAGGATTCCCCCTACAATAAGTAAAAGAAGATGCAGAAAATAAACCTACAATACACTAATCTATTCAATTAATGAATGAAAATTTAATCTAATAATTCTTAAACTGCTTTTTGTTTTAAATAGACTCTGAGGTGCTTGGTGCCGATTGAAATATCTGTCAAATATTGTCCAAATTTTCTGAGTAACACCTGCAGCCTTTGCGTCCCAGGGGCACAATCATTGCAGCACGCAAGCCCAGGGCCACCTAACAGGCTGTTGGGGGGCCTCCTCCTCCCAGAGCAGGGCTTCTTAGACCTCAAGAATGTGGCCTTACAGGGAAGGGTGGGGCCACTGCTTATGCGGGTCAAATGAACCAAAGCGGGGAGAAACAGGCTAGCCCCTGCAAAGGGAATGAATTCTTTTCTCCAGCCCATTGGGCCTATGAGCTGCCTCTTCCTTTCCCCAGAGTGCTTGCCTGACTTCTTCCTGCTCCATGGCGAGTGTCTCACATCATGTCCCCGGGGGTTCTACCCTGACTTGCATCAGTGCATCCCCTGCCACAAAGACTGTCTGCAGTGCAGCGGCCCCAAGGCGGATGACTGCGAGCTCTGTGCTGAAACCTCCATGATCTTCTATGAGGGGCTGTGCGTAGACGAGTGTCCCAAGGGAACTTACTATGATGAAGAGGACGAGGAATGCAAAGGTAAAGACTTCCAGGGTGCCCGGCCACCATACTATGCCAGGGAGCTCAATGAGACTGTCTCTGCCAAGACAAAACAGGCTCTGAGTTCCAACACAGAAGTTCAGTACCAAAGCTGTTGTCCCGCCCTGACCTTTCCACTCAAGGAAGCTGATTCTGAAGGTGTTCTAATCAATTTTAAGAGAATTAGTCATAATATTAGATCATGTAGTTCATTAGTAACAGGTCCACCGACCCCCTTTCTAATGATAGGTATCAGCAAGGATTCTCACTGTGATGATTGCCAGCAGAGCTGTTGAGCCCTCAAGAGCTGATCAAAGTGGAGATTTTCTTAAAGTTGTAAGGCACTCTGAAGTCATCACACGAGCGCACTGTGCCATAGGGCTGCTCCCACATGCCTCTGTCTCCTCTCACAGCGTCCTTGTCACTTGCAGTCCCTGTGTGAATGTAATTCCCTACATGTTCAAGAAACAGCCAGCAATATTTCTACATCCTTATGTTTTAACTGGGCATGAGTCCTTTGCCTCTTGTTATCATGGAGGAGAAACAAGCCTAATTGTCCATCAATAGAGGAATTCTCCAGCAAATGAAAGAAGTGTCCTTGGGGCAGGACTTCCCAAGGCCCAGATGGTTTCTACACCCTGCTGGGCAGAGCTAGCAAGTGCACCTGTTAAGGACCTGGACGCAGCTCTTGCTCCTACTGGCCTTTCCCAGTCCATAGCTCCAGCTGCAGCTTCCCAGTGCAGATACAATGAGATGACAGTGACAGCAGGAATCCTCCTGTTGAGCTGGGGAATGCTTGGGGGGCCTCCATGTGTCATGTGTTCCTGCAGGCCTAGAGGACAAGATGTACCCAATTCCTGCCCTCATGGAGTTCACACTATGAGGCAGACAAGCAGTAAAGAAGATGAGTTAAGGGAGGGAAAAAAAAAAAAACTAGACAAGCAAGGGAATAGGAAGATGGTCAAGATAGGGACAGAAAGATGGAGCAAAGTGGGGCAGAAACTCCAGAGAAGACCTGGAAAATGTCCATCACAAAATGGAGGGAGCAACATGAGAATGTGTGGGCACACATCTGGGGAAAGCTCTAGGCCAACGGAGTGGTAACTGCTACCACCTTGGGCTGGGTGAGTTCTTCCCATTTTGTGGTCTAACAAATATTCATGGAGTGCTTGCTTTATATACAGGACTTCTCCTGGGTGCTATGCATTCATAAATGTGAGAGGTCTTTTCTGTCAGTGGGCAGATGTAATATAGAGCACCAGTTATGAGGTGAAGGAAAGACATGCTGAAATGCCTCATGCTCGTGTGCGATGGTGCTGCCGCAGAAGGGCCTGCCATTGCTTTGATGCCACGTGGGGAATTACAGAAGCATTATTAATCTTTCTGAGTTGGCCATTTCACAAAGGAGGGAAAACAGCTATTGTTTTCTCATTTTGCAATGAGAATGCTGCACCCAGAGCCCAAAGGCTGAGCCCAACTCAAGATGTTATTCTATTGCACAAAGCCTGGAAGTCTCCTGGAGGAGGGGTCCCTCTCACTCTGCTCCCCTCCATACCTACAGCCTGCCACGAGTCCTGTCGCACGTGCTCGGGACCCAGGACCTGCACAACCTGCCAGGAGGGCCTGCGCATGAATATCCATGGGGCCTGCGTGCCTCACAAGGAATGTGCCGCTATCGAGTACTGGGACAAGGACGCCCATAGGTGCAAGCCCTGTCACAGGAGGTGCTTCCACTGCATGGGGCCCGTGCAGGACCAGTGTCGCAGCTGCCCGAGGAGTAGTCTTCTTCTGAGTGAGTTACTCCCCTCACCCCCTAGGGCCTTGTTTTGCTTTCCTTCTAGGAAACCATTGGTATGACTCTTGGTACTCAGCGGATATTGGTTTCTTTCTTTGTAACTTTTTTATTTTTGTTTGGGACAGTGCCAAACCTGTAGAAAAATATAAGTGTGAGAACAGCACAGAGAACGTCACAATATGTCCATTGTCCAGTGCACTTACTCCAAACTTCTTACCCCATCCCACCTGCTTTTCATTTATCCCTTCTCCCACACATGCTACCCTAGGTCGTGCATTGTCTATATTTCTTTTTTAGAACTACTGAAGGGTATGTTACTTGCATCATAGTAAGTAACTGACCCACAAACACTTTACTACTGTTTCCTAAGTATATGAACATTTTCTTACATGGTTCCAAGACAGTTGTCAATCTAATGAATTCATTTTGACTCAATACCTTATTATACTATTCTTATTAAAATGTTACCAACTCCCTTCTATTTTAGGGTTGAGCCTAGGTTTAGACATTGCACGTAGTTTCCAAGTCTTCAGCCTCCTTTAACCCAGAACATTTCCAGACGCTCCTTGTCTTTTTGATTTTGTGTTACTGTTTGCTTGTTGGTGAGGCAGGGTGTGACTGTGTTGCCTGTATTGCCCAAACTGGTCTCAAACTCAAGATTCTGCCTCAGCCTCCAGAGCCTTTGGGATTTCAGGTGTGTTCCCTCAGGCCCAGCTTGTCTTTGTAGATGCTTGAGTGGGATACAGTCTCTGGCCCTCTGATTGGCTAGGTGTGCAGTGGTCCCATATTCAGATAAGTGTGTGCATTCCCTGTCGGAACAGGCAGCCTCTGAGAGTGATACCTGGAGGCTTGTGCAGCCACCCACTTCTCATCAGTGCTGTTAACGTTGACAATCTCGTCAAGAGACGGCCCTGAATAACTGCCATTGACTCCATTGTAAATAAAAGTCTGGGTGGAGTCTCCTTAAGAACACACAGATAGTCAGGACCTCATCAGAGCTTCCCCTCGATTTGGCATGCCGTGCTCAGTAATTCTTGTTGGACATTGTGTGGCACAGCCCCAGGTCAGCTGCAGTCCGCAGATCTGTTCTGGAGGTGGCTGCTAGGATGAACCGATGTCCTCGCTTTTCAGGGACAGCATGACCAGGCTCAAGAGGAGCAAGGGAGAGAGAAGCAAAGTGAAACGCAACTCAGTGCCGGGAGAGGCCGGGAAGAAAAGAAGGAGAAATGTGAGAAGGACCAGAACATGTGTAGCTTGTCCCCAGGCACCAGGGCCGCCATGAGAAGTGAAACGTTCAAGCGTGAAACATGTGGCAGGGCCAGCCAGATAGCTCAGTGGACTAGAGCACCTGCTTAGGCAGAGCACAGTGGCCGGGCTTTGATCCCCAGTGTGTCATGCTGGCTCTGCCCCCGGGGCATGCTGAGACAGCGACTGGGACTGGGAGTGGTGGTGCGAGCCTGTTATCCAGCATCTGGGAGGCTGAAAACAGGAGAATCGCTATAAATTAGATCTTCATAGTGAGACCCTGTGGACTCCATACTAAATACAGTTTTTTGAAAAAAGAAATATGTGGCAAGATTTTCCTCTTCTTCCTGAGATAACATCAGCAAGGGCCTTGTTCTTCTGAGGAGACACAGAGACACCCACCACTGAGCCCCCACACCAGAACACACCAGAACACACCAGCTTTCATATTAATCTGCCTTAGCTCCTCTTACACAAAGCCCCATGAACCTCCTCTAGAAGTTGCTTCTTCATGAAAATATTTCATCCAGTCAAATCTCCCCTATCATCCTACCCCACAGGACCTTCCTTGCTAATTATCCCCAGTAGAGAACACCACCAGGTGTCACCTCAGATGCCTTCATGCTGTGGCAAACAGAAACACTGAAACATCACCCAAGATTTGGAGGCAGATTTATTTACATTGATGGACACTTGCCTCAAGAAAAAAAATGTCAGGCCCCAAAGGCTCAGGGAAAGAGATTTTTATGAGGTTGCAAAGGGAAAGTACAGAGGTAGAGTACTTGGCTGTCTTTGATTGATTCTTACAATATGCATCACACTGGCCAGCTGTGCCTCACAGTGACCAGTCATTTCTGAGAAACAGAAGCAACAGGAAGTGTAACAGGAACTGTAACCTGGGCAACTAACAAAAGCTGAAGTGTAATGGGGTGGGCATTTTCTGCTACATTCACATGGAAAGGAAGAAATGTCTTCACTATAAGGGGTGCTTCCTATAAATAGAGACAGGGGCACATGCAAATTAAACTAGAACTGACACTTCAGCTCTGGAGTGTCACACAGAGAGGTAGGTGTCCCTAGAGGCTGGCTGCAGTGTCTGCCTAGCCCTGGGCTTCTCACTCTCTGCCCCGCATGGCCATGTCACCAGTCAGGCTACTTAAAGCTAAACAGTATGTTGGAGTTTATGATAGACTGTGTAACCCTGAAGATGAATAATTTCTCCTTCCCCTGTCTTGCAGAGATATTACTCTGGGTGGTAAAAGGGGCTTTGAGGCTGAGATTGGCATGAAGGGATGATCCTTGATTACCTCAATGGGCCCAACATAATCACAAGGGTCTGATAAGAAAGTGCAGGAGATCAGAGTTAGTAAGACAGGATGATGCAATGACAGGGGAGAAGGACAGAGAGACGCTGCTGCCTTCGAAGATGGAGGAGGGGGCTGTGCATGCAGGCACCCTCTGGAAGGTGAAAAATTCTGGAAACAGATTCTCTTGTGGATCCACTTTAGATTCTTGGTCTCCACAACAGTAAAAAAATAGATGTGTGTGTTTCAAGCCATCAGATTACTCCTACAGAGATGTCTGTACAGAGCTGGGACTTCCTTCCCCTCCGGAGTCAGACATATCAGCTGAGGGTGAGCCACGGTCCAGTCCACCATGGCCAGCCTGCGGCTCTGTCCACCTCTACTCAGCAGCCATTTGGCTGATTCTATTTCCCAGGCTTTCATCCCCACCCCCAGCATATCCATCGGCCCACAGACCCATCGTCCATTCCTCACACACTTCCTTTCTCCGGCATGAAGGCCAAGCTGGGTATCGAGACAGGCTCTTCTCTTCCCTTGCAGACACCACCTGCGTGGACAGCTGTCCAGAAGGTTACTTCACCGATGAGGACAGACACTGGTGCACCCCCTGCCATGGCTCTTGCCGGACCTGTGATGGCACACACAGCATGCAGTGCCTCTCCTGCCGAGCAGGCTGGTTCCAACTGGGCAGAGAGTGCCTGCTCCAGTGCAGAGAAGGGTAAGACATTCAGCACAGTTGCCTGCTTCAAATTCTGCAGCTGCCCCGCCCCGGACACCATCCCCTGCAGCAGATGTGTGAACTAGCAGCCAGGCATGAATGCAGTGAGATTAAAATCTTACTGCTAAGGCGGAGCAAAGATGAACCAGTTCACAATAATAGAAGTAAAATGGGAGAGGTAGAGCGACTCTGGGAGAGAGCAGTCAGAGTCCAAATCAGACTGGCCTGAGTAATGGGTCTCAGTCAGTGCCCAGCCTCCCTGCTAACTCAGAGTACCAGCAATTCCAAAGCAGAGTCATTGCCTCCCTCTCCCGAGCAGCCCAAGAATATTCGTGGAGGTCCTTTCTCTTCAGCTTTAGCATTTGCTCCAATTCAGATTCAATCTGCAAGGCCCATCTAAGCAATGCACATGGAACATTGATGTTACAAAGGGAACCATTTCGGTTAACAGCTCCATTTATATCCCATCAATCTCCAACACATCACACCTGCCATGAATCCACAGATTATAGGTATAGTGTTCATAAGCAGCATAGATATACACGATTATCCTGAAAGCACTTAGCATTGTCTGCTAGGAAAAACTGCTGGTGTGTGCATCAGGATATCTGGTTATCGCATATTTAGAAGAGAATTTGACTGGAGTCACTGCTTTTTTCCCCTGTGGAAATCACGGGAGGAAGAAATCCTGATTGTAGACATAATGCTAGCTCCTCCTTCCCAACAAGTAACCCAGGGCCCTGAGAGCTTCCAGACCCAAATTGAGGGGTCAGAACCTTAAACTTTCTATAAAAGGTTTCACCCCCAGTTGGCGTATCTGCTGTCCTCAGCCCTAGAGCAAGCTCAGCTTGGCTCATTCATTATAGTGCAGTAAGCTGGTTTGCATCTTATGTCATTTATTTATTCATTAATTTAATGAATATGTATTTTGATTAAGAGCACCTTCTATGTTTGGTTTTTTGTTTGTTTCCTCTTGTGTTTATCATGATTTAATGATGTCTTTGTATTGGTATATGTTACATAATTCAAAAGAATATTGTAAACACAGTATATGAGTTAGGTAGTTGATCGCAAGGCACTTGTTCAAAGTAGGAAATGACAAGGGCCGGGGAGATGGCTCCGTGGAATAAGCGCTTGCCTGGCTAGCGCAGGGGCCTGAGTTCAATCCCCAGTTCCGGAAAAAAATAAAAAGCCTTGGGGGCGAGAAAGGTTATGCAGGAGACCTTGCAGGATGGGAGAAGCACTATGTGGTGGGACCAGAGACCAGAGAATCAGCAACAGAAGCACAATGGAGGAAGAGGGAAGCGAGTTCTATGTCCAAGAACACGTGAAAGAGACAGTTAGGGGCCGGCCAAATAGCTCAGCTAGGTAAAGCGCATGCTTAGGCAGACGCAGGGGCCAGCCCGGGTTCCATCTCTGGTGTGCCGGGCTGGCCCTGCTCCATGGGGCGCGCTGAGACAGCTATTGAGACTGGGTGTGGTGGAACATACCTGAAATCCCAGCTCTTGGGAGGCTGAAAACAGGAGGATCACTACGAGTCCGATCTATGTAGTGAGACCCCATAGTCCCTATAGACCCTGTCTTAGTTACTCTTCTCTCATTGCTGGGACAAATACCCGACACTCACAATGAAGGAAGGAAAGGTTTATTTAGCTCACAGTTACTGGAGGTTTCGGTCCATACTCAGCTGGGTCCAATGCAGAGCAGCACATAGCAGAGGGCAACCTTTCATGGCGGCGGCAAAGAGCAAGAGAGCAAGGGAGAAGTAGCAGCAGCTCAAACCGCTGGCTTCTCTTCCCACCTTACATTGTAATGCAAATTACCTGCCCCAGGGTAGGGGAAGTACTCACACCTATGGGTACTTCCCAGTACTTACCCAGTTATGGGTAATCCCAGCAGTACTAAGACCCATAATCCCAGCCTTGGATCACACATAATCCCAGTGGATCATGAGTTAACACAAACTCTAGAAGTCCTCACCCCATGACTGCATGAGGCTTTGCGGGGACAACTAGACACAACCCATAACAGACCCTTACTAAAAATACCCAAAAAAGAAAGAAAGAAGGAAGAAAGGAACCCAGAATGCGTAGAAGGAGGGGCTAAAAGGGGGAAGGATGACAGATCCTAAATTACAGATTTTATAAAATGGAAAGAACAGAAATTAAAGGACTTCACCAGTGAAAATCACGGTGCCCCAGCAGGCCTGGGTTCAAGGAGTGGCAGGAGTTCACACAGCAGGAAGCGAGACCCAACGTGAGGAAAGAACCTGGTGGGGCGATCAGGGCCCGCGATGGTCCACCCCCAGCCCCCAAGAGCTCTCACTCTCTCACGTGGACTGGGTGGAGTCACCAAGGATTTTGGAGTCAGCAGACGAGTTCAGCAAGATGGACAGAAATGAGTAGGTCTGGAGGACCAAAACCCTACGCAGGAGCAGGAGGACTAGGCAGCAATGCCTGGCTTCTGCCGGGGCTTCTCCCTCCACAGGCAAAAGGAAGCACGACATCGGAGGCTGAAGCCGGAGACCTGAGCGGCCCTGCCTGCTGCTCCTTGCCACCTCAGGAGCGCCAGCCTTCTACAGGCCTCTTAGGGCCAAGGCTGCTTCTGCGTTGGGAGACATTTAAGATGCACACAGTAGCCCCCTAAAAATGCATTGTCTTTAAAGTATGTAATGTAGGGGCCAGGGAGATGGCTCAGTAGAGTAACCCCTTACCTGGCAAGCAGGAGAGCCTGAGTTCAATTCCCGGTTCCGCCAAAAAATAAAAAAATAAAGTATGTAATGTAAATTATAACTTATAGAAATATTTAGCATTTCATTAAAAATATTTTTGTAAATAAAAAAAAGGAAATGACAAGTACCACACACTTGAAACAATGTTAAAATGTACTGTGTAGAACAGTAGAATAGTACATGTCTGTAATTGCAGCACTGAGGAGGTTAGGCAAGAAATTTGCTGTGACTTTGCGGCCAGCCTGCACTACATGGTGAGAAAAACTGAAAGAAAAAACTATTTAGATCAAACTCTAATTCATTATTAATTATTTATTAATAATTAATAATCTACTGATTATTAATCATGGCCTGATGAACTGTAAAACGTTTAATAAAACAACTCATAATGTGACCCTTAGAGGTAGGGAGAGCAGTGTGAGAACAGAGAACACTATCGGAGATCGTTCCTCTAAGAAATAGCGAACTAAGAAAACCAGGGGCTGTATTTCATGGCAGAGAAATTGTGTTTGAATGCATGTAATGGAGAAAAATAAAAATGACAGGGTTAAAGTGGAGGAAGATATGGGACAAAAATTGGTAACCATATTTGCTCCTTTTGATCTATATTAAGTAAATAAGAAAAAATATCAATTAAAGAATAAGGTAAGTTAAGACAAAGATTTTGACCCTCAGGAGTTTAAACCTATATATTGTCCCAGGAAAATTAGAAGCTCTGGAAGTGAAACAGCTCCTGTTTGTCACACAGGCTGTTATGCGCTCAGCACAGAGCCACACACATTAGCGGCTCTTGAAAACACCGTGCAGATCAATGAAGAAAGGGCTCTGCCAAACAGGAGCAGAGGTGGGTGGACTAGCTTACCTCTTAGCTCTCAGACACCCAAGTAAGTGTCTGGAAAGACCAGGGCCCATCTTCACCTTCTTCCTATCAAGCCATTAAACAGAGGAAGGAAGGAAGGAAGGAAGGAAGGAAGGAAGGAAGGAAGGAAGGAAGGAAGGAAGGAAGGAAGAAAAGAAGGAAGAGGCGAGAGGAGGAGTGGGGATCTACATATACCTGCATGGAGTGCTATGGATCTAAGACCACTGATCCACTGTTCCCACGTGTCAAGTGACCCAGAGGACCTAGAAGAGGTACAGGTTGCCCCAGATCTCCACACTGGGGAGCATTCATGATGATATACTGGTGTACGAGTAGAAAGTCATCTCTTTAGTGAAACCAGTGTTCCACCGGCAGCGGATAAGCTTCACGGATGACATCTCTGCCTTCCACCGCGGGCGCATGGTTCTCTGAATCCCACACCAACACACGTGATTACTTATGAGTTTAACCCACACAGTGTTTCCAAAGACACAGCTTTCTGTCTGTCTTTGTGCACAGGTTTTTCTTCAAGGCAGGAAGTTCATGAAATCTGACAGTGTCCTCATGCAAAAAAGTTGTGGTACACAGTGAAGATGGGCTCTTCTCTTTTCTTAGTCTGATCTGGCGAACTTCTCATTGTCTTTCTGCTAAAATTACTCTTTGAAAATTTTTACAACTCACAAAAGATTGCTAAGTTTCCCCCCCCTGGTTTCTATTAATGCTTTCCATCTTTGCAATAGAGTTTACAAAACATTTCTACTTGCGGTATATCTTTACAGTGGGATTTGATTCTACAATGATCTCACGAGGTTGATGTTAGTGTCTTGATGTTTTGTTGTTTTGTTTTATCTCTTTCAGTGCTGGGTCTTGAACCCAGGGCACTGTGTGGGCTGAGCGAGTGCTCTACAACTCAACAGCATCCTCTTCTTTGGTCTCTCCAGTTTACAGATAAGGAAACTGAGGCTCAGAGAGGTGTTAATCAACTTGCCCAGAATCATTTAGCTACCAACACATGGTGAAGACAAGACTAAAAATCTGATTTTTTTTTTTAATTCTAGTCCTGTGCAGTCCCTGTTTTATGTATGTTTTCAGTTTTCCCTGTTTTCTCTTCTTGAGTCTTAGTTGGTCTTTTTTTTATTTTGTTTTTGAAACAGACTCTCACTATGTAATTCAGTCCAACTTTGAACTCACTGTGTATGCTCGAACTTGTGGCTCTTCCTGCCTCAGCCTCTGGAGTGCTGGAGTTACAGGGTGTGCCACCAGGCCCAGCTTTTATGTGATCCTTCCCAACTATTCAGCTTGTGGTTGAAGCCTCTTGGCACCACGTTGTTTCTCAGCCCCAGTCTTCTGGCTGCCTCTCAGAAGCATTCACTCTCCGCTAACTACAGAAAGTGAGTCAGGGCTTAGTGTGCTACAAACCAGGCCGCCAGGACCAGCGACTTGTGCCCAGAGGAGGCGGGCTCAGCGTTACCTAGGCATGGCAGAGTGCAAGTTCAAGGTGCTGCATTAGACCTAAAAATACAGGCTGTGGGCTGGTTATTTTGGATGGAGAATTTCAGGGTGACCTGTGAGGTTTCTAGGATTGCTCTAGGATGTGGTGACATCCAGAGATCCACATGAGCCAGACAACACCTACTGGCTCACGTCCAGTGAGAATTTTCTTCCCCACTTTTATCTTAGTTACAAAGCACCTCCTTACTTTCAAACAATGTATTGTTTTGATATGATGATGTTTAACAGGTAAATTTGAATTTTGAATTTGTCCTCAAGTTGTTTGACCATGAGCCAATTGCCTAAATTCATAGACCCTCAGTTTTTGCACCTGTAAAACAGGGATAACAATATCAAAATTACGAGATTTGCTGAGGGTTAATCATGTCATTCATAATCACCACTGACACACATGGACATGTCTAACTTTAGGTACTAATATCAGTCCTATATTACAAATAAGGATCATGAGGCTACATGCGATGCTTGGGGGTGTTGGCTGGACAAGGCAGGTCAGTAGGGCATGACCTGGAAGGCTCATCTCCCTTCCAGGTCCCCCCCTCACTGGCTCTACTTCCTGGGTACCAGCCGGTGAGCAGCCCTTCTGCCCCTGTGCTCATGTGCCGAGCTGTTTTCTGCCTCAGAGCCTTTGACCTGTGACTATGAACAGGAGCCAGAATAAACCACTCCCACTCCTTTAAGTTGTTTCTGGTATTTGTCCCATGACAAGAAAGGGACTAACATAGGTGCCTTTAAAGCATCTTCCTCTCCGCATCCCAGCTCAAAGCTTGAATTTGGAGAGGCAAATGGGGGAAAAGGTGAAGTTACCTCACAGTGATCAAGCCAACAGTGCACTACTGTGTGTGACCATTGCTAGGTCTTTTCTTTCTTTTTAGTTGTTTTGTTTTATGTTGTTTGAGGCTAGGTCTCCCTACGTAGTCCAAGCTGGCTTGAACTCATGGGCCCAACCTGGCCTTGGGCTCGTGATCCTTCTGCCTCAGTCTCCCAAATGCTGGGATTACAGGCATGCACCCTAGCACCTAGCCTGGTAGGACTTTTCGTAGGCATCATGCGATGTAATTCTTACAAATAGAGAGGGAAAGTTTATGACGCCCAATTGATAGATAATAAAAGTGATTATCAGTAGATTTGTTAATATCATGATGATGAATTAAATAAGTAAATTTAATAAAGAGGCTAACATCATGCAACTTGTTGGAGTGACTCCAACCTGACCAGAGATGTTTCTGCAACACTTAGGATAGCTGGTCCTCCACCTTGGTGAGTGCCGGTGTACCCACCTGGGTACACCGGCACTCACCTATAACCCCAGCACTTGGGAGCTGAGGCAAGAGGATCGTGACTTGAGGCCAACCTGGAATACATAGTGAGTTCTAGGCTGATGTGGACCATAAAGCAACACCTTGTCTCAAATAAGAATGCACAGAAAAGTGTGTCTCTGAAATAGTGTAGCACAAGCAGTATACACATAGCATTTATACTGCATTAGACTCTGTAAGTAATCCAGAAGTGATCTGAAATATAAGGGAGGACATAGGCAGCTGATGTGCAAACACTGCCCCGTGCTACACAAGAGACTTGAGCATCCATGTGCCTTGGTGTCCACAGGACGGTCCTTGCAGACAGAGGGGTGACTGTGCTCTGTCTTTACACCCTCCTGGTTTCAGGTATTATGCAGACAATTCCACTGGGAAGTGTGAGAAGTGTGACAAGAGCTGCAAGGACTGCCAGGGCCCCCACTCCACAGACTGCCTGTCCTGCGATCCGTATTTCTTCCTTCTCCGCTCCAAGGGAGAGTGTCACCGCGCCTGCCCAGAGCATTACTACGCAGAGCAGAGCACACAGACCTGTGAGAGATGCCATCCAACATGCAATGAATGTGAAGGTGAGAGGAGACAGATTGTTCTGCACATGTGGATGCAAGACAGAACAGTCTCCTTCCTGCTTTGACCTTCCGTCCCTCCTCCCTACCTTTGGAGGTCCCTTGGGTGCCCCAGCCTCTGGCCCAGAACGCTCCAGCATGGGCAGGCTCTCTTCATGTCAGCCTCTGCAGCTTCCTGCAACCTCTGCTTGCCCCCTAGGTCCTCACAATCCCACCAAAGCCCATCTCCAGCCATTGGCTACCCCGGGAGTGCTGCGCTCCTGTCTGTCCACCCTCCCTGACCCTGCATCTGCTGCAGGAATTCCATCTATTTCCATGACTTCAAAAACTCCTTGAAGGACCAGAGAGATATCTCAGCAGATGAAGCGCCTGCTTAGGCAAGCACAGGGACAGGGGTTTGATCCCCAGCACCACATGCCACCCCGGCCCTGCTCCTGGGCGCACAAAGCCAGCCACTGTGTCCAGGCGTGGTGGTAAGCACCTGTAATCCCAGCATTGGGTAGACTGAAAACAGTAGGATCACTATGAGTCTGATCTGTGTAGTGAGACCCTGTACCAAATACATAAAAAAGAAAAAAACCTCCTTAAAACACCTACTTCAAATGCGGCCAAACTCAGTCCTATTTTCCAGATGTTTGCTTGTCTGTCCCAGAGACCACTAAACCTACTGCCAATGAGCCCAGCATGCCACCATTGTCTGGTGTGACCCCCTGAGGTCGTCTTTGGTTTTTCTCTTTCTCTTGCCTCCTGCCCAACCCACCACCTTCACACAGAGTTTGAGGCCTCACACACTCTCTCCTAAATATTTCTCCAACTAGATCTCTTCCCTTCTCACCATTCTCCTTTTCCATTCTCCCCAGCCTCTCTTGTCAGATCTGTGAAGCTAACAGGTCATCCTGACCCTTCGCTCCACCCTCCACACACACCGGGACATGCAGGACACTAATGCCATGGAACTGCTGAAACTCACATTAGCCCATTCATCCTGTGTCTTTCCATGAGATGGTGATTGCGATGAATTCTCAATATGTAAGAAATAACGACCATACTTCTGTCAAGTATGGTGGCACATTCCTGTACCCCTAGCTACTTGGGAAGCTGAGGCAGGAGGATTGCAAGTTTGAGGCTAGCCTAGACAATCTAATGAGATTGCGTCTCAAATTAAACATGAAAAGGGCTGGGAGGGCTGGGGAGATAGCTCAGTTGTTTAGGCACCTGCCTGGTCCTGGTGCAAGGTCCTGAGTTTGATACCTGTTGCCAAAAACAAAACCAAAAAAAAGAGCTGGGGATATAGCTCAATGCAAGGTGCTCACCTAGCATGTTTGTGGTTTAATCCTCTGTCCTACAAAAGGGGGAAAGTATGTTTTTATATTATTTCTAATATTTTTAAGCATTGGAAATTGAATTTAGAACTTTCAACTGAGCTACATACCTAACTTCCCTTCCCTTCTTTATCTTTCTGTCTCTGTCTGTGTCTCTGTGTCTGTCTGTGTGTGTGTGTGTGTGTGTGTGTGTCTCTCTCTCTCTTTCTCTTTGTCTCTCTGTCTCTCTCTCTTCCTCCACCATAGCTTTCTTTTTTTTTTTCTTTTTCCTTTTATTTTTTTTTGGTGCCAGAAATTAAACTCAGGACCTTGCGCTGGCACTTGTGCCACTGAGTTATATTCCCAGACTGAGGCAGGTTCTTTCTAAATTACTCAGGGCAGCCTTGAACCTTTGTTTCTCCTGCCTCAGTCTCCTGAGTAGCTAGGACTGCAGGTGTGCGCCACAGTGACCATATTTCTTGATAAACACTAATGCCTGGTACAGTGCACTTCAGTTCTGCTTTTCAAAATGAACGTGGTGATTTCATTTGCTGATGGATTGGCACTGTATAGGGTTTACTCCAGTGGGGCCCCATCTCTTCCTGACCCTAGTCATCAAAGCAGTGAGGACGACTTATTTGCTTACATGAACTTTCAGTGAAATTTTTCCATTTTTTAAAGGTGATTAAATTCTGTCTCCACTCAGTCTCCTTAAGATCATGTTAATTCTTCTTCCATCTGTTCTAGAACCAAGAATCGACTAGAACTACCCAAAACCTCAGCGCTGTTGAACCCACCACTGTTCTCTGTGCTCCTCCTGACTTTGCCTCCTATCCTGCGGAATGACACTCTGTGAAGTCCCCAGGCTTGGGCTTGTTTCAGTCCTACATGCTTTTTTCCCTTCTCTTCCTGACTCTGTAATTCACTGTTTGCCACAGCTCTGTTGACATCCCATTTGAATTAAACATGTCTGTCTTTCTCTCTTTGTTTTCTGGTTTTGTTTTTATTTGAGATAAGGTCTTCCTCTGTAGTCCCAACTGGCCTCAACATGCCATGACTCTCCTGTCTCGTGTCCTAAGTGCTGGGATTACAGGTGGAACCACCAATGTCTGTCTCTTTTACTATTACATCTTCAAATATGGTTTCTCTACCCTTTCCTCAACCGTCTTTGTCTGGAGTTCCTGTGAAATGTACTGCCATTTCTTGATCTGTCCTCTTTGTCTCCTTCCTGCTCTTATATGTATTTTCATCTCTTTGTGGTCTTCATTAGGATGATTCTTTAGCCCTTTTCCATTTCCATAATTTGTTTTCTGGGTTCAACACTTTAAAGTTCACCTCTTTTCTTTGTTTCTTTTCAATTTAACTCACTATATTTTTAAAGACCCCCATGCTGATTGTGGTGACATATGCCCCTAATTCCAGCTACTGAAGAAGCTGAAACAAGAAGGCTGAAGGTGCAAGGCCAGTCTGGGCAATTTAGGGAGGCTCTATCCTGGTGTAAAATATAAAGAGTTGGGGATGCAACTCGGCAGTATAGCACTTGCCAGGCATGAGCAAGACCCTGTTTTGTTTTAAGTCAGGGTCTCACTGTATAGTGAGGAGATTTATTTTTTTTTCACTTTTTAAAAGTTGAAAGTATCTACCAAATTGCCACTATCAAAAGGGGAAGGGCTTTTAATCCAGCTAAGATTGCCAAATAAAGTAGTATGTTTTCATTCGCCAAATCAATGCTAATTTGCAACCATTAGTGCTGTGCAGTGGGCTACTGCTGGGGACACTTGATCTCTAGTGAAGATCAGGCAGTCATCAAAGTAAGTTAATGTCTCTTAACATCAGCCAGTAAAAATAAGATGACACTGGTCTTTGGAGATTTTTGTAGGAATTGAAGAAATTATCCGTAGTGTTCTAAGCACAGTTTGGAAAATGATGCATTTCTCTACCTGAGTCTGAGATTTCTTAGGCGAATCAAGAAGAATGCTTTTGAGCATTCCCAGTCCCAAAAGTTTGTTAGCACAGGATTCTTGAGGTATGACTCAGGGATGAGGGGAGTGCTGCTGGGAGTTCAAAGGCATCCTGTGTGATTGTGCTCTTTTCTGGATTTGGCTTGATTTCCAGACCTGGCCTGGTTGAAGTCCTAGGTCTCTGATGCTCATTTCATCTACCATCCTTCTTTCATATAGTTTTCTATTACACATACTGTCTTAGTTACTTTTCTTGTTGCTGAGACAAAATAGCTAACACCCAAAGTTAAAGGGGAAATAGTTTGTTTAGCTCACAGTTTGTAAAGGTTTCAGTCCATGATCAGCTGGCTCTAAGGCAAGGTAGCACATGACAAAGGGCAAAAGTTCCTAGCAGCAGAAGACAGAAAAAGCAACAAAAGAGAACCAGATGAGCCTGCTCTATCCCTTACATTGTGTGGAGTCCACAGGATTAGGGCAGTGGCAGTCCAAGCAATGCAATGATCCAGTAATCACCAACTTTTACTCCCAGTACCTTTAATCCCAAATCATATATTCTAGATTCGGCCACCTCTGAGAAAACCTTATGACCCCCTGAGTCTGAGTGGGGGGAATCATCCAGACACAAGCCATAACATTCTGCCTTGCCACCCCCAAGATTCATGTATAGCCCTCTATGCAAAAGGCATTTAGTATACCTCCAAGAGTTGCCAGAGTCTTAACAGTTTTATCATTGCTGAAAAGTCCAAAAGTCTCCACTGATATTTAAGACAAACTCTTAGTTGTGAGCTCCTGTGCAAATGAAAAGAAACTTAAACACTTCTGACATTCAATTGCACTAGATAGACATTTCCATTCCAAACATTATAAATGGAGATACAAAGTAATGTCACCAAAGCAAATCCAAAATCCATCAGAGCAAACATTAAGTCCTATAGTTCCATGTGCAGCATCTGAGGCAATCTGTGACAAGATATAACTCCAAAGGGCTTGGGTGGCTCTGCCCCTATAGCACTTCCAGTGGTTGGAGCTCCCATGGCTTCTCTATATTGCCTGCTCTGCTCCCTCCTTGCAGCTTTCCTCAGACAATCCATGTTCCTGGTTTTTCCAATCTTCTGGGGATTCCTTTGGCTTCACATTCTCAGCTTTAGACACTGCCCTGTCAGGGGCACACCACCTTGCTTCCCAGGCCTTCTGAAATTTGGGTGCAAGCCTTTCTGATCCCACCACTCTTCCATTCCATATATACCAAAACCTGGCACCATGTGGACGATGCCCAGGTCTGCTGCCAGCAGGCTTCCCTCTCCCATGGCTATAGGGGTCAAGTGCTTGGGTTACAGAGCACTGTGAATCCAATTCCAAGGAACAAATTTTTTAGGCCACCACCATTTTGAAACGTGGTGTTCTGGAACTCTCTTCTCAAAGCAAAGTCTTTCACTTTTCAATTTTGAGGCTGCAAAGGTAGGCTGCTTTCTGTGATGTCATCAGGCCATCATTTCTATTCTTTTCTGAGCAATCAAGGTCCCCTCTTCTCTATCTTCTCAGTTCACAGCTTTACTTGAGCTTTCTTTCTAGCCACTCGTAACATTTTAAGTCATTCTACTGGGCTCTTTGCTCTTGGTTATTAACATAGATCTGGCTAAAAGCCCCCAATGCTAACCATGCCACTGCCTCAACATTCGATTGGCTTGAGGTTTCTTCTGCCAGATTAATTAGTCCACTGTCCTTAATCTCAGTCTCAGGCAATCTTTGAACACAAACAAAATGCAGACAAACTTTCTGTTAAGGCATGAAACACATGTCTGGGCTCCAATAGCAAAAGCAGTCCTTCCTAGCAGAAGTCTTCTGAGCCTAGTTTTTACTGGCTTTCTGGTCTTCTGAGCTCTGACCAGAATCTCCCATACAGAATAGCCTAAGGCTTTCCAGGGCTTCTCTTTCAGTTGGCACCAATGGAACTTTCCAAAATCTTCGCATGAGCCAGATCAAAGGCTTCTGAATCACATGGTCAGGTACAGTCACAGCAACAACCCCACCTCTCTGTTACCAAATTCTGACTTAGTTACTTTTCTCATTGATGAGACAAAATACCCCAAGATTAAAACGCCAAGATTAAAAAAGAAAAGGGTTATTTAGCTCACAGTTTATAGAGGTTTCAGTTCATAATTGGCTGGCTCCAAGACAGAGTGGCAGATGGCAGAGGGACAACAATTCCTGGTAGTGGAAAGCAGCAAAAGCAACAAGAGAGAACAAGACAAGTCTCTTTCTATCCCTATATTGTACCCAGTCTACTGGGATTAGGACAGTGCCAATCCAATCAGTAGACTGATCCAGCAATCACTTACTTTTAATCCCAGCACCTTTACTCCCAATATTCCACTATGAGTCAATTGCACACTTTAGAGGAAATCACCTCCAAAGTAAACTCTATGACTACATGAGGCTTTGAGGGGACATCAAGACATAAACCATGACACATATTTCACATGCTGTAGACATCCTTTGCTGGTGTTATAGTTTGTATCAGATGTCCTCCCAAAGCCTCATGTACTCACATATGGGGCTTTTTGGAGCTGGCTGGATCTAGGGTATGTGATAATGAGATTAAGGGTGTTTGGCACTAAATCAAATCCACTGATTAGAATTAACATAGTCCTGGGCATGGGATTCACTGAATATAGAAGCTCCATAATGGATGTGGGTGGCATCACCCAAAAGGCTTATAGCCTGGATGTAGTATAAAGGGACAGAAAGAAGGAAGACTTGCTGGTGCTAGAGCTGGAGCTGGTGCTGGTGTTGCTGCTGTTACTGCTGCTGCTGCTGCTCCTCCTCCTCCTCCTCTTCTTCCTCTCCTCCTTCTCTTCCTCTCCTCCATCTCAGTGCCCCCCTGTAGACCCTACCATGGACTGTTTCTCCTCTCCCCTGTGATGCCCTCTGACATACAGCCCTAACTTGGAGTCAGCCAAGTATGGATGGAAACCTATATCATCTGAAATAAGCCTTTCCTCCTTTAACTTGTGAGTGTTGGGTATTGTGTCCCAGAAAAGAAAAAAGAGAAAATAAAAATAAGTCAGGTGATCAGTGAATCTTTATCTGCCCCTGGTATTACAACATATAGCTTATAAAATTTGGGAAGAGATTTTTTTTTCTCTTAGGTGGTAAGCTGGGTTGAAAATATAAGGGGTGAAGTCTTTCTTAAAACTTTAGCAGTCACACTAAAAAATGAGTTTGAAATAATCAAGAAAAGTTTACTGGGACTGGACATGGTAGTGAACACCTGTAATTCCAGCCTCACAGGAAGCAGAGGCAGGAGGATTGCATGTACAAGTCCCATGTGGACCGTGTAGAAACCAAGGCCCTGCCCTCCCCCCAAAAAAGATTAAAAGGACTGGCAGTGTAGCTCAGTGCTCCCTAGATTCAACCTCCATTGCCTCCAAAAAAATTTCCTACATAAGATATTTACCAAATAAGTTGTATTTCATTCCCTTTTGACCACCAATTAATGGTAGGATGTTGCAGATAGTCAAGAGAGGGGAGAAGCAGAGCACACCCAGGCCTAGCGTGTGCCTGTTATGCAACTGATACATCCATCATTAGCGCATTCCTTACAACCATGTGTAGCTCTATATTTATCCTCTTCATAAGATTATTTGAAATCAAACCCAAGTTGCATAACCAGAGCCACCTCAATTCCCAGAGACCTCTCTCTGAGCGCAGCTAATGCTCACAGACACCCAGGCGTTATTCTGCATCTGTTGAGCCCATCCCACGGGGCTCAGCCTGAGGGAAAGCAGGTGGTGGACTGTTCTGACTTGGCAGGAAATATGACAATGCCTGTCCTTTAAACCCTGAGGCTCTACGAAGCAGTGCTAGATGCACAGTCTTAAACTTGAAAGCAAGAGAAAACAGTCTGGAAATTAACAACCTGCTTTTTGTGAAAGATTTTAGGTTCCCAGATTGCAGGTTTTGCAAGAGATCAGCAGAAGATGTGAAAATGGAGTCAGCAGTGGGTCACCCACATGTAAATGGAGTCAGCAATGTGTCACACTAGCCAGTCTGGAGGGGTGAAGAGGGAATCCAGAGAGGTTGCTGCAGTCATGGCCAAGACGAGTACTTCCCAGTGTTCTGCTGCATAGTAGGGCAACTGTATAGTCAGTAATAATGCGTATTTCTAGACAGCTGGAAAAGGAGATTTTTAAATCCTCAGACCATAAGTGTTCAAGCTGATGGATTGTTAATTACTCTGAGTTGATTGCTACACAAGATGTATATGTGTCAAAACATCACATTGTACTCCATAAATTTAAATAATTATTATGTGTTAATTAAGAACGAAAAGATGGGGTATAACTCATTGGTAGAGAATATGCCCTTATTTTACCATATAATGACAAATTATAATTGTATACATTTACAGGATACACAGTGATGTTATGATACACACAATGTGGAAGGAGTAAATAAGGCTAACTAACGTGTCTAGCACGTCAAATAATTCTTATTTTATGTCATAAGAATGTTTGAAATTTACTCTGAGCAATTTAGAAATATACAGCACATTCTTATCACTATAATCACTGTACTGTACAACAAATGATGTCAAGAACCTTCCCCTCCTGCCTACCTGAACCTTTGGTGCCCTTGGAAGCAGCATTTCTCCGCTCTCGCCGCTCCTCCAGCCTCTGGTAACCAGCATTCTGCTCCTTCGGTGAATGTCATTGATTTAGATTCCACATGCCTTTACTTTCTCCTCATTAAAGACATAAAGTTTTTCAATGATTATGTTCATTGTGGGAATAGATACGTGTACATAACATGTCTTCATTCTTTTTATTCCCCTTTTCCTCTCCCTCTTTCCACTGCTAAATCTCATCCCACTTATAGAAGATATAGATAATCATTTAATGACCTACCTGTTTAAGAGCTGTTCAGACTTAGGATAGAGATGCTGTTCAGACTTAGCACCCACTGCTTGGACTTACCACCCACCTTATTTGTACAGTCTGTATATCTTGTTTATAAAGCCCTGGTGTCCTGTTTTGTACAGTACACCTTATTTATACAGTGCTGTAATTTTTGCTGATTGTACCATATAGTGCAGCACTGTAGGTTTATGTTCTGTTATACATCGCATACTGACTCTAAGAGTTATGTAAATAAAAGCAAAATCATCAAAAAAGATACACAAAAACATAAAGGTTTTTGTTGTTGTTGTTGTTGTTTTGTTTTTTTGGCAGAACCGGGGATTGAACTCAGGCCTGTGCACTTGCCAGGGAAGCGCTTATTCCACTGAGCCATCTCCCCAGCCCTTAAAAACATAAAGTTTTTAAAAGTAAAACTTCCTGTGTTTAAAAAAGTTGGAGTAAAACATCTAAGCTGTAATAATTAGAAATTACTTATTTAAATTAATTATTTATTTATTGGGAAACTTATTTATTAATTGAGAAAATGTGGTATGGGAAAAGGAAAGAAGGTGGCAAAAGATTTATTCTTCTATCAGAAACCACAATTATGTTTCAGAATATATAGAAATGCTAAAACAGAAGGGAGGCTGTAGATTTACACCACTGCAAGGGCCAGCCAGATAGCTCAGCAGATTAAAGTGCCTGCTTAGGCAGATGCTGGGACCAGGGTTTGATCCCTGGCATGTTGCGCTTCCCCCACCCCCGGGGGTGTGCTGAGACTGATTGAGACTAGGCAAGGTGGCACCCACTTGTAATCCCAGCACTTAGGAGCCTGAAAACAGGAGGATCACTATGAGTCCGATACATATAGTGAGATCCTGTTGACCTCATACTAAATACATTAAAAAAAAAAAAATAGATTTACACCACTGCAAACAGCCCCCAACCTCATGAGCAGTTGGGCCCTAACAGTTTATTCTTTAAGGTGTTCAGAGCTCAGACTTTATTTCTTCATAAAAACATTATAAATGATCAAATTGAGCCAGGCTTGGTGGTGCCTACCTACCCCCAGCACTTAGAAGGGCTGAAGCAAGAGGATCACAAGTTCAAATCCCACCTGGGCAGCTTAGCAAATCACTATCCCAAAATAACAAAATACAAAGAGGTGGGAATATAGCTCAGTGGTAGCATACCCCTGGATTTGATCCCCAATATCACAAAAACCAAAAACAGAAACAACAAACAACAAATGACTAAGCTTGAAGATCAAGCAATAAAAGTCAGTTTAACTCCTTTGTAAGTGGGAAAGACAGAACTTGTGCTTCTTCATCAAGTTCATCCAACCACCCTTGACAGCACGGCAGGGCCTCCATCAGGGTTTAACAACTCTGGCACATTCTGCTCTCTTCCACATTCCTGCTTTGAATTATCAGAGAAATGCCAGGGCCTTCCTCATAACCTGAGCAGGAGTTCAGATCTTCCATCCCCAACTCTTTCCAATAAACAGAGAGAGAAATGTTTGGGTCAGTCATTCTCAGAATGCCTGCATTAGAGCCAGAGACATTACTGCCACCCAGAACAGGTTGTGGACATTCAGTGCTCCTGTCTCTGATGGTTCTGGAGTTAAGGCAGATAAAGGTGGGAGAAAAAGCTATGCTGTGGGTGAACAAACCTGAATTTGATTTTTTTTTTTTTTTTGAGACAGTTCAGGATGGCCTTGAGCTCACTTTGTAGCCCAGGCTGGTCTCCAACTCACAGAGGTCTTCCTGCCTCAGCTTACTGAGTGCTGGGATTACAAGTGTGCACCACCACACCTGTCTGAATGTGAATCTTGATTTGACCACTGTCTCTGAAGTCTTGGATCAGCGGCACTGCATGTCTGAGTGTTACTGGTGGTGTTTGTGTAATGAAAAAAAATAGTAAGTAAATAGGATAGCCGATTCTGAGGAGAGAGTTCATAGTTTTTAAAAGAATTCTAAAAGAATCTATCACCACCATCTCATCTCCCAAAAGAATCACAGGATCAAATGATCTGCTGAGTTCTCCTGGCCTTAGAACTTCACATCTTCGAATGGTGCTTTTTCATGAGGGACTCTCCACTCACGACTCCACTGTGGATGAGGACTCTCCACATGAGCTGCTGTCATCCCCCTCACTAGTTAGACAATAATCATCACAAAGAAGGGTTTTATAAACTTTTCTGCATGATTTCTCCTTCTTTAGAAATTTCTCTTGCTGTGATAAAATGTCTGTCATCTCTGAATGCTTGATTTCCAGACTGAGTCTGCATAGACTCAGCTAATGGGATAATTGGTAAGTCTTCACTTGGGCTTTTAGACTTTTTAAAAAATATGCTCTATCAATGTCGTCTTCAATTTACTTGACATGGTCTTTGCTCCTGAGTGTTCTGGAACAGAGACAAAGGCTGAAATACGAGGCTGGTCTCCTAATTGGCTTTTTTTTTTCTTTCAGGAAAAGGAGAGTTACACTGCTTATCCTGTGTGTGGAACTACCACTTCATGGGGGGAATTTGCAGCCTGGACTGTGCCGTGGGGAAATTCCGAGTGGGAGAGGTACTGAGAGCCAGGGTGGGTGTCACCCATCCTTCTAGAAAGGAGCATGAACTCAGTTCCTCCATATCCTTTGGGACAATCAAGAAATCTTAACGTTCCAACACTCACTTTTGTTTAAAAATGTTCACCACAGAACATTTTAAAATCTTCCATTGTATCATGAAATAACAGGGCTGCCCTCACTGTAGTCTTCACAGGAACTGAGAGGATCTAGAATAAATAATGGGGCAGGAGAATTTCAGAATGAACCCATGTTTCACGGTTACAAAGGTTTTAGTCTACATGAGAAAGTTATTTCAGGAATACAGACTGTCTTAAGTAGAAACACATGAACAAGGTGGGAAACACACACACACACACACACACACACACACACACACACACTTCATTTCCCATACTACTTCTTCACACTGTACTAAGAAGACCTCATCTGTGTGCATAAAAGCCATTGATTTTTGAGCCCACTCATTTCTTAATTGTGCCTCCAAACTTTAGCCAGTGAGTAAAACTCCATGAACACAAACCAGCACAGCCTCTGCTTGCTTTCGACTCTGGTAACAGCCACCCTCATTACAGTTTGGAGAAACTGCAGCTCATCGAGGTTAAGTAATTTGTGGAAGATCACGCGAGCAGTAAGAGAACTAGAACTGCATGGAGCAGAGTTGGTGCAATAGCGGCTGTTAGAACTCCTCCGCAGCATCTGTGGTGTGCCAAGAGGCTCAGTAATGCAATTTCCACTCCTTTTATTATTATTATCATCATCGATTGATCGTGATCCTGGGGATCAAACCTAGGGCCTCCTACGTGCTAGCAAGTGCTCTGCCTCTGAACCACCCCCAGCCCTGACATGCTTCCTGTGCTATTTTACTAGTCTTCCAAAGTTAACAAAAGTAGGATGGGATGGTATCTTCCCTAATCAGGTTTCTAGCACCAAGCACATAGTAACTTGTCAGGAGGAAAGCTACTTTTTTTCTTCTTCTTCTCATCTCTGGACTCTCCTGCCAATGAGATTTAACAGTTTTAGTCACAGAGTCACCATGTATTTCATTCCGGGTTTTGGCAGATGCCAGGTCAGAGACAACCAGAGCGCAAGCATGATGAACAGTGGAAAGTCGTGTGTCTTAGAGATGTAACAGCAAGGTCTGGAAGCAACATAAAGTAGGAGCACATCAAAAGGGATGTGCATGCCACTCGGCCCTATTGGTGGCACTGCCATGTGGGAGTGAGAACAGGTCTTCCAGGTTTTAAGAGGAAACTAGGAACTGCTTACACGTGCAACAGCACACTTGTGAATTATGGGAAATGAAGGCAGAATGCTTAAACCTATGACAGTCTATATAGTGTGAACCAGAGAAAACAAGCTCCTGTCCTGAGCTGTCCCAAGCATAGGATCTGTTGCTTCATAAGAAATTATTCTGGAAGCCTGTCCCCTACTTTGCCAAATCTCAAAGGTCAGGGCCAGGCACCGGTCTGTCCCTAGCAGGCAGTTGGTTCTTTCACCCAGCACAGTGAGAATGGGCCTGAGCGCACCGTCTTTCTGGGCCCGCCACCTGCCTCCTGCCTTAGGGAGCCGAGAGGAAATTCTGACTTGGGAGTTAATCCGTCTGCACTCAGAAGGATCCTCTTTGTTCTTAACAGGGCGAGAAATTCACCTGCGAAAACTGCCATGAGAGCTGCACAGAATGCAAGGGCCCCGGGCCCAAAAACTGTACAGTGTGCCCCGCTCCCCTGCTGCTGCACCCGGAAGATGGCCGCTGCCTGCAGTGCTGCAATGCCTCCGGGCCCCACTCCACCCAGGACTGCTGCGACTGCCAGGAAACCACGGGTGAGGGCGCAGTGGAGGGGAGGAGAGCGCAGGGAGATCCGAAGGCTGCCTTCCTATCAAGTGCCTTCTGCACGCCTTCCATGCCTGAATCCGCGTGTCCGTTATCCAGCTCGTGTTACAGACCCCATTTTACAGATGTGGAGACAGAGACCAAAAGGGCTGATTACATTAAGAGACTTACCTCGAGCTAGCACAGGAATCTTTTGGACAGCAAAGGCCACGGTCCTCCATCCCCATGCTGCCTCCCAGAGCAGCCATCAAGTAGGCCTAGAATTTGACCTTCACACATTTACTTTCTTAGTCTCCCTCCCACACATACTAAAAGAATTAGCTGCTACAGAAGCTGATAGCAGTATTATCTTGCTTTTGTTGAAGAATCATTCTATGGAAGTCAGCCCAAATCAAGGCTTTCCGTTAGAGAGCTCAAGCATTCTAGAAATATATTTTCACTGAAGGCTAAAACACAAGACCCAATTCACCAGTTTCCAGCCCACAGGTGTCTTCCAACCTCCAAGCCCATTCATATATGTGTCTTGGTTTTCACTGGTTGCAATCTCATATCTTCAATTAGTGATTTCATTTGATGGAAACAAACATTCTTTGTTTCTGAGATGGAGGTCTCTCTAAGTCACCCAGGCTGGTCTCAGATTCCTGGGCTCCAGAGAGCCCCCTCCTCAGCCAGGACTACATTAGGTTGAAATATTCTCCAAACATATTCTCTAGCCCACAAATAGTTGTTTTGTTGGGGTTGTAACATGCTGTGATCCCCCAAAACAGGTACTTATGGGAGTCTGTCCATTTGTAAATTTAAGAAAATCCCAAATCCGGAACTGCTACCAGCCAGTTATTTCTTATTTCTTTATTTGCAATACTAAATTTTACACATACTAGGAAAGTGCTATTTTTTTCTCTTTCCATCACAGTTTTTCAATTAGGTTTTGTTTCAGGTTTTTGGGGGTTTTTTTCCTCCTGTATTTAGGGCAGGGTCTACAGGCTCTACAGGGTCTTACTATGTAGATTGAACTTCTAGTGATTCTCCTGTTTTCAGCCTCCCATGAGCTGGAATTACAGGCGTGCATCACCACGCCCAGTCTCAATTGCTGTCTCAGCTTGCCCCATGGGCAGGGCCGGCACAGCACAGCAAGGATTGAACCCAGGCCACAGCACTCTGCCTGAACAGGTGCTTTAGTATGCTGAGCTATCAGGCTGGCCCTTCAGTTAGGTTCTTAAGGTCGTCTTTCCAGTAATGGGTTCTTCTTCGGTTTCTTCGGCTCTCCCAGGGCTCAGACATACCCACCCCAGTGTCTGACTGCCTAGTATGCGCGCTGTGCTTGCGAGGAGTGCTGACCCTCACTGCATCAGTGCTGCTGTGGGAGCCCAGAGCCTGCACACACGCGCACACACGCTGGGTGCAGTTTCTGAAACTTTGTTCCAATGAAGAGCTGTTTAGTAAGTTTCCTGGTGTCTTTGTGGCTCTTACAAAGACACTTGGAGGTGGGGCTGGTGAGATGGCTCAGTGGTCTAAAGCATCTACTTAGAACAAGCTCAGCAAAGCACATGGACCGCGGTTCAATCCCCAGCACCACATGCCAGCCAGCCCCGCCCCCTGGTGGGCTGAGCTGGCCACACACACACACACACACACACATAAATAAAATAAAATAAAATAAAAAAACAAAGACACTTGGAGTAACTAAAAAACCCCAAAGATTCTTGGGCTGGGTTAGAACTCAGCATGTAGAGTGCTTGCCTAACCAGGTGCGAGGCAAATATGAAAATATCACTCTTGCTTATTTACTTGCTCTTTTGTTCCTGAAACAGTCTACCCCTTCAGGGACAGCAGAGCACAAAGGCTGGCCTGCCTCTGCAGCCTAAGGCAGAGAACAGACAGGTAGATGATGCTGCATATGGGTCCCCCTACTTGAAGCCATCTCAGAAGGTCTCGTGTCCATTCTCTTCCTCCAGGTGGTAGTTACCCCAAAGTATCACACACAAGTTGTGTATCTATTCCTTTGGTATTTTCATTTCCTCCAGGGAACAAATCTGTACTGATATTAATAATGACAAATGGAATGATAGCAGTGGTATTACTCTAAAGGAAGAAGGGTTGGCCAGAAAGCTCAGTGGATTAAAGCATCTGTTTAGGCAAAGCACAGAGGCCGGAGTTCAATCCCCATCATGCCATGCCGGCCCACCCCTTTGGCATGCTGAGACAGTGATTGAGACTGGGTGTGGTGGTGCACACCTGTAATCCCAGGTCTTGGGAGGCTGAACACAGGTGCCCAGTCTCAATTGCCATCTCAGTGTGCCCCAGGGGAGGGGCGATCTGATCTACCTAGTGAGAGTCTGTATACCCTGTAGACCCTTATTAAAATGCTTTAAAGGAAAAAATTCTATAGATGGTCAAAATCCAATGAGAATAAGGATGAGGATAAAACAGAAAACTTGTTTAGCAGTACCAAAAAAGATGTTGGTGGTGCATCCTAGCCGCCTCATCAGATCCAATGAGCAAAACATCGTTGCACCTGGCAGCAGTTCACCTGCATTAACTAGATTGCGAACGCATCTCTCAAGTGGCTCAAAAACTTTACAGAGAACCTGATGCCTACTTGAACCTGCACATCAAACCTGGTCTAAGTGGTGTTTCACCCCCATCCAAGTACTACTAACCAGGTCCAACCCTGCTTAGCTTCTGAGATCAGATGAGATCGGGCGCGTTCAGGGTGGTGTGGCCATAGATTAAGCAGTGTTTTACCTAGGTTTTTGTACTGTCTTTCACATTCCTACAAGTCTGAGCTAAATTAAAGTGAAGCAAATTAGGTAAATCTATCATACCAACTGAATGTTAGCATTTATTTATTTATTTATTTATTTATTTATTTATTTATTTATATTTTAGGGAAGGGTCTACAGGGTGTTCAGGGTCTCACTAGTAGATCGGACTCATAGTGATCCGCCTGTTTACAGCCTCCCAAGAGCTGGGATTACAGGCATGTGCCCAGTCTCAATTGCTGTCTCAGCGTGCCCTGGGGGTGGGGCCAGCATGGCAGGCCTAGGGATTGAACCCCTGGCCCTTGTGCCTGCTTGCCAGCGCTTTAATCCACTGAGCTATTTGGCCGAATCTACTAACTGAATGAATAAGTGTAAAATAGAGACACCCATGACACTATTGCTAAAGTTACTGCTTAATCCTTCACTCTGTGGTGCTTCTGTGATTACTCCACCCTGTCAGGCAAGGAATGAACACAGGGGGCTTATGGGTGAAAGGGACAGAACTCGTGACTTCAGGAAGCTCCTTTGTGATCGGAGAAACTACCCATCACTCAAGCTGGCTTGCAGCATTTAAAGATGCCACTGTTTTCCTGAGTTCGATCCCTGGTGCTGAAAAAAAAAAAAAAAAAAAAGACGCCACTGTTCCTTTCCTGCCAGCTGATGGTCACAAAATTCCAAAAGGCCAAAAAGTAGTTGGCAGACCATTTTGCCTTCATGTCTGTAGAAAGCTGGATAAAGTGAAGATTAATAGGCTGGAACTGCTGTGTGCCACAAAGGTGGTCTTGTCTTGGACGGTGTTGCAGTTGACCTCCACTCCATGGGCCTTGGTTTCCTCAACGGCCACAACAAATTGCCCTAAGCAATTTCTAAGGCCCCTCGTGGCTTTAGGAGTCAGTAGTTTTACCCTTTACCTTCTCCAGCCCCCCGAACAACAGGTCAGTCCTGTTGGAGTAGCAGGCTTGCAGGTAGAGATAGAGGACTGAATCTTAGAAAAATCAGTCATCTTAAAAACAGCTAAGTCAAATAAAAACTTCATAGATGGTGAAATTTGAATTTCTGATAGTTATCAAATAGTCATTCTATTTTTTGCAAGCATTTAAGAATATAAAGACTAGGGCCAGGGAAATAGCTCAGCGATCTAAAGCGACTGCTTAGGCAAGTTTAGGCAGGCGCAGGGTACCGTGGTTCTATCCCCAGCACCACATAATGCGCCAGCCCCACCCTGAGGGTGGGCTGAGCCAGAAAAAAAAGAAAACAATATGGGGCCAGCCAGATAGCTCAGCGGATTAAAGTGCCTGCTTAGGCAGATGGAAGGGCCAAGAAAGGTTCCATCCACGGCGTGCCGTGACAGCCCTGACACCGGGGCACGCTAAGACAGCAAATGAGACTGGGTGTGGTGACACACACCTGTAATCCCAGCACTTGGGAGGCTGAACATGGGAGGATTACTATGAGTCCAATCTGTGTAGTGAGACCCTATAGACCCTGTACTGTACTAAATACAAAAAAAAACACTATTCTATTCCTAGCTCTCAGCATGCAAAGATGAAATATTTTCTCCGGAGCGAAATAAAAGAATCAACTGAGAAGGTTAGACACTGGATCTCAGACTGACCTTTTTAAAAGGACTGTGTTGTTACTGCTGGTTTTTTTTTTTTTTTTTGTTTGTTTGTTTGTTTGTTTTTTCGATATGGACAGGACTTGTGGGCTACAGAGGCAGTTTTGTAAGCTAGGCCTCCAGGAAACCATGGACAGCGATTCCACCTTTTAAGGTGTTCAAAACTAAGCATGAAGTTCCTTACCTCAGAAACCAATTTTCCTAATTCTGTTTCTTCTCTCCCCTGTGCCTCTGGGTCATCGTCCATCAGAGGAGTGCCTCCTTCAGAAGCCCGCCGGGCCTGCTGAGCGCTCCAAGACAGCTCTGCTGATCACCTCCTCCATCACCCTGGTGCTTCTGCTGGGGGCCGCTGTGGTTGTCTGGAAGAAGTCTCGGGGCCGCCCCCAGCCCACACAAAAGGCCCGCTATGAAAAGCTGACTGACCCTGCCAAGTCCTACTCCTACAAGAGCAGCTATCGCGAGAACAGCAACTTTGAAGAGGACCAGGTGATTGAGTACAGAGACAGGGACTATGATGAGGAAGAAGATGATGACATTGTCTACATGGGCCAAGATGGCACCGTCTACCGGAAGTTTAAATACGGACTGCTGGATGAGGAAGACGAGGTTGAGCTGGAGTACGATGACGAGAGTTACTCCTACCAGTAACAAGACGCCACTGCACCCCTCGCATCAATGGACTGGTTTTATCCGCACACCAGGCTACTGTGTGCATGTCTGTCTTCTTAAACCCAAGCCCAATGAGAATATGTAAGAATTCTGAAATATTTTCTGCTTCTTTTGAGTGGCAACACTGCATTAACAGTTCCTTCTCAACCATAATTGAGGGGCAAGACAACATTTGAAGGCATTTTCCTCAAAACAATATGTCAAGACCACAACATGCAGGAAGCAAAAGCAAGTGAGATTTGTAAAAAAAACTCTTTGATGTGATTAAATACAATGTGGGGGGTGGCAGAGGACCTACAGAAATTCTGTTTCCAGTATGCACTGTGAAGATATCTGCTGCTTTCTGGAATTCTGATATTTCTTTAACTAATTTTGAGGGGAGGAGGTACAAAAGTTTCCCTTGTTTGGGAGGGTATGTCTCTTCCTTTTAGCTGGGCTTAGGCAGAAATGTTTTGTAAAGGCCAAGAAAAGAGGGTCCTCGCCTCTTCTGCAGAGCACCCCTGGTGGTCAGAAGACATCTGTGCTAAGCCTGCTCAGGGTACATTTAGAGAGAGGCAGAGAGAAGCAGCATTATAATTGAGGCTTGACAAGTTCCCTGGGCCCCGGGTCCTCCCCAGGAACCTGGAGTCCAACAATCCCAAAGACAACAAGCTCAGGCCTCAAAGCCCAGTGCGAGGTAAAGCACCACATTTCCCAGCATTGCCCCCTTGTGATTTTCTAAGAGAGTTTTGTGGTAGGAAATAAAAAATGTCAATGTTCAGCTAACATAAAATAGATAAAATGGCAAATTCATCCACTCTAAAAAAGAATTTGACAGCTGAATCAGCCAAGCTTTCATCAGCACCTGATCACACAAGTGTAGATTTTCCACAGAAAAAGTTGGACTAGTGTATAACCTAAAAAATAAAGTTCAACCTGCTCTCCAGAAGCCATCATCCAGCTGCCGAACAACCTTCCGACCCCAGTCAGCGTCGTGAGTTTGTTCTCCCACTCCCCTGGCAAGTGGGCTTGTAGATCTCCGCAGCTGGAGAAGGTTTTGCAGCCGATAGTGATGCAGATGGAAGCGCCCTGGCTACAGGAAAGTAGCAGCAGAATCTTAGAGTTTCCCATCAAAGCAGAAGTTAAAAGCATTGCTAGGAGCAGAAGACCAAAAAGTGAAACTGATGTTTTCAGATAGTGGTGGTAAGCAAGGCAAAATTTATTACAAAGCTGCTGTGGACCTAAGTAATTCCTTTAAAAACAATCACTTCATTTATCCAAGTGTTACTGCAACTCTGTTAGGTTGGTATCATTGTTGTTCATTTCTATAAGAAGCCTAAGGCTTACAAGAGAATAAGTCACAGAAAGCTGATCAACATGGAAAGGATAAGAAAGACCTTAAAACATATGTCTTAAGAACAATGCTCCACTGGAACAGGATGAAAAAATAAGTATCCTAAATACAGTGAAATCATGTGTCTTGCTTTATTCTGTGATTTCAATATCCTAGGAGCTTTATGATCTTTATTAAATTCATATATACATATATTCAAATACAACATATCACTGACTTTCATCTACAAGAGACCTTCAGTCTATAGAAGTCTTGTTCCTTTAGCAGAAAACTCTTAAAACAAGGGTCAGCAAACATCATTTGGAAAGAGAGCCCTTGTGAATACTCCAGGCTTTGTGGGCTAACGGGTCTCTACATACTCATCTCTGCTGTGGTAACACAAATGTGGCCAGTACAGAAGGAGTGGTAAGCTGTGTTCCAATAAAACTTTATTTAGAGATAGTGAAACTTGAATTTCTGGTCATTATCACATAGTCGTCTTTTGATTTTTTTCCCCCAAGAATTTAAGAATATAATAATTGTTCTTAGCTCATAGTGGTACAAAAACAGGTGGTAGAAGAGATATCACCAACAGTGTGGAGTTTGCTGACCGTGGATTCAAAAATTCTTCGGAGAGCATATGTATCACATGTACATAGGATATGCTTCCCAGAATTTTGATCACTCAAAATTATCTGATCAGAATCTCTTTGAAGCCCTGATGGTTTTCTTTTCCATTCTTTGAAATATACAAAAAAGTGCCTAAAAGATAGTCATCATAGTCATGGAAGGACCTCTCAGCTCTTGCAGTGTATTTACACTGTCATCATAAGAAACAAGTCACTTTGTTTGCACTGTATTGCTCATCTTTCTTGACAATATAAAAACGCTAATAGACAGGATGGCATTTCTTCTTATAGCCAGGAAATCATTGTGCCTCCCAAAAATCTGTTTATGACACACAGGTAAAGGCTGAATGAGGTTGGAATGACCTGAAATACTAAGAAAAAGATGTGTTATTACTCTATGTGACCTACAATAAAGAGAAGTCTCCTGTTTGTGTGTTGGGAAGGTTTGACATCTTCCTTCTTTCTTCATGATCATACACATTATTCTCCTTTTCCTTTTGAATTCTATGTTAATAACTGTCCTCATAGGTAACTATGTGGTTGGGGGAAAAATCACTTTTGGTTTTCTTTTTGTAAATAATTTATTAAATTATTAAGAGAAGTCTTATTGACTTGTGGTGCAAATAATTTGGAAATATGAAGAGAATTCTTGTAGACTTGAAGTAAACCAAGATGTTGGATAAAAACTTGGAAAGTTTGGCCCATAGAGTGTAATTTTAAAATTGGAAATAAAATTAAATCCAGATCAGACAGTACTAGAGAGTTGCTTTTTAAAGGACTATTTCTGAGCATTTTCTGTGGACTTAGAACTATACCTTGCCAAGTAGGAGATATATAACAAGAGTTTTCTTTTCCTCCTTGTAGACCTCTACATCCAGTGGCTGAGCTAGTCTCATCAAGCACGAGTTTTCTGTGCTCTAAACCAACCAGTGCCCCCATCAGCCTTCACCCCTCTCATCTGAACCATTCCTGTTTCCTCTTGAATTACTGTTGAACTACAGTCTCTTTTCCCCATTTTGCCTCAACGCTGTCAGAGACCATTTCTAAGGTCCATCACACCACCCTGTCTGGCTCTTCGTCACCTATGCGGATTATGATATCCAAAACTCTGCAAAGACTGTGTCTCTCTATTTATCACCTAAACTGCTTGGCTCTTCTTCATTTCCCAGCTTCTATTATGCTGCAGTAGTGCCAAATAGCTTGTAATTTCTTCAGGATACCACCCTTTTATTTCACTTCCTTCAGGGCATGCTGTTCCTAGTCTTCTGGATGCTTCTTCCCCAAACTTGACCTGCTGGAAAATTCCTGATTGAATACCCTTTAAAATCTTGGCTCATATGACCTGTATTACAAGGACATACTGGCCTTCGTGGCAGAAGCCTGATCACTTTCCCACATCTCTGCTGCCTACATACTTTGTGCATATACCTTTTCACATCACCTTGTGATGTCACTGTTTGCTCACACATCTGTAAACATTGAAAGATGCCTTGAAGCTATTTTGAGCTATCTTTCTTTTTCTTTCTTTCTTTCTCTTTTGGTGGAACTGGGGATTGAACTCAGGCCCTTGCGCTTGCCAGGCAAGTGCTTATTACACTGAGCCATCTCCCTGCCCCCTATTTTTCTTTTTCTCAAAATTCAGCACAGTGCCTGGCTCTTAGTAAGCAAGCAAGAAATCCTTATAGGATTGAATTTTTATATATATATATTTTTTGGTACCAGGAATTGAACTCGGGAACTTGTACTTGCCAGGCGGGTGCCACTAAGCTCTAGCCCCAAATCCAGGGTTGAGAGGTATTTTTTTGTTTTGCTTTGTTTTGTTTTTTAGCAAACATCTGAACATTTATATCCATAAAAGTGCTCTTTCCAGTAGACAAAAGGTAGAAACAAACTAAATGTCCATTAATGAATGAATGGATAAGCGAATATGTAGTACACACACATAGAAGAATATCATTCAACCTTTTTT
>NW_004524671.1:6880495-6882126 GCF_000260255.1 Octodon degus | reverse complement strand
GCCATTTCCCCAGAACCTCCATGCTCTTCTTGACTTGATGGTTTGTGAAGAGAAATCTGTTGTTATTCTGATGGGTTTTCCTTTAAAGGTGATCTGTTTCTTTTCTCTAGCAGCTTTTAGTATACTGTTCCTGTGCTGAATTTCTGCAATCTTGACTATTATATGTCTGGGTGTGACTTTAATTGGATTGATGTTATTTGGAGTTCTATATGTTTCGGTTACTTAAATGTCAGATTGTTTCTCCATATTTGGGAAGTTTTCTGCTATTACTTCTGTTCATATTTTTTTATATCATTTGTATTGACTCCTTTCTCATTGATGCCTATTAGTCTCACATTGTTCATCTTTGCATCATCTTGCAGATGTTGAATTATTTTTTCCTGCAACCTAGTTGTTTCTAAGAGATCTTTTCTTACCTTTTCACTAGCTGCAATGGTGTCTTCAGGGTCTAAAAGCCTATTTTCACTTTCATTCAAACAGTTTTGTGATTGAGGTTTTAATTTCCTGCACAGCACTTTGAATATGCTTTATACATTCTATTTCTTTCCTATATTGCTCATTCAAGAATTCCATCATTTTTATATTCTTTCTATTTTTTTAATCAGTGTCTTCTTTAGAAGCACTTAGTATTTCTTTCATTAAAGTTATCATTTCTTTTTTAACTTCAGGAATTATTTCTGACCTGATTTCCTCTATACCTTTCTGCAGTTGTTTCTTTACTTCAGATGCTATTATTTCAGGTGAGATTTCATGTGTGTGATTTCCAATTTCTTCTATGCTAATGTCTTCTGCATTTGTTCTGGGTGGACTCGGGGCCTGAGAATGCATTTTGCTCCTTCTCTTTGTCATTTTGTACAGCACTGTCTTCTGACCTTTGGTGTAGAACTTAGATAGAGTTATTACCTTAGCTCCTTAGTTCAGACTTGTCCAAGTGGGTGTGGCTTGGGTCTAGTTACTGTGCGCTACTGCTTCCTGCTGTAGGCCTTGGAAGTGAACTCGCTGTGCTACTAAGGCAGGATGTTCTGCTCCTGGATCAGCTGGGTGGGTCTTGCCTCTAGCCTCTCTGCAGGGAGTTCTGCTGCAGGGTTCCACACCAGGCCCGTCTGATGGAGGAAGTTCCACACACATGACTGGCCTGGGTTCTGGCTAGAGTAAGGATCCAGAGGGCCCCAGGCAGACCTACTCAAATGTTGGTCCTAGGTGCTGGTTGGAGTGAGGGTCCACAGGGCTCCAGGATTGAGTTTTTAAAAGACAAGACTTCCTTTTTTTAAAATGTCTTTTTTGAGACAGGTTCTTGCTATACAATTCAGGGTGGCCTTGAGATCAATTTGTAACCCAAGGTGGTCTCAAATTCACAGCAATCCTCCTACCTCAGCCTCTGAGTTCTGGGACTACAGGCATGTACCACCACACCCGGCTTAAAAGACAAGACGTGTGTATGAAATAATTAAGCAGAGCAATCCTTCTGCCTCCATCTCCCAACTGTTTGGATGATAGGCATATACCATCATGCCCAGCTTCTTGCAGCCATTTTGATGTAATAAAAATGGGTCCTTGGGCCAGGGAGATGACTCAGTAGAATAAGCACTTCCCTGGCAAGCTCAAGAGTCTAAGTTCAAGCCCTGGTTCTG
>NW_004524671.1:6873879-6879460 GCF_000260255.1 Octodon degus | reverse complement strand
TGATTAAGCAGTGCTGGAGGCCATATCTTATATATTTAGTAAATTCCTATTTTCATTTTGTGTATAAATGGTAAGAAGGGAAAGAAGTGGGGTCAGTCAGTTAGAATGAAATAACTAGCCAGGCACTGTGAAACATACTGTAATGTCAGCACACTAAAAGGCTGAGCTAGGAGTATCACAAGTTCCAGCCTAGCCCAAACAACTTAGTAACTTAGCAAGACTTTGTTTCAAAATTGAAAACTAAAAGAAAAGGCTAGGAATTATAGCTCAGCATGAAAGCTTTGGCTTTGGCTTCAATCCCAGATAAAACAAATAAGATAACTGCAAATTGGTGCATGTAGAGGATGGTATCATGGGAAGATGATCTGCACTTGGATTTAATTTGGACTAGTAAAGAGATGGAAGCTGGGTATGGCAGCACGTGTCTGAAATCCCACCAGTTTGGGAGGCAGAAGGACTTGCTGCAAGTTCAAAGCCAGCCTGGATAATTCAGCAAAACTTTGTTTCAAAAGAAAAAATGGGAGGGCACTGAAGTTGTAGCTCAGCACTCCCTAAGTTCAGTCCCCAGTGAAAGAGAAAGAGCTCTTCCAATCTTCCAAGAAGGCACTGTATTATATAAGTCAACTGGAGTCCCCCTTCCCAATACATTCCCCCGGGGTACTGAGAGTGAACCCAGGGCCTCGGGCACACTGCACAAGTGTTGAACCACTGAATCTCAACTTCATCCTGATCTGACCTACAATGAGCACAATTCATGAAAAACTTTAGAGTTTGCCATGTTCCAGACTTCAGTTGCTAGGAAAATGGCCAGTGAAATCCATCAGATCTTGAGCTTGAGTTCTTTGAGAGAACTGTGAATCTATCTAAGAAAAAAGAATAAATCAAACTACTATGTTTGATGATTTCTATGGGCCAGGCCAGACTCTCTGATCTCACGTAACCCTTATAACACAAATGTTATAGGGTGGATAATATGATCCCTCTTTACAGTAAGGAAGGAAGGTTTGGGGAGGACACGCAAAGTCATCTAAATCAAAATGTCATGGTAGTCTAGTATTAGTAATCCCTTCCACAGTGCCTGTTATTAGGGACCTTGAAGTGGACTCCGGCCTTCTGCCAGGTGTTATGAAGCATGGCTAGAGGAAAAAGACAAAGAGAGAAGGCATAGTAACAGGGATCTGGGAAGTCCAGTTGTTCTTAAGCAACAAAAGGCCATGGGGCAGCCAGAATTTCAGTATTTATTGGTCATACTTGGTTTGGGGCAAAAGGCAGCTGGATGCACTAGACAAGTGACAAGATAAGACTTGAACAGAGAGAACAATGAGTCTCATAAAAGGGACAGAACAGCCAGATGTAAAACTGAGGTTATGGTAAGTGAGTAACTGTTCTGTAAAGGAAGGAATTGTCTTCCGGAGTCATGCAGGCTTCAGCAGACACATTATTGCATATCTTAGCTCTAAGTATCACAGCCCCTCTATCTGAGCTCAAGCATGGCTTTCGGTGATGGGCAGTGCAGCTGTCCACCAGACACACTAATTAAACTGAAAGCCACCAGAGAGCTCACCTCTATGCAGCCTGCAGTCCTTGCGAGTAAGCACAGTCACACTTGGTCTGGGGAGGGCAACAGGGCAGGCCTCCACAGCCCAACTGGGATTTGCATGTAAAGCTTTCTAGCCCATATTCCTTCTGCTTTACCACTCTGCTGTTAAGCAAAGAATAAATCCTTTGTCCATAATCCCTGAGCCCCATTTTGGGATTAGGTTAAGTGTATAGGACTGACTGAAACAATGTCACTAAGGGGACACAAGGAATCCATTCTGGGAGCCTGTGGATCAGATACAAGTCCAGAGGCACACAGAGTTGAGGGTGAATGGAGAAAGAAATAATTTTCTGTAATTATGAAGCCTAATAATATGTAACTAGGTTTTCTCCTATTTAAAAGTTTTCATAAGAGCTTCTATTCTATTGAAGAACATAATCTGAAGAATCCTAAATTTCCAGTATGCATTCAGAAGGGGTATCAAATGGAGATGACAAGCTGGTGGTTAGAAAATGTCACACTAAAGACTGTGGGCCCTTCACGCATACTCCTAACACCAGGATACTAGACCCAGTACTAGCCCAGGACTGGTGAGTGTGTGGGGGAGCTTCCAGCTTCCCTGCTTCTGCGGGACCTACGGGTCCCAGTCCAGGTGCAGCGTGGGTGAGACCCTCTTCCTCCCCCTTGGTACGCCCCCCCCACCACACCACAGCACATCCCCTACCCCACCTGCCCAGTAGGAATTTCTGCCACGTTCCAGGAACCCTCAGATCCAGTCCTAGCCCAGGCCCAGTGAGTATGTGGAACAGCTTCCGGCTACCCTGTGCTGGCGTGACCTACTGGTCCCAGCCCAGACACAGCATGGGCGATACCCTCTTTCACCTTCTTGGGATGCCCCCCATCACTCCATAGTACCCCCCACATCCCGCCCACAGAGTAGGAATTTCTGTCGTGTTCTGGGAACTCCCAGATCCACTCCTAGTCCAGGCCCAGTGAGTGTGTGGGAGAGCTGCCTCTCCCCACTACTCCAACTTGTCCCCTCCAGACTCAGCTCAGGCCTGGCATACAGGCATGGGGTGAAACCCTGCAGAAAGTGTAGGGGACAGAACCACCCAGCTAGTCCAGGAACAGAACATCTTGCCAGAGGGGCACAACAGGTTCACCCCCAAGGGCAGCAGCAGGAAGGCACTGAGCACAGCAGCCAGACCCAAGCCAGGCACAGCTGGAGAAATCCAAACTTTGTAGATCTGCACCTGAACTTCAGTAGGTGCTAAGGTTATAACTGCAACAAAGATCTACAACAAAGATCAGAAGACAGTGCTACACAAAATGACAATGAGAAGGAGCAAAATGCAATCTCAGGACCCAACCCCACCCATAACAAGTACAGAGGACACTAACACAGAACAAATTGGGAATTACACAGCTGAAAGCAATGAATCAACAGCTTCTGAAATAAAGAAACAGCTGCAGAAAGATATAGAGGTACTCAGATTGGAAATGAAAAAAGAAATCCCTGAATTAATAACATCTGCAGTAAAGAATCAAATGCAGAAACATATGGAGGAAACCCAATGCCCACCCAGAACAAGTGCAGAGGACACTAGCTCAGCTCAAATGCATGAATTAAGAGCATCGATAGCAAATAAGCAACAGCAGAAAGATATAGAAGAAATCAGAGAGCAATTCTTTTCTGAAATAAAAAAGGAATTCTCAGAACTCATAACATCTGAAGTAAAGAATCAACTACAGAAACATAGGGAAACCCAATCTGAAACACTGCAGTAAAAGAATTTATAACTGCTTCTAAAGAAGACATTGCTAACACCAGGATACACCTTGTGAGAATTAACAAAGTCTATTTTAGATTTGTGACAGAAAGTTTTCCACATACTGTGTAGGTAAACAACCAAGTTTAGATGCCATCAATTCTAATATGTAGTGCAGTGGTCCCTCACTTATCATGGAGGTTGCGTTCCAGACATCCCCATGATAAGTATAAATCAGCGAAATAGTGACATTATATATATTTTAGTATTTATATATATTTCACAGCTTTATAAACTCTTCCACACTCTTATAAATCTTTCCCACACTTTTATAAACACTTTTAATGTTCTTAACCATTTCCTATACGCATAAACCTATGTGATTTTAACAGCATACATATGCTGTACAGTACTGCAAAATCCTGTGATATGGTGAAAAATACACAGTCAAATAATTTAGATTAATATTTTTGAAAACCCACAAAGCAGTGAGTCCACAAGAGTCCAACCACAAAGTAGCAAGGGACTACTATAGTCTGCTCCTCATTCTGACATATACAGAGAGGAAATAGACTATGTTTCAAAAATAAATACAAGAATTCTATCCATGCAAGCCAGCCACTGACTCTAGATATATATATCTTGATCACTGCTCATCAAGATGTGATAATTAGGTAAATTATTCTGAGAACAAATAAAGGGCTGATCAAATAGCTCAATGGATTAAAGCGTCTGCAAGCAGGCACAGGGGCCAGGGGTTCAATCCCCAGGCCTGCTGTGCTGGTCCCACCACTGGGGCACAATGAGACACAATTGAGACTTGGCGTATGCACCTGTAATCTTAGCTCTTAGGAGGCTGGAAACAGGAGGATCACTACGAGTCCGATCTAGTAGTGAGACCCTGAACACCCTGTATACCCTTCCCTAAAAATACAAAAACAAACAAAAAATAAATAAAAATAAAGAAGACCAACATTGAAGGATATGTTTGGAGTTTCACTTTTCTAGCTGCTGATATGGACTTACATTGTTCTTAGACATAAACTAACAAACAAAAAAATGAGCCATGAAGGTGAAGAAAAAAAGATTGGGCCTGTTCTGTTTATTTCTATAACTGTAGCACCCAGCACACAACATGGTACATATGCAATATTGTTAAGCAATAACAGCAATTAAAATGATTACATTTATCTGCCTTATAAGCCAAGAGCTAGCCTTCCCAGGTCACACTCAGCTCTAAGAAGGGCTGGAAAGCAAATATCTGGTAAAAGGCAAAGAGATTCTCATCCTGGGCTTGAATAGTCATGACTTCTGGGCTTTAGCATCTGCAATAAAATTGTTTCATCATCAAGGAAAGAGAGGGTAGGGCAAGGCAGCTCTTAGGTCATCTGATAAGAATGCCTGTAACTATACTTGGGCATGGCATGAGAGCTCATAATCATAATCCCATGTACTTCAGAAGCTGAGGCTGGAAGAGTGAGCACTTAAGGCCAGTCTAGGCAACTTAGTTTTAGGTTTTCTGATTTTTTTTAAGGTAGTAGGGATTGAATCCAGGTCTTCGCACTGAGCTACATCCTTATCCATTTTTAATTTTTCTTGTGCTCTCAAGAAATTGCCCAGTATAGACTCAAACTTGTGATGCTCTAGCATCTGCCTCCCAGAGTGCTGAAATTATAAGGCATGTGCCACCATGCCCAGTTCAATCTGGTCAATTTAGCAACCTCATCTCAAAATAAAATAAAAATGCTAGGAGTGGAGCTCAGTGGTAGAGTACTTGTCTAGCTGGCCTGAGGCCCTAGCTTCAATCCTAAATACCACAAAATAATAATGATGATAATGATAATAAAGAACATCTATTATTTCAATAAAAGTATACATTGAGAATAAACAATCCAACCCCAGCCTGCAAAGGAAATTATATAAAGCTTCTTAAATGAAGCTTAATACACTAGTCTTGAAGACTTCAAATTGTCTCTAGATTACTTATAATATGTATAAAATGCAAAAGTTATCTGCATAGTTGTTAAATTGTATTTATTGTTTAGGAAATAACAAGAAGAAAAACTTTTGTATAGACTCATTTTTTTTCCTGAATCTTTTTTATTTTCTACTTAAAACATTTTTTTTGGGCTGGAGAGATGGCTCAGTGGTCTAAAGCACCTACTTGAAACAAGCTTGGCAAAGCACAGGGACCACGGTTCAATCCCCCAGCACCACATGCCAGCCAGCCCCGCCCCCTGGTGGGCTGAGCTGGCCACACACACACACACAA
>NW_004524671.1:6866559-6873779 GCF_000260255.1 Octodon degus | reverse complement strand
CCAGCACCACATGCCAGCCAGCCCCGCCCCCTGGTGGGCTGAGCTGGCCACACACACACACACAATAAATAAAATGTAATGAATAAAAATAAATAAATAATTAAAAAAAAACATTTTTTTTGGTATGGCCTTGAGCTCACTTTGTAGTCCAGGATAGTCTCCAACTCTCAATGATCCTTTTGCCTCAGTTCGCCAATGCCAGGCTTATAGGTGTGTATCACACACCTGGCTTAAATTTGTTTTGTATAGAGAGCTCTTCTCAGTCCTTGTTGTAGTGGCAACCTAGGAAGTTTATGTCTGTAATCCTAAGGAAAAGTTATCGGAATTCTAGCAAGTTAATTCCAAGTTACCTCTTCCATAGAAAGAATGAAGACACTAAGGCATATTTGTAGTTATAGGACGCCAAGGGGCCCTAAGTCCAGCCATGAAGATGGCTGACCAGCCCAAAGGCCTCAACCCAGAGCTAAACCCAGGTTGACAGTCAGAAGGGAAGTGTTTAGAGGATTAATGACTGTGAGAGTGGCAAGAAGTAGGCGAGTGCCACGAGCTGGGCTACATGGGAGAACTGAAATCACCTCTGCAACATGCAGAGGAGGACCTGCACAGAAACAATGTGCATTACACAACTGAGATAGGAGCTAAGGTTTTGAGGTTGTTGCCTCTGCTCTGATGTGTAATCTTTCATGCACTGGGAAGTCATAGCCTCTTATCTTGAGGCTAGGTCCCAGCCCACAGTGTAGATCACTTAGCTCCCCATTCTGCCTTGGCTCACAGTTTATTTGGGAGATGGGAGGAGGGTGGTGAGGAAGCACTGCCCTGTTAATCTTTGCTTCAAAGACGACACATCAGTGGCTCACTGGACTGATTTACATTGCTTACAGCCTACTGAGAGGAAAAGGAAACGTCCTGGCAAGCTCTGTATATATCAATGTATGGAAATAGGGCCAGGTTCAGCCATAATGGAGACAACTGCGCCTCCTCCAAGGAGAGTCACCCAGGTGGTCCTCCATAGTTTTGATTGTGTGGCACTGGTATGGAACTCGGGTGCTCTACCACTGAGCAACATTCCAGCCCTTTCTATTGTTTTAATTTTGAGATGGTTTTTGTTAAATTGCCCTGATTGACTTTGAACTTGATCCTCCTGCCTCAGTCTACTGAGTAGCTGAGATTAGAGACACACATAGTCATGCTTGTGTATTTTCCTGAATATTTTCGATCTGCAGTTGGTTGACTGTGTAGATAAGACTCGATATGGAGGGCTGACGGCACCTGTAGGATATGAAGCTAAAGTATTCATTTTTCCTCTCTGCATAACAGATTCACAAAGCTTGTTGTGTAAAGCAGAATAAATGTATAATCTCACGATTTTATAGGTCAGAAGACCATGTGTGTTCCTCTGAGTTCTCTACCTGTGGTCTCTCAAGGGCAAGACCAAAGGACCAGCCAGACTGGGCTGGATTATTGCCAGGAGGCTCTGGAGAAAAATGACTGTCCATGGGGCAAGGTGGGGCAGAGACTGTTCTTGTCCCTGTGGTTTCTCTCTTGGGTGTAGTCAGGGTCATTTTTAGCTCCTCAAGGCAATTCTCTAGTCTTCTGCTTGGCTCCTTTCTCTTCAAAGCCATAAACTGTATATGGAATCCTTTTAGTATTTTGAATCTTTCAGAATTTCCCTTCTACCATGAGCTGAAGATAACTTCTTTGATTTTAAAGCCCTTGAGTGATAAGGTTAGCCCACTTGGGTAATCTCCATTTGGCTAGGATGTAATCACAGCCATGAGATTTCATTGTATTCAGCCATGGGGTTTACTTAGGATGGGAAACCTTTAGAGGCTACTATAAGGCTTGAATTAGACATGATCCTCCCTGCACCCAACCGGTTTACCAGCAGAGGCATTGTTCTCCACAGGGACTCGGCTCAACACTGAGGCTGTCATCTGCAAACACAGGATGTCATAAAAGAGGTAAGATAGGACAAAGAATCTTACAGGTCCCTGGACATCAGGAGACACCCAAAATTTTACACGGCATACTTCAAGGACTCTGTCCATGGAGGGTCAAGACAGCCAGAGAATTTTGACCACAGACATTTATTAACATCTTCCTGCCTACTGTCTCTTTTCCTCTTTTAATCTCTGTTGTTAAAAGGCTTGTTTCTCTTTGTTTCCCTACAGATGGCCTTACCACCCACTGTCCGTCTGCACCAACATACTAAACCCTATGCCTTGTTGCTTTCACCAAATCCTGCTGAGCTGTCTCTGCCTCACTTTATTGTTCCTTTACACCTACTTTAAGACTCTGTCTTCCATAACCAATAACACCATTTTGGAAATCAATTTCAGCAAAATACAACATGTCTTAAATGTTTGTTGTGTTTGAATTTACTAGTTCTATGCTGAAAAATAGTATGGGCAGCATCAAAGCTTTCACAAGAAGCTGTTTTGTTTATAATTTGAAACTACTATTTTAAAGAGTTTAAAAGTTTCAAAGATTATACCAAAATATGACTGGTTTTAGCTTGCTGGGCATGGTGGCACATGTGTGTAATCCCAGGGCACAGGAGGTAGAGACAGGAGGATCACCGTGAGTTTGAGGCCAGCCTAAGCAACATGGTGAGACCCTGTCTGAAAAAAGAAAAAAGCTATAATAGTTACATGTAATAATAAGCAAGGTATAACATTTATGAAAATAACATTTTGTGTTTATGCCCAAATTAATAAATTTTAAAATGCATATTATGCATCCTAAACTATGAGAAGCAAAGATAAATAAGACAGATGGATATATGTACAAATAATGAACCCTAATGTGAAAGAAAATTGTAATCATTGATGGAGGGAGGCAAGTCACTGGAGCCTGAAGAAAGACTGTTAGGGAAACCAACCGGATACAAACGCATAGCTCTGGGAAAGGAGAAGTTGAAGGATGTGCTTTAGAATAACAAGACCTTCATACCTCATGTACTCGTTGATACACTGTGTCACCTTGAGAAGTTTAGAAGTTTAATTAAGTGGCTCAGCAGAGAGGTAGCATTCTTACTTCGTAAACATCCTCATCCTGTGCAAAAGGAGGTCATGGACACTGTGTGAGTTCTACACCCCCAGCCTCAGGGGAGCCTGCTTATAATATAAGGAGGGGAGAGAGGTTGGCTGGAAGCCACAGCTGCCACCCTTCCCTTTGCTCTTCACTATTTTCTGCTGTCATGAACTGTAGTTCTCTGCCATGTGCCACTGTGCCTAGGAGCCAACCGAGTATGGACTGAAACCTCCACAAACTGTGAGATAAATGAACATTTCCTTCCTTCATTTTGGGTGTCAGGTATTTTGTCCTGGCAATGAATAAAAAGAAACTGAGACAAAATTTTTGTATCAGGAGTGGGGTCATTGCTGTGACTACCTGACCATGTTGTTCAAGAGCTTTTGAGAATGGCTTATGGGAAAAGATAGAAAAGGTTTGGAGATGTTGCCTACTGGCATGGAACTGGAATGCCTTTGGCTCTTCTATGTGGGAGATTCTGTTCAAAGCACAGAAGACCAGAATGCTAATAAAAATTCTGCCTGTAAAGACCAGGGGAAAGTTTGTGCTGCGAAGAAGGACTGCATGGGTTGGTAGACTCCAGATGATGTGTGTTAAAACTTAGCAGAAAGTTTTTCTGCATTTTGGTCCTGCCCAGAGACTTTGCCTGAGACTGAGATTAGCACTTTGGACTAGTTCACCTAAAAAAGGAAATCTCAAGGCAGTTGAATATTGAGGCAGTGACATGGCTATTGTTGAGTGCCTTTAGTTATATATATTTTGAGAGTCAAGAGCAAAGAACCCAGCAGGATAATTTTAAATGTTGTGAGTTTGGCCAAAAAGAAAGTGTCAGGAAGGCCATATACTGCAAAGATAGATCTGAGATCTCCATTGTCCAGGAGGAACAAGAGAGTAGAAAAGATATCCTGAGGGCACCACAGGAGGTGGCAAGTTCTCAGCCTTTGTAACCTCAGAATTGCAAGGGTGAGGGACTTTTCTTTGAGGAGAAAGTTGCAGAGCCCCATATTCCAGAATGGAGACAGCAGCCACACCAGGTTTTAGAATGGCACCAGCATAGAGAATTTGTTCTGTAGAACCAGAGTCAGAGTGCTCAGCAATCCAGGCACTTGACCCCTACTTCCAAGAGAGAAGAAAACCTGGCTACTGCTCCAGCTAGCAGCAGACATTGTCATCATCTGTGTGGTGTTGGTTTTAGGTGCATTTAGAATGCAGGAGTTCTAAGGCTAAGAAGGCTTCCACCTAGATTTCAGAAGTCCTGAGAGACCAGACAATGAGCCCCTGAGAGGGCAGTGTGTAAATCTGTGAGTAGAAGCCTATTCAATAAAAACCTCAGAAGTTTGGAAAATCCAGGAACAAGGATTGTCTGAGAAAAACTGCAAGGAGGGAACAAAGCCAGCCCCAGAGAAAAGTCATGGGAGCTACCAGCAAAAGTGAAGTAGGGGTAGAGCCATGTAAGGATTTTGGAGCTCACAACTTGTTACAGGTTTCTTTAGATGGAACTACAGGAATTAATGTTTGTCCTTCTGGATTTTGGACTTGCTTTGGTCCCAGTGCTTTGTATCCTGCTGCTTGTATCTTTTAGAATAATAATGTTTTTCTTGTGCTATTGAATGTTGGAAGTGTTTCACTGTTAATTTGTATAGGGGTTCACAGCTAATAGTTTGCCTTAGATCTTGGAAGAGACTTGGGACTTGGACTTTTCAGCAATGCTGAGACTGTTAGGACTTTGGCAACTCTTTTAGAGATAGACTAAAATGCCTTTTACATAAAGAGATGTGCATGAGTCTTTGTGGGGAGGTGCCCAGGGGCAAAATGTCACAGTTCTAATGTAATACAATGCTCAAGTTGTAAAATGTTAATAAGCATGTCTATGTATCTGGAAACTTGTTTAAGGAAATGTCTGGTTGCCAAGTTGAGAAGGGGTGAATTGTACTGGTTGATTACATTGTGTCCAGTTGAGAAGTTTAGAAATTTGATTAAATGACTCAGCAGAGAACTAGGATTCTTACCTTGTAAACATCCTCATCCTGTGCAAAAGGAGGGCATGGACATTGTGTGAGTTCTACACCCCCAGCCTCAGAGTAGCTTGTTTATAATATAAGGAGGGAAAAGAGGCTAGCTAGAAGTCACAGCTGCTGCCCTTCCCTTTTTTCTTCACTGTTTTCTGCTATCATGAACTGCAATTCTCTGCCATGTGCCACTGTGCCTGGGATCCAACCGAGTATGGACTGAAACCTCCACAAAGTGTGAAATAAATGAACTTTTCTTTCCTTAATTTTGGGTGTCAGGTATTTTGTCCTGGCAATGAGTAAAAAGTAACTGAGACATCTCAGTAATGGTGGAAGACAAGTTTGCTTTATTTTGTCCTGTGGCAATATTATAGATAGTTGAGTAATTTAGAAATATTATATAGAGTCAGATAGGCCTGAACCTTCAAGAGATCAGTGCAGAAGGCAACTTGGTAGAGGTGCATTCATTGAAGGGCAGGCCTCAAGGCAAAGAGGAAGGACTACAACAAAAAAGGGGATATCGATAACAAAAAAAGGGGATATAGATGAATGACCATTTTGTATCTGTGTATTCAAAATGGTTAGGATAGATACATAGCTACATTCTCTTAATTCAAGGAATAAAGGGATTTATTCTAATAGTGTTTTTAAATAGGATATCTTGTCTGCATCTTGTACAACAAATAACCACTAGGAAGGCAGTATGCAATGTGTGAATTATTGGAACTGTCCTACCAATTTGACCTGAAATTGTCTCATTACCATTTATTTCTCAATAAAATTATGGAAAAAAATAAATAAAAATTTCCAAAGCCAAAAAAAAAAAAAAGAAGAAGAAGAAGAAGGACCACAGCCACGTACTTCCTTTAGGAATGAACAGCATGATTGATACTCTAAATAGACATCAATCACCTTGAGTGGAGGATCAAATCTCCTTACCCTACTCCTTCCTGTTCTTCCTCTTTGAGCTTGCTACATGACTGGCCTTCCCATCTGACCCTACTTAATCAATATTACCTAAGTGACAATACTCATACTCTTATTGGTTGACCATAGCTTTAGCCCACCTCATACCTACCTTATGATTTCCAAATGAGTCAATATCATCTAAGTGACTATACTTGTAATCTTCTCAGTTGCCTATAGTTTCATCCCCCTTTACACCTGCCTCTCCTTATAGTTTTACTCTATAAAACACCCTTAAGAAGCAGGTTCTCCAAGGGCCACTCACTCAGGACTCCCTTACGTCCTCTTAGATGCTTTTTTTCTCTCAATATATTACTTTCTACTCTTAACCTCTGATGATTCTAGAATTCATTTTTCAGTTTTAGAGAACAAAAACTTGGCATGTCAGACATCTAATTTCCCTTACGTTATTTGAATTATTTGGAGGCCCTACACCATCCCTGTATCCTGCACCTATTATCAGTTAGTAAAAGATACCTTTCAAATGAACTTTCAATTGCAGGTCAATTTCAAGCAAACATGATAAAGAACATAATAAAGGGGCCAATGTAGGCCCCCTTGGAATTAGTAGGGATAAGGAAAAAGTATTGAGGAGTATCTTTGGTGGACTCTACCCTTCTTCCTATGCTCTTATTTTCTAAGGCACTCATGGATCTAAAGGAAGGGAAAGCTTCCTTCTAATACCATGGTGTCATGGTAGATGATACCATGATTAGAATCATAATTCCTATTTGTTTGTTTGTTTATTTATTTATTTATTTATTTATTTGGTTACACATGCATTCTAACACTGAGCTGTATCCCCAACCCCTAATATTTACATTTATAAAGATGGCCTGACATAATGGAAATATCATGAATGTAGAGGCTACAGATTCCTAGGATGAAATGCAGCACTATCACTGTCTAGTAGAGAATCTTAGAATTACTAAATATCTCTGACTCTCTGCTAGGTGTGGGAAAACCTGCCTTCCAGACCTCCAAAGACTGCTGAGAAACACCTTGAGGAAGGAGCAGCCCACATGAATTGCATCTGAAGGGCAAGAGTTCAGTCACTGCTAACTTCCTTTCCCTGTTCACTGTCACTTTAGTAGAAATGTCAGCTACTAACATGAGTGAAGGGTCTCCTACCAATCTGTTATTTTGACTGGGTTTTGTGAAGCAAGATTACTCAAAAGAGAGGAAATGTAGGGGCCAAGGAGATAGCTCAGT
>NW_004524671.1:6864656-6865967 GCF_000260255.1 Octodon degus | reverse complement strand
TTCTTTCTTCTTTCTTCTTTCTTTCTTTCTTCTTTCTTTCACAGAACCAGGGATTGAACTCAGGCCCTTGTGCTACAGGCAAGCACTTATTCTACTGAGCTGTCAGGCTAAGTTCAAAGGATCACAAACTTGAGCACAACTTGGGTAACTTAGTGACTTAGTGAAACCTTGCCTCAAAATTAAAAAAAAGTAAGACTGTGAGTGTATCTTGAGAAGGCCTTGAGTTCAATTACCAGTACCACCACCAAAAAAAAAAAGAGGGAACGAGTTAGTTTATGCTAATGGTAATAGACTAAATAGACAAACTCAGCAAAACCTGTCCAGAATCTTCCTGGTCTCTAGGATGGACCTTTTTTCCTTCCTACGAGTGGGGAGGGACCCTCTAAATGAGGCTTTTAGGACCTACTGCTTGTCTACGAAAAATGTTCCTTTCTCCTCCACTCCCACATGACACTTAGACTTCTATGACTTCAAAAGACCTACAGCAAGCAAGCAGTTCTGCAGGGGACACCAAGTGGGTTAATTTAATTCAGTTATGACACTACCCACCTGGAGAAAGCATCAGATCTCAAAGCTCAAGGTTTCAGTCCTGTTATCGTTTGTGTCTAAGTTGTCCCCCCAAAGCCTTATGTAGTCAGTGGGGTGGGCTTGTAGAGTCAATGATTAATTCAAGATCCAATGCTGGGCTTGTGGGCATGCGTGCTCTCCACCATTGGGTGGATAGCCTAAATGCAATATAGGAAGGGACAGAATCTGGCTCACTTCTGCTACTCCTCCTTTTTTGCTCTTGCTGTTTTCTGCTGCCATGAACTGCTGCCTCTGCCATATGACACTCTACCTTGGAGCTCACTGATTATGGGCTGAAACATCCACAAACTGTGAGATAAATAAACTTTTCCTTCCTTAATTTTGCATGTGTGGTATTTTGTCCCAGCAATGAGAGAAAAGTAACCAAGACAAGTTACCAACTATCCTCAACTTTCAACCCAAGTTCAGGACTCCAAACTTCTGACCAACCAACTAACTACAAAGTGAAGTTCCCACAGCTTCTGCTAGGTTTGCTAGAGCAGGTCATGGACTCTGGGAAAAACCATACTTTACTGGTTTACTACAAAAGATACAGATGAGGAGATGCACACAGTAAAAAAAAAAAGAAGGGGTGCAAAACTACTATGCCATCTGGATAAGCCACCTTCTAGGAATCGCCTCATGTTCAGCCATGCAGCAGCTTCATTTTTTTTCAAAGTTTTATTGATAAACAGATAGCAATGAGACAGTTTCAAATCAAATCGGAAGTACAGTTTCAACAAA
>NW_004524671.1:6853690-6863071 GCF_000260255.1 Octodon degus | reverse complement strand
AATACTCCATTGTGTAAAAATACCACATCTTTCTCAACCATTCCTCAGGTGATGGGCATCTTGGTTGTTTCCAAGATTTGGCTATCACAAATTGTGTATGCAGCAGCTTCATGAACCCCATCTTCATGGGTTTTTCTGTGACTTCATCACCAAATACATGTGACTAGAGCATGGATAACCATGTCAAAATGTGACTAAACAAAAAGGTCTGATCTGATGAGAACAGATGGGGAGGCAAGCCAGCAAGCCTATCTGTCAGCATCCTGGGCCTCCCCATGCAAGTTTCCTCTCTCCACACACAAGCAGGATCCCTCTACAATGAGGATAGGCCAGAGAACTCTTTGTGGGGAGCTCCAAGATGAAAGGTAGGGGAAGTCAGTTTCTATGAACCACCTTCAGGGAGAGAAATCCTAGTTCTCATTGCCTGCTTCAGGAGACAATTATGAGCAGAAAGGCAGGCCTGGGAGTTCTTTTATCTCTAGATTTTATAGTAGGCTTTGGAGAAAATGTCTTGAGGAAAAGAAATTCTCATTGCTATTACAGGGAGGAAACAGGAATGAGATGCAAGAGAGCAGCATGTTGTGAGGTTAGTTCTGAGGCCTGCCAGTGCCCTTTATTTCACCAAGGACAGTGTCGCAGGGTGTGATGTTCCTCTACTTGAAGCCAGCCAGTCTCCACCCTGCAGAAAGCAGCAGTTGTCTGGACTTTAGACCTGAGATGGAAACCAGAGCTGTGTGAACAGGGCAGACTAAGGCTGGAGAACAGAAGATCAGAAGGCTGTGTGGAAGCCAATAAAAAAACCAGCCTGGGGGTGGATGTTGTAGTTTTCAAAAGGTTGTATTTGGCCTCAGTTCTACAGCCCAGGTCACTGGCCAACAAAGATGACTTAAGAGTATTTTCAGTATTGATCTGTTCATGCAAAAAGAGAGAGACATAGACACCAAGTTAGATAACTGCTCAAGAAGTGTGGAGGCAAAGACAGAATCCTTGACAGGTCTTTTCAGCCAGACTTGGTGATATACATCTCTCGGCTGAGAGGGATCTTGAGGGACCTCTGGGATTGATGCTACAGGATGTGCCAAGAACAACATCTCTCTCTTCCTTGGCCTGGGCCTGGAATTTTTGTTCTCCATGATCCCTTTGGCCAAACTCCATACAGAGTCCTTTATTGCTTTTGTAAATTCCTTTGCAGCACAACTGTATAAAATCTGGATGATTTGTCTGTTTTGCAAAAAAGAGGACAGATCTTCATTTACAGTTTCTTTTAAAGGGTAATTTGCTGGTCAAATCAATCTTTCCCCATGGGTGCATTTCTGATAATCTTCAATAGACGTCTCCTAAGTTACACTTTTGAGTGTGTGTCTTTTTTTTTTTTTTTTTTAAGTCAGGGTCTTTCTATGCAGTTCACACTAGCTTTGAGCTCACTTTGTAGCCCAGGCTGGTCTCCAACAATCCTCTTGCCTCAGCATCCCAAGTGCTGGGATTACAGGTGTGTACCACTACATCCAGCTCTTGCTTTTGAGTGTTAAAGAGGACAAAGGATGTGGTAATCTGTTCTAAGTGGTACACGGCTACACCAATGTTATTTCCTTATTTACTTCTTGCCCACCTTAGGGCAGGCATGCCATTCATACTATGGAAATGGGAATGAATCAAACATTATCTTCAGGCAACCACCTGGATCTGATTGCTCAGAAAATGAACCAGGTCATCTGGGAGTGGCTGTGTAATCTATGGGGTCTAGTGTAAAAAGTATTCAGACTGATTTTTTAAATTTTATTTGCATTTATTTTATGTTTAATTTATTCTCATGCCATAAGGATTTGTTTCTTCAGTTTCTTCTGGGATATCTTTTTCTTCTGTGCAACTTCCTCCTCTGGTTTAGGAACAATTTCTTCGTTTTCAGTTAGAATCATCTCAATATGGCAGGGGGAGGTCACGGATGGGTTAATCCGGTGTGAGCTCTGTAAGTACGGCAGCGCATCTTGGGTGTTTTGCCACCTGGATATGTTCAATAACCAGAGAATCTACATCTAAGCTCTTAAGCTCAGCAAGACTTTCTGCATTTTTAAGCATGTGCAGCAAAACGTGAACCCTCTTTGTGGGCCACTGACCGTGCATCCAGTCCCTCACTGTTTGGCCTGGGCACACCTACCAACTCCACCATTGTAACACCAGAATGGTACACATGGCTTCTTTAATGTGACATCCTTCAGATACTTGATGGCCTTTTGGATATGCACACCCTTGATGGCCTGGGCAGTTTCACGCATGTTCTTAAAGTGAACGTGAAGATGAGCCTCTTGATTTGCATGATTCTGCGGGGTTTTCAGGGTCAAGAGAGTAGCGAACCATTTTCACAGGTCACCTCAGGCCACTCAGAGAAAGAGCTCAGACTTTCTGATGGCAGCAGCAGAACACTGAGCTAAGCATGAAGCCTTGTGAGCTGCCCACCTGGCACACTCACTGAGCGGCAGCTGTGCCAATAGTCAGAGCAGCAAGTGACCTGCAAACATCCTCCGGTGCTGCATCACCGTCACTCCCAACCAGGCTAAGCAGCAGGAAGTGGAGATTTTCAGAAGCACTCTTTAAGATCTACAGAGCATGTGGACATAACGTAACACTGAGAAAGATGTCTTGATTTAGAAAGGGAAGATCTTTTGAGGCAAAAAAAAAAAAAAACTTAGTTAAAAGAAAGCTGGTCTTCAAGCCCAGAATATCTTCATGTCTATCTTAGCTCAGACATGATACTGGCCTAGTCATATGAAATAATGTATGTAGCTGTGCTTCATATGTTACAAACTTGGAAACTGACACGTAAACCTCAACTACTGCCATTTTTAAAGGGAGTTCTTGAGTCTTTTAAAAGGTGATGCATACCCACATATCATGACGCTGAACCTCATCTGAGTTTTGCAATGTGTCCTTCCTCCAAAGTGCAGAAGGCTTTACACTGTTCCATGTTAACTTTTTTCTCTTGGGGCTAGGGAGATGGCTCAGTAGAATAAACACTTCCCTGGCAAGCACAAGGGCCTGAGTTCAATGACTGGTTCCGCCAAAAGAAGAAAACAAAAACTTTTTTTCTCTCATCTCTTGTTTTCACTACCTTTGTGCTACAAAACAGAAACAGAAAACTAACCAACATGTCAATCGGTTAACTACACATGTCACTGGCTTGAAGTGTTCGTGGCGCTTTGAAGGGCAGGAGCTGAGGGAGGGCTGGGCATGCTCCACCAGGCTGTCTGGACTGTGACTTCAGGGTTGTGTTCGCTTAGCCCAAAGCCCAGGACGTTGGGATGGAGACAGCACAGGAATGACTCAGGAGGATGCACACATCCTCTGCTCTTTTCATCTTTCCTTAACTTTTTGCTGCTCTTAGTAGCAAAGACAGAAAAATCTGTAAGGTTGTTTGGTTATTGAAGTTTTCTTTCTCATTCCTTCCCTGGAATCTTTGTTCAATAAACAATGTGGAATGAACATAAAGGATGTCCACAGGAGCAAACTCACCTTACTTCTAATTCACATTTCCAAACCTCTGCCATTTACAGAAGTCTCCTCTGCTACTCCTGTTTTTGCCACACCTCCAAGGCACTAGAAAGATGCCTGGGCACAGTGCTCCCTTTATGTACTAGGTCTGGCTCAGGGAAGGAGTTCATGGTCCCTTCCACAGAAAAGCTTTCAGCACACACTGCCTAGAGGCCTAGCGAATGTGATACACCACATGAGGGTGATGAAAGTGAAGTAAAATGAAGTGGAATGTCTTGGGAAGACTGTGTGCATGTTCCGTAAGGTCTGGGACATTGTTTTATTTTACTCTGCAACCTCAGTGCATAGCAGGGTCCCAGACACAACAGCTGCTGCATAAGTATTTGTGGAGTAGTTGCTCAGAAAGTATTGTCTTAAGCTAAACAAAACTGGTCTCTCTGCAAATAATCTAGGAAGAATTTGCTGTGTCTCTAAAGCTTCAGTGTCATCTTTGGCCATGGGAAGAAATAACCACTACCAAAACAGTAATTAGCATTTGGTGAGTAGATACTATTTTTTAGAAACTAATAACTATTTGTAGCATGGAGCAACTTATTTAATCCTTTTAATCATCCTAACAACCTGATGTGGCAAGCACTAAGGTTACCCAGGTTTATGAGTAGACACTGAATCACCAAGTAAAAGAACTTGCCCAGATTTACCAAGAACAGAACCAGCCCCGGAACTCATCTTCCTAATCCCCAACATTGCAGCTTCTTGGTCTCTTCCCAACCAAGCACAGAGAGAACAAATTGAAACTGGGACTTTCATACTTCTTAAACTGCATCCATAATGAAAGCAATTTACAAAACTCTAAAAAACTGAAGCAAGAGTTTCAGGAAACAGTATTTATCCATGCCATATTTTTGTCATATCCTAGGTTCTTCTTAGGCCAATCACATTGTACCAATTTTGATTGTACAGTACAGAAATTAAAAAAAAAAAAGAAACCCTGGGTTTGGGAAGAAAGACTAACCCTTCCTGGCTGACGCTGAATTTGCTTTAACCCCTCAATGAAAGTAGGTTCTCTGAATGTTCCTTTCTGGGGCAACTGGGTTGTTCTACCTGTAGTGCACCAAGTGCCTTTGGTTTCCAAAATGTCCTTCACATCCCATACCTGAAAGTCTTTATTCTGGGTCCTTTTACCACACTGCTCCCCACTATCTTTGGGCAGTTGCTCAAATCTAGTTCCAGTTGTATCTCTTATCTGATCCACAGGAAGCATGCACTTTTGCCCATCTCAAATCCCTATATTAATTGTAGAAACACAACCCTCCCATCTCTTTCTGCTCTGTTGTCTATGACTGATCTAGAGCTAATTTCTTACAAACCTTATGTCCCTCCTCCCAACCTGGGTGGGTAAAAGCTAGTCTCTGAGTGATACACTTGAAGGGGATACAGAATATTACGCCCTCTCTCTGAAGGAATTCTCCCTCCCTCCCTCCCCTCTTCATCTCCACTCCTTTGAGAGTTATGGGCAAAAAAGGTTTCAGAGGCTGCCCCATGATCTCTTCCTATGACCTTGATTTCCTAGGACTTGATATTGGAACATGGGAGAGTTGGAATCTATTATTTTTAACCCCAGCAGGCTCTTGCAAAAGTATGATGAGTTCCATTTTCTCATCAGTTGCAGCAGGCTGGGGTGTGCACTAGCAGGATTAGGAAGAGAGTAATGGGATGGGGGATGTGGAAAAGCAGTCAGAATGTGAAAATCAGTAGGGCACTTGAGCTTGCTATTATGGACGGTCAATGTGTGACTGAATTCTAGGTGAACAGCTGAGTCCATGGAATCCCAACAAGTAGCCCAAGGAGCTTGTGGCGAGGGTGGGGTCAGAGTGTAAGAGTGGGAGGCACTTTCCTGGCACTGGCTGACCATTCTGGGGCAGTCTGTGAACTGGATCCTTGGCACTTCATAGCTCCTCAGATTCAGATTTTGTTCCTGATCATGGTGAGTCAGGTTAAGGTTCATGTGCAGGCTTCTGCTTTTTTTGCAGCCTCTACTAAAGTTGAGGCTTTGGCTTTAACTTGATCCTTGCACCTGAAACACTCCAGCCAGAAGAACAAGAGCCAAGGAACGAGTTGGCAAGTCCTACAGATGGCAACTGGCAGCCTTGGGCGTCATCCTCACTCCCGGTCCACTCCCACCACTCTCGGGGACAGAGTTCAAATGTACACAACTGTAAAGCATGGTGAATAAACCTGATTTCGCTAAGCTGGTTTTCCACCAGAAATAGGCTTAACACTAGGGTTCAATGCTCAACTCTGAAATTTATGCTATGCTGCCTGAGTTGTTCTGAGTTTCTCTTAGACTTTCAGTTTGCTGTTCTGAAGTATGGTGACACATAGCTAGCTTGGTGTCTTGGACTAAACCATGAAGTGATAAATAAAAGCACAATGAGTTCCTGCTACCACTACTGGTAAATTTAACGCTGCTGGTCAGTGCATGAAATGGAAAATGAAGTCACCTGCATCTTCAGTCCCAACATGGGAACCTCTACTAGGGTTCAATGTGCATCTAGTTATCTGTGTTGCTGTTAAAATGTTACAAGGAACGTGATGCCTTTGATGTAGTTAAGCTGCTCTAGTAACCAGATATTACCCAGCCATTTACAAGAAAGTCTACAAGTGAATAAAGAAAATAAACTTTCAAAAGGGGTAAAGAATCCAGGCTAACATCGCCTTTCATTTTCTAAAACTTCAAAAAAAGTCTTCAGATCCACAGGAAATACTGTAACAAAGAACAGAGGTCAGCTGATCAGAGGAAGTCTGGTTTTGAAATATCCTGGGAATGTTAGAATAGTAGTATTACTAGTTTTTATCTCAAGAGGTGAATCTGAAAACAAAATGAAGAAAAAATCCACTTCATTTGACAAAAATAGGGCTGGTGAGAAAGCACCTACTTAGAACAAGCTTTAGCAAAACCCAGGGACCACGGTTCGATCCCCCAGCACCACATGCCAGCCAGCCCACCCCCTGGTGGGCTGAGCTGGCCCCCCCCCACACACACACAAATAAAACATTTGACAAAAATAGATGAGGAGTAGAAGTTTTTGTCTTTTTTTGTTTTGGTTTGGTTTTTTGACACAATATTTAGTGCAGGCTGGCCTTGAACTCACTTATGTAGCCCAGGCTGGCCTTGAACTTGTGGAGAGCCTCCTGCCTCAGTCTCCCCAGTGCTAGGATTATAAGCATGTACCACTATACTTGGCTAAACATTTCATCACTGTAACAAAATACCTGAGATAACTCAGGCACAGTAATACCTCAGTTCATGAATGCTTCTGTTTGCAAACAATTCGGCTCATAAAAAAGTTCATCAAAATTTTGCTCCTGTTCATCAATCCCACTTTGGTTGCCAAACAGGACCATGGTCATCTTCCCCACACAAACACAAATGCAGCCGTATTCCCCAAAATTGTAAAACAAATTAAATTTGTAAACTAAGATACCATGTATTTGGGCTGTTTTCAGGCATGGTGAGCTGGCTGGCTGTGAGCCTGTGGTGAAGCCAAACATGGAGAATTTTTTTTTAAGAATTCTTTTTTTTTTTTTTCCTATTCCCTTCACCTTCCTTTGGCCCCTCTTTATTTGCAAAAGCTTTGTTTCTATTTTTTTTTCTTCTATTCTTTTTTTTTTCTTGCCCCTTCTTCCTCCCACCCTTTAGTCCCTTTCTCATTTGAACAATTTTCTTCCAACTCCCAATATTATTTTGTTCTTTTGAGACAGGATCTTGATATATAATCCAGGCTGGCCTCAAATTTTTGGTCCTTCTCAGAACTGTTTTTTTTTTTTTTTTTTTTAATGGTGCTAATTTCTTTAGCAAAAATCACCTTTTGAGGCTTAATTTTAAACACACTCCCCTCCTGGCCAAAGTGCAAGTTTTTCAATCTCTTCTGCTCAACTTTTTGCTCCCCATTTTTACTGTAAGTCTAGCTACAGGCAGCTAGCAATACCCACCCCATTGCCTGAGTGCCTGTGCTGCCTTGAAAAACTAGCCTGTTACCTTTAAGCTCTGCCTTCCATGAGGTCTCAGCAAGGACAAACTACATACAAGCTCGTTGCTGGAGTGTAACATCCATCAATGGTCTCCAGCTCAGCTCCCAAGACTCCTTGTTCCCACGTGAAACCTCATGAGTTCATCTGCACTGTCACATTCCTGTCAGCACTCTGATGGTTTGGGCTCCCGGTATACCTGTCCATCTGGCTCAACTCACAATGTTCTGAGCTTCTCCAGACTCCAAACACTTCTCAACTCCTCCAGTTTCACAGGCTTCTGAACCACATCATCAAGTATGCCCACAACATTTCCACTTCTGGATACCATTTTTTTCTTATACTTGGAATAATGAACCCAGAACCTTTGAACTGAGATGAATCATCAGGCCTTTTTAATCTTGAGGAAGGGTCTCACAAAATCATAAAGGTGCCCAGGCTGGGCTCAATTTTTTAATCCTGCTTCCTTACATTTCCCAGCGGGCTGCTGGGTTTAGAGGTATGCTCCACACCTGGCTCCAATATCAAATTTCTGTGAGTGCGCTGTTTATTTGTGACAAAACACCTAATACAAGCAATCTAAAGGAGGAGATTCATTTTGCTGCACGGTTCCAGGCTTCAGCAGCACAAAAGACCACAGAAGGGCTTCCACCTCCTGGCATCCAGGACACAGCAAGAGGCACTGAGACGGCCCCAGGAAAAGACTCGGTGGGGAGACAGACGCAGGCCCCATCGCCGAGCAGCCGTTCAGCTATGAACTCACAGACAGGTTCATCTACTGACAAGGCTAGCACCTTCCCAGCGTAGTAAGTTTCTAAAAGTCCCACCTCTGAATGTTGCTGCCCTGAGAATCAAGCTGCCTTCTGGGAGGCGTTTCAGATCTGGGCTGTAACAGAGAGCCTTTAATGAATTTGAAATACCTTCAAATCTATAAAAAAAAAAAAAAAAAAATTACAATATGCAGCTTTAGAAAACATTGTGAAGGCTCAGAAAGGCCTAAAGGTACCTTGAAATGAACCTGAATTCTCCCGAGTGGCTCAGCATCCAGTATGTATTTGCCCAAGCAGAACCCACCCCTGATAGCCCCCGCAGGCCCTGGAGGTGCTGATGCTCCCAGAATGCATGTCCACCTGCTCTGGCAATCGCTTAGTGTGGCCCACTACATGTACAAAACGACACAGTAACATGAAAACAGAATGGGAACCTTGAAGAAGGAGGAACCAAGTGGACTAAGTCAAGCAGAAATGATTTATTGCTTAACAACAGAAGCATTCTTATCCAATGACATCTGTAGAGCTCATGTAATTACACCTGCTAAGAGTAGGTCTTAATTTAAGCAAGCTGGGGCAGGGCAGATTTCCTTGCCTGCCCATCAGCTTACAAAGCTCTCAGTAGTATTGTGAAGGCCACAGCTCTAGCTCAATGTACCTGCATCAGCTCTGTGCTTCCTGCAAATCAAGATTAAAAGGTAAACACTACAGATTATGCATCTTTAGATAAAAAAAAGTTTTTACTAGTATGTTAGTTACATTTTAAAGTAATCTAGGGGTTAGGGAGATAGCTGAGCAGTTTAAGTCCCTGCTGGCAAGTGCAAGGACCTGAGTTCGATCCCCAGTACCATATAACCCAGGGTGCCACGCTGGTCACTGAAAACAGGCGTGGTGGCACATGCCTGCAAACCCAGTGCTGGGGAGGCTGAGAAGGAGGATCACTGAGTCAGAGCTGAACTAAGCTGCATGGTGAGACCCTGTACCAAAAACAAGCATAAATAAAAGATTAAAACATAAAATACCGTAATCCAATCACTATAGTGATATTTTCAGATAATATACCATAAAGCAATGGGTCCAAGATTTTTTTTTT
>NW_004524671.1:6851519-6852730 GCF_000260255.1 Octodon degus | reverse complement strand
CATTTTGCTGACTTTCACTGTAGCATTTCTTTGGTTAAGATATATTTGCTTCCCCAGGTCCATCTCTGAAGGTCAGATTGATTCTCCACTTTGTATCTATTTTCCAAGTACGAGGGGAACAGGAAAAGGACAGCACTTTTAGCAGGAAGATGAAACTGTTCTAGAAAAATCCTAAGGAAACTTCTGCTTACACCTCCCTTTCAGAACTGTGGTCCGTAATCATCCTATAAGCTGGCAAGTCTTCTTACTGAAGATGAGCACATTCTAGAGATGAGAAATGGGTAGAGAGACACAAACGAATTCCACGTTCCCGACTGTGGAACTGCACAAGTAATGAAGGTTACAGCACTGTTTTGGAGAAGGAATCATACAGGGAGCCACATCAACTCACTCTCCTCTGGCTCCTTTAACTTTAAAGCACAATATGAATGCTGATTCTCAGAACACAGGCTTTGAAGACCACTGGTGTCCTGTGAACGTTCTCCAAATAAACCTCAGTCATTGCCGCAGGCATAAAAATCTGCAGGAAATCAAAGCCCTTGATTATAGAACCACTGCTGGCCAGGGTCTCTATAGCTGCCACCTTTTCCTAGCTATTCAAGACCTTTAAGACATTTTAAGGTAAAAATTAGCCAACAAATTATAAGTTTAAGAGAGAACAGATTCAAACTTACACAAGCAGAGTAAAAAAATGAGCCAAGATTTCACAGCCTGAAAACATTTAGACTAAGCATAATAGAACTACTATAACCTCTTACAATTCATAAACACTTAGCATGAATCTGTTAAAGTGCAATACAACCCCTAGAAACATACTGTATGATTTCTCAAAAGCAATGGCTACTTAATGATATATAAAGTACAATAACACACCAAAGAAATCCCACACAATGAGAATATAATTAGCAGCAGGTTATTCAGACTAAATACAAATCTGCCTTAACAATTTCCATGTTTGTTTTCAACTTTGCTTCATAAAGCCACTGATAATTGGATAATTAAGGCTTCTTTCAAGCATGGATTTCCAACATTAAAGACTGCATTGTCAGTGCAGGGATGTCAGGGAGAAGGGTAACTCAGTGGCAGAGTACTTGCCTAATCCTCAGGATCATTAAAAAAATTCTAAATATTTTTATAAAGAAATGAAAAAGCCACAGACTGCACTGTTTGCCTTAAGTTCATACAGCACAAGTAAAAGGCAGCCAGCTGCG
>NW_004524671.1:6847574-6850004 GCF_000260255.1 Octodon degus | reverse complement strand
CTCTTGATTTTTAAAAGCTTTTTTAGCACTCCAGCATGATGGATTTCACAATTGAAGTATATAACTGTATGACTGTGTACTTTAAGTTAACTGACAGCTATAGGAATTAATCAAATATTAATATTTGATTTTTAAAATATAACCAAGATGAGACTGCATAATTATGAACAGTGAAATAACAGAAAACAGTAAATGAATAAATAACAGTAATTTTCCATCAGTGGCCATTCATAATTTTGCCTTTTGAAAGCTGGAAGAAATTATCATCTTTGAGTTTCAAATATTCTGGCAAATCTAGTCGTTTCTTAGCTTCTTCAATGTCCCCTTGAGTGGCTGAAATAAGTGACTCTGTAGAGAGAACATACCAAGCACGGTTAATGAGAAACTCCTCTTGCTCAGGTACCCCTAAAAACATACCCCTCTGACAGAGTAAATGCCAAGTGTTGCTCTGTCCTGTTTTTCAAGCGTAAGCAACACGAGTGGCTTGCTTAGAAATGTGAGTTTACCACAGCGCTTCTGTCACTCTAACCTTGCCTACTCCGGGATGCTCTCATGCTGCAGCTAGGCCCTCCCCAGACACCAGATCCAGGCTCTTGGACTGTGGAGCCACCACAGCTATGCAGGACATGAGCCACAGAAATGTGACAAACACTCGTCCTGCATTCAGTCATAGCAACAAAGAGAGATTAAGACAGTGACTTTGGGCAAATTACTTAACCTCTTTGTCAATTTTCTCACCTGTGATATGGGCAAAATAATTCTTCGTATGGTTCTTGTGGGGATAAAGGAATTCACTCACATGAGACACTGAAAACAGTGCCTGGAACACATTAAGTACTCAAATAATGTATGTCCTACTATCAGTATTACTAGCAATAGCTGCGACAGTAGAAATATTAATATCAAAGTAGTCAATTACCTAAAGAATCAAAGTTCTTTTCAGGTCTGAGGTAGCCAACAATGGCCACATTGAGGATTTCTCCATAGAAGTCCTCTTTAAAGGTATGTATGATGTGAGTTTCCTATGGGCAAAAAAGATGAAAAGATTAGAGGGGATGTGAAATCTAAAATCCATCTTCATGTATATAGCAGACTAATTGAAATGAAACAAATTCTTATAAAGTTTTGAAAGAGGCGAGGTGTAGTGGTGCATTTAGCACCTGGGAAGCTAAGGCAGAAGGATTGTTACAAGTTGGAGGCCAAACTGGTCTGCAAAGTGAGTTGAACACCAGCCTGAATCGTGTAGTGAAAACTTGTCTCAAAGACTCCTGTTTCTGTTCCCACCTCACCCATAAACCTAATGTTGTATCACAAATCTGGTATGATTTGCTATTTAAAATGGGTAGAATCTCTCCAGTTCAGATAAATCATGTAAGTTTTAGTAGATTCTCCTAAAGAACAAATCAGAGATTAAAAGGCAGAAAGACTAACAGAAATAAGAAAGCTGAGGCAGAATGGTACGACTGGAAACTAGACAGCTTAACCGTAAACTATTTAGAAATACCTGCTTTAGGGTATGTTTTGAAGCATATGTCATGAGAAAATTTTATCTACAAAGTGATCCTTAAAATTTCTGTATCTATCACCCATCTGCTAAGAATAAAGCTAAATTGAGACTGGGCATGGTACCTCATGCCTGTAATCCTTGTGTTTGGTAGGCTGAAAACAGGAGAATCACTACAAGTCCAATCTAAGTAGTGAAACCCTGTATACTCTATAGACCTTGTCCTAAAATTTAAAAAAAAAAAAAATCTGTAGCACTTACAGGGTGGGATGACTCAGAATGTTAGCTCTCCCTAAACTGACTTGCTGTTCTCCCTGCAGTGACACATGGATTCAATGGTAGCTCAACTGACATTCTACATGGCAGAAAGGGACAAATTATTCTAAAACATATACATAGAGAGGACAAAATTATCCAAGGGAATCTTAAAAACCAAACTTGTAAACTCACACAAGACCTATGACTCAAGAAAAGACAGGCAGATCAAACATGCATAAATATATTTTTGGACTCTTACACATGTAAAGTCACTTGATTTTCAACCTACATGGCAATACAGTACTATCTGGAAAAGGTGACAGTTTTAATAAATGATCTGGGCCAACTCCATAATTCACTTGAAGGGGAAAAAAAAAAAAAACCAACTATCAGTTTTGACTTTTATTGTATACATATTCAGGCCTCAATTTAATGGATCAGGAAAGCTTTTCTCATTCTCTCCTTCTCTCCCTCCCTCTCTCTCCTCTCTCCTTCTCTCCATCCCTCCCTCTCCCCCCGCCCCAGATATAGTCTTCCTCTGAATTCAGGCTAGCTTTAAGCTCACTATGTAGCACAGGCTAGTCTCAAACTTGTCAATCCTCCTGCCTCAGCCTCTTGTATACTGGGATTTACAGGAATGCACCACCATGCTGAATTTGTTTCTTTTT
>NW_004524671.1:6843452-6847388 GCF_000260255.1 Octodon degus | reverse complement strand
ATGGGAAATCAAATGTATTAACCATAAAAGAAAAATAATAAACTGGATTATACTAAAATTAAGAATTTTTTGGATGGGGGATGTAGTTCAGTGGTAGAGTGCTTGCAGCCCTGGATTCAATCCCCAACCCTACAGAACACGAAAAACAAAAAAAAAAGCACAACATGAAATAGAAGAAATTCCAGATTTCATAATACATGGTTCATAGTTCAAACAAAGAAACTGTACCTAGACTATACTAAGAACTTCCTTAAGACAATAAAGATAATGCAATTTCTAAAATAAGAGTACAAGACTCGAATAGGAATCACAGAGTCTCTGTTACTAGCAAAGCAAAAGAAAAAAAAAAAAAGAAAGAAAAAAGAAAAGCCTGAAATGTATCAGTGAAACAATGAATTTCTCTTATTAACAGATTTCTAAGGCATTCTTTAACTGGCTCAACGGCATTATTTCTGTTATCTACTCCGCTCACAAGAAAAATCAGTCATGGCATAAACTCCCTTCACTTTTTTTTCCTTCCTCATCTTTATTCATTTTTTATCTCCTCCAGTAATTTTCATCATCCCTCATATTCAGAAGTGAAATACTGAGCAAAATACTAGAGTTACGGGTTTTTGTTACTGCTTATACCAGCACTTAGCTTTAGTTTCTCAACTATGACAAACATTTCTTATTAACTTTACAAGGAAGTTAAAATTTAAATCATTGCAAATTTGTTTTTGACATACACTTGACGCTTAGAAAGGATTCAGTCAAATCCAACAAAACATTTAAACTGCAGAAATCTTGTGAAAAAAGTTGAAAGTAGGAGAGAAAAGGAGTACACCGTGCTTGAGAATTTAAAAACAGGAGTCGGAAGTATAGCATTAGAGACTGTAGAACTGAGAGTTTTGCTTAACACACCCACACGACTGTGTTTAAGTCAAGGATTTGCTCTCTAGCAACACAACACACACAAAAAGTTGCACAATCTCTGTAGTTTGACTTAACAAGACAATCAAGTAATGAAACGCTGAAGTGCACTGTGACAAGCTCAAGTTTATGAAAAATGATGGTTTTATTAAATACCTTACTTTTATCCTCAATAAATAGAGATACATAACCAATTAAAACAGCATTATCACTTTTTGTGGCGGTGGTTCTGGGGCAAGGGCCCTTTAATTTTTCATTTTGATACAGGGGCTAAGTTGCCCAGGCTGGCCTCACTTGTGATCCTGCTCCCTCGGCTTTCTGAGTTGCTGGGATGACAAGTGTGTGTCCCTACACTCAGCTATGAAGCTATTATTACAGTGCCAGTTTGTCACTTCACATTTATCTTCTACATATGACTTGAAAAATAAATGCATAAAAACAATCTATGCTATTGGGTATACAATGTATGCCATCTGTGAGTTCTAGGTGTTGTTGAAGTTAAAATTATATGAATTCAAATTACACTTTTAAAGTTTAAGGATTCTAAGTGTAATCCTCTTGGTAACTACAAAGACATTATCTACAGAAAATTTGTAAGTAGAAATGAAAAAGGAATCAAAATGCGCCACTATTTAAAAAAACATAAAGGGTAACTAAAAGTCCAGTATAAGGGTGCATGTCAGTAATCCCAGAACTGGGAGGAGTCTTAAACTAAAGGATAGCACTTCAAGCTTGTTTTTGTAAAAAGAACTGAGGAGGTAGCTCAGAGCAAACACCCTGCATTCAGTCTTGAGAATCATCAACCAGAAAAAGGGCAGCTGGGCATGGCAGCATGTGCCGACCATCCCAGCATCTGGAAGGTGAGGCAGAACGGCCATGAGTTTGAGGCGAGGGTGGGCTACACAGTGAGTCCAGACCTGCCTAAACTCCACACCTAGACCTTGTCTCAAAAAAAAGGCAGTAAGAGGAACTGAACAAAAATTAAAAATGTTTATGAACACCCCTCATCGGCATGACTTTAAATGTAAATGGATTAGCCAGTCATGGCGGTTTATGTCTGCAATCCCAACACTCAAGAGGCTGAGGCAGGAGGGTCTCTGTGAGTTCAAAACCAGCCTGGGCTACAAAATGGGCTCAAGGCCAGCCTGAACGGCATAGCAAAACCCTGTCGAAGAAGAAAAAAGAAAGAAGAAAGAAGGAAGAAGGAGGAAGGAGGGAGGAAGGAGGAGGAAGGAGAAAAGAGGGAGGAGGAAGAAGGAAGGAGGAAAAGGAAGGAAGAGGAAGGAAGAGGAGGAAGAAGAGGAGGAGGAAGAAGCCGCCGCCGACGACAAACATGAAGAACACGAAGATGAGGATGACAGTAAATGGATTAAACGCTCCAATAAAGTGGCAGAGAATGGCAGAATAAATGACAAGTGGTGCAGCCAGGCAGGTACCCCACAGCCATTGTATGTCCCAGGCCAGCTTGAGCAAGTTAGTGAAACCCTGCTTATCTCAAGAGAAAAACAAAAAATAAAAATGACTAGTGATGTAGCTCAGGAGTGCAGCATGCACATACTTGAGGCCCTGGGTTCAATGTGCAACACTGAGGAAAAAAAATATGATCCAACTCTAGGCTGTTTATAAGAAATTCACTTTAGACCAAGAGGCTGAAAGTATTGGGGGAAAAAAAAGGCACTTCAAATGCAGTAGTGACTAAGTACTTCATATTTGTCTTTTAAATGTGCTGCAAAACACTTCATGATTTGAATTACGTTGTGCCTGCCACAGATGAATTCTATGTGCATCTAATACTACAAATGACTCATCATCCCATTTTCAGTTATAGGGCAAAGCATTCTTACCATGGATTTTTTCAAATTCTTGTAGTATGGGTTCCAGCCGATGCTCGCCACCATCTTATGAACATCTCCACTTCCAACACTGGCCCAACCATAATAAATACCAGTGGATATGTCAGCTGGAAGGTTATCTACTACTTGATCAGGAAAGTTAGCTGAACAACAGAAGAAAATAACCCAAATGTTGTAAGTTTCATACTAAGTAAGTTTTAAAAAGGACATGAAGGACTAATCCAAATTATCACACTCACAGTTATGATCTTGACTACTTGATTACAGTTACTAATCCATCCTATACAACTGTTTGGCTTTCTTTCTCCTTTTCAGATGGACAGTTAAGATACAAGGCAGCTGGGTGTGGTGGCGTATGCCTACAATCCCAGCACTTTGGAGGTTGAGGCAGGAGGATCATTGCAAGATCAGCCTGGGCTATAAAGTGAGATCAAGACCAGCCTGGACCGCAAAGAGAGATCCTGTCTCAAAACGACAAAAAAAAAAAGAAAAAAAAAAAAAAAAAAGAGCGAGAGACAAGGCATGTGTGTACTTCTCTCAAACAACCCCTCAGAAAAATCCAAAACAATCTGGGTAGAAGAAAAAAATAGTTACAAAAACACAGATGAAATAAGGCACGTGCACCTAGAGGCCCAGCTACAGGAAGCTGAAGCAAGAGGTTATAATGAGACCAAAGCAAAAGCAACGGGGGCAATGTAAGGACACTGCGTCTCTTAATATTTGACAAACAAAAACAATGTTCTCAAGTCATTTTAAGAGTCTTACTTTCAAAACGTACACCTAAACGCCAAGCTCAGAAGAGGGACTTAAAAGGTCTAGAGCAGTCCTGGACGGTGATGATGTTAAACTGTTAAGTCTTAATTGCTAAAACCAAAAAATACAAACTGGCTCGCGTGCAACTTCCTGGTATGTATCAGCTGGACGCTGTATAATTTACCCTCGGTCCAGTTTTTCAAGTCAGCACGACAGCCCGGCCAACCCGCCCCACGCCTTTTTCTTAATGGATAAATCGCCCGCCGCGCTCGGCCAACGCTGCCCGCGCCGGCAAGCCGGTGCCCAAGCTCGGCCTCCGGAGCCAGGAGCGGGGAGGAGCGCTTGCCGGCGGGCCAAAGGTCCTCCGCGCCCAGGGCAGGGAGCGAGGCTGCGGCCGGGGTCACCTCCGCGGGCCCCC
>NW_004524671.1:6828792-6842147 GCF_000260255.1 Octodon degus | reverse complement strand
TGAAGGGGCTTTTGTTGGCATTTGTTTTATTTTCCTCAGACTAGTAACACTTCGCCCATAGCAAACACTCTGTGAACAATTATATAGAGGATGGATTAAGAGTCCAGGGCATGGGCTAGGGAGATGGCTCAGTAGAATAAGTGCTTGCCTGGCAAGCGCAAGGGTCTGAGTTCAATCCCTGGTTCTGCCAAAATAAATAAATAAATAAATAAAAATTAAAAAAAGAGTCCAGGGCATGCCCAGCTAGGGGAATTGAGACTGAGTCCAAGTCTGGGCTTGCAGAGTCTCTGTCTAGTGAGAAGGACCCCTGGTAAGTCTGAGCACAGGGCTGCACTGTGAACGGTGGAAAAGTCCTCACAGGAGTATCAAAAGTTGGAGACCTCATTGGCAACGGTAAGTAGCTCAGCGGATTAAACACCAGCCCGGGGCACGCTGAGACAGCTATTGAGACTGGGCATGGTGGCGCGCACCTGTAATCCTGGCTCTGAGGAGGCTGTACACAGGCGGATCACTACGAGTCCGATCTAGTAGTGAGACCCTGAACACCCTGTAGACCCTTTTCTAAAAATACAAAAATAAATAAATAACGAGTTAAAAACCAGCCTGAAAAAGTTAGATACCTGGTGAAACCCTGTCTCAAAATAAGTGAAAACCGATTCGGGGATGTAGTTTAGCACAAAGGCTATGTCAGTCCCCATCACCACAGCCAAAAAAGGAAACGATAGGAAGGAAGAGACATGAGAATTTCTAAGACAGAGCAATTGCGTTTTTCTAAAACTGCCCTTGACAAGTCAATTCCTGTGCAAAATGACCTTTAGAGTGTAATCAGTACAGGAAAGGAAAATTAGGATCCTTTCCTGCTGCTTCTCAATAGTCTTCAATGGCTCCAGTTTCACTTTAGAATAAAATTGCTTTCCCAGAGTTCAAGCACCTTATCAGTCAGACCAGGACCCACTCATCTCCTTTCAAAGACAACAAAAATTGCTTTGTGGCTGGAGGTACATCTGTTGAGGGCCAGATCTCAAAGATGGAATGACCAGGCATATAGGCCTCCCCAAGGGATAAGTAGTAAATTAAAGATTTTACTTTAATTGGTACCATCTTATCCCATAAAGTCCAGACAGACATCAGTTACCCAGGTGGGTGACCAGGACCTCCCAATCCAGCTCTTCCTTAAAAGGTCATATATGAACTGCTTCCCCATTGGATCAATCTTACCTAAATGGCTTTACTTGTAATCTTATTGGTTGTTCACAGGTTTGTCCCATGTTGTACCCACCTCATGATTTTGTACCCACCTAGTGATTTTATTCTATAAAACTCTGTTATGGTTTGTGTCTAGTTGTCCCCCAAGAGCCTCATGTAAGTCATAGGGCAGACTTACAGAATTTGTGATTAACTCATGGTCCACTGGGATTATGATTGTTAGTGCTACTGGGATTATGGGTGTGAGTACTACACCCGGCCTGGGGTGGATAGCCTGAACACAATTTGAGGGAGACGTTCTCTGTAGCCATTGTTGTTGTTACTCCTCCCTTTTGCTCTTGCGTTTTGCTGCCTTCTGTCACCATAAACTGCTGCCCTCTGCCCTGTGCCACTCTGCCTTGGAGCCAGCTGAGTATGGACTGAACCCTCCAGTAACTGTGAACTAAACAAGCCTTTCCTTCCTTCATTTTGAGTGTCGGGTATTTGTCCCAGTAATGAGAGAAGAAAAACTGAGACAAACTTCCTTTGAGAAGTAGTCTCATTAGCAGCTCTCTTTCAGGCCCCTTCCTGTCTCTCAGGAGCTATCTCTCTCAATAAAATTTGCCTACTCTTAATCTCCATTGTGCCTCAAAATTCATTCTTCAATTTGGGGGGACATGAACTTGGAGTATCTGACATTTAGCAAGTGGGGCGTTATATTATTTCCCGCATGTCACTTGCACTGCTTGGGAACTTAATTCTTTTTAGCACCGAAAAAGATTGCATCATATGGGTAAATCACAGGTTATGATTCAGTTACTAAAGGTCATCTTCATTGCTTCCAAGTATGGCAGCTCTTTGTTGCTGGAGACAGGCTCTCACCGTGCTGGCCACGCTGGGCTCCACTGATCTTCCTGCCTTAACCTCCCAAGGGGCACAGACACCACCGTACAGGCTTGGCTGTGATGAACACGGGTACTGGGAACATCTGTGTGCAGGTTTTTGTGTGCACATAAGTTCCTGACTCATTTGAGTCCAGCCCCATGAGCACATTTGCTGGCTCTTACAGTAGAGGTATGCTTAGTTTTATAAACAACTGCCAAACTGTCTTTCAGATGCTGTTCCATTTTCCCATCCCAGTAGCAATGAAGGAAAGCACCATTGCTACATGTCATTAGTACCTGTTTCGGATTTTAGCCATTCCAGTGGCCTTCCGTACATTCAGGAAATATTGTGAAAACTAAATTCACAAAAGACATTTTAAGGAAATTCAGATAGAATATTTTTGAAACCTTCGGAAGCACCCTGAATGAAAGTCACTAACCTGCTCTGACATATTATTTTGCAATAAAGGAAACAGACTGAGAGCTTTAAGCAGGCTGACCCAAAAGAATATGGAGATCTGTAAAGTAGTGAGAGGCTGCTAGCCCTTTGACAGTGGAGGTAGGATCAACCTTCAGGGACAGTGGACGCACCCCGATCTGAATCTTCCTGTCTCATGATAGTTCACAATGAAATGTTCGTTAGCTGATTGTTTAATAAGTCCACCTCACACGTGGAAATAGAGGGTTGGGAATAGAACTAATAAATACTTTTTATACCTATGTGGAAAATAAATCAAATTTCACCACCTTTCTCTCACATGAGACATTACTAATATCTCCAGCAGACCGGATCCTTGTGTCATCAGGCCTGAAAACCAACAGCTGACCTGAAAAATCATGTTCTCTTTTTTAAAATTATTTGCATACCCACTGTGGTGCGTCAGTAGGGCACATTCCAATTTTTATTTATACTCCACAAATATTTGATACCTGCTGTTCCGTGTGAGGTTTTTTGTTTTGTCTTTTTGTTTGTTTGTTTGGTTGGTTGGTTTGTATCTAGCAATTATTGCTTGGAGAATGAAAGACAAAGCATAAAAATACAATGTTAAATTGTCAACACTGCCCCCCAATACCACGCCCTAAAAGAATTCCATGCCTTCTTTATCCACAAGGGGGCACACCAGCACTTCTTTTCTTTTTTCCGCTGACTTACTCTACAAATGTAAAGAGAAAAGCAAAGTTAAGAATTAGATTGCCTTCATGAGCCACTGTGTTGGGTACAGAAGGACTCTGTTCAGGTAGCCTGGCCTGCTAATTGCTTCAGGCACTTGGACTTGGTTCTTTAGTCGGACATTACTCTGCCTCCTCCCTCAGTCAAAGAAGTATCTGATAAACAGGGAGTACTCATTCCGAAAGTTAAGGCTGGGGTGCTTCATTTGAATGTATATTTCACTAAGGAAAAACAAGACAGAAGAGAATCTATAATTATACTACAAAAAACTTCGGACTTCTTCCCCGTTTAAATATATATATATATATATATATATATATATATATGACTGCCCAATGCACTGAGGAGCAAACTGTTTACATGCGTGGAGACGTTCTTATTCCCCTGGATCCCAGCAGCACATGGTGAGGGCATGCGAAGAAAAGGACTGTAAGGGAAAACTGAGGAACAAGAGCGGAGAGGCAATCTGGGGTAATCTCAGGGAAGGTGTAGGTCCTGAAACTACTGGAGTAGTTTCTCTTGGTTCCTTGAGTAGAGATTTGAGTAATCATTTTGGGTCCCATCCGCCATGGTCCTCTACCCCAGGACCAATGGTCACTTCCCACTCTGCATTCCTACGGGGATTCCTCACCACGATCCTTGGCCCGCTGAAGATCCAGCGGCAGACCTAGTAAGCCCGAGGACTGGAACTTTGATCCGCAATACTGAAAAAGGAAGGGGAAAAAAATCTCTATCTATGGCCACTAGATGGTGTTTGTGGCCTTTTAATTATAGATTTCAGCCATTTACCAAATTTCTGTGAGTTCTGTAGCCAAGAACTCACTTTTAATGCTGTCTTTTCTACAAATTTGCTATTAAAATACATTAAACTATTTAAAAATTAATTGATTTGAATATATGATGCATACATAGGCTGTTGAATGGAAACTCGGTTGTTATCACCCAGTTACTGACACTGCTACCACCTCTGTCAGCACCATCTTTCTCTCTGGCCACCCTGTTTTTCTCCTTGGAGATCACCATGGTTAACAGTATTAGTGAACTTTTACTGCATGAAAAAATCACTTGGCTTGTACAGAAAGATAGCACGTTCCTAACACATCTGCAGTAAGAAAGAGCCGATCATGATGCTGAACATTTTCAGGCCTCCTGGAGATATTCAGCAACTCTCGTAAGGGTAAACAAGATGTGAGAACGTTCAGTGAATTCAGTAGAAGTCATGTGATGCTATCATTGCAGGCAGCTGAATTGGATAGAAATATTATAGGCAGTCAGACAGGGCCAGGCCCTCAAAGACAAGGTGACTTTGCAACTTCGGGAGGGACAGACACCCCCCACACACACCTCCCCCCCACATACCAGACTTCAGAACAAAAGAGTAAACAAATGCAGCCACACACTTCCCTAGGAACAGGCTCCAGGGATTGATATTCTAAATAGGTATCAATCACCTGGAAGCCAGAGAGTCACTGACCCAACCCCCTACAGGAAGAGCTCCAGTTACTTATTCATGCCTGCTTGCTACAAGACTCGCTTCCTCATTTGGTCCTGTATTTAATCAATTTTACCTGAGCAATGGTGCTTGTAACCTTATTGGTTGACCATAGTTTTGTCCCACGTCATGCCCACCTAAGTGAATTCCCATGTTCTCCACCTCAGACCCATCTCACCACATGATTTTACTCTATAAAAATTCCTAGAAGAGATGGTTTACTGGTCAACCCACTTGGGTTCCCCCTTCTGTCCCACTCTTGGACAGCTTTCTTTCCTCCAATAAAATTCATTCTTCGGTTTTGGAGAACATGAAGGTACCCCAGGTAACTTTCAGGTTGGGAGTTTCACTCTCCTATGTCACTATCATTGAAAACATCCAGAGCACAATGGGAACTTCACTGAGCTAATTTTTTTTTTTTTCCCCTCTATGTCTACAGACAATCTGAAACAATTTGTTAGTAGATCAAAGACTTGCTTTTCCTTGAACTGAAGTGTTAGCACTCAGTGCAATTTAACACGTGGAACTGTTGACATTTTCCTTTCTGTTTTGCAATGTAGACAGGTGGTAGAGATTACAAAGAATGGTTTGTTTTTGGGGCCAGGGAAATGGCTCAGTAGAATAAGCGCTTCCCTGGCAAACTCAAGGGCCTCAGTTCAATCCCCGATTCTGCAAAAAGAAAAAAAAAAAAAAAAAAAAGAATGGTTTGCTTCTGAATTAGAGATAGTGGCACTTTAATAGTTGACTATGTAAACTGTTTTTTGTTTGTTTGTACATTTTCCCTTAGTGTAAATGTGTCCTGAATTGATGGTTTCTAATGAGCCGGGGGGGGGGGGTGAAATGGAAAAGATTGCTTTTCTTTGCTATTGTAATAATTATCCATCCTCACTGATAAACGTCGGACTATAATGTCTTGTTCAGAGTTATGAAATGTATCCACAGCTTCCATACTTTTATTTTTTGATATTTGTAAGGAAGGGTCTACAGGGTGTTCAGGGTCTCACTACTAGATCAGATTCACAGTGATTCTCCTGTTTACAGCCTCCTGGGTGCTGGGATTACAGGCCCGTGCACCACCACACCCAGTCTCAATTGTCTCGGCAAGCCCTGGGGGCAGGCCCAGGGATCAAACCCCCCGACCTCTGAGCCTGCTTAGTTTCCATACTTTTAAAGTCTTTGTATCTTTCCAAAGTTAGGACCAGGTTCTGAGACCTCAGCTGTGCAGAAAGCGGTGCTGCAGGAGTCTGACTTTGGTGCAGGCTGGAAGGAGGAGAACTCCTTGTAGTGACTCCCAAGAACCTCCATTCCAATCAGCAAAGGAAACATTCATGGAACCCAGCTCAGTTTCTCAGCATTAGTCAGTCTGAAGCTGAGAGATAATAAATGTATAATTGGCATTGATATTTTTCAGGTATAACTTGATTTAGGAGTAGTCCAAAAAACAAGAAAAATAAATTCTCTCTTTTCATTAAAATACACACACACACACACACACACACACACACACACACTATGTCAGTGTCTGTGAAAGCCTTTCTATAAAGATAACTCACTAAATCTTTTGTGTGTGTCTGATTTAAAAGTGAAAAGGTCACAAGTTGCACACGGGTGATAAGACAAAGGTGACTCATTTACCCCACCTCCAAAAACAGTAAGAATGAAATCAGTCAATTCATAACTAAAACCTGCAATGCAATGTAGTTTTTCTAGAACTTTCAATGAAAAAGAAGATTGAACCAATTCACATTAAAAAACAAACAAACAAACAAACACCAACTAGTGATGGGGCAACATTTATTTTAAACTTTGAAGACTTAACTATTTGTTCAACATATAGGCCACTAAGCTTAGACAAGTGGTTGAATATTTACAACAAGTAAAGTTCATTTCATACATTACAATAGATAGAACCTGAATTCCATTTGGATAAAATATTTAGAGGTGAAAAGAATATGTTGTGCTCACAAATGAAAAGCTGTAGACACACTAAGTTGTGATAGGACTTCTGGGTGGGTGGCAGAGCAGTAAACAACAACAAATCAGCCTCTCCAAGAGCTGGAAGCCAGACACTGGAAAATAGCAAAGCTGGGGAAGCAAAAAAGGAAGGGGATAGATGTCTGTGACCCAGCAGGATCTGCAAGGAGAATTAGGGCTTATAGAAAAAGTGAAGAGACAGACCGCTGCGCAGTAGAAGAAGGGCCAAAATGCACTTTCTCCCAGCTCCTGGCTTGTGGCAAGAGAAAGGGAGCTTGAAAAAAAAAGACTTCCCAGACTTCAGAGGCCAGCTCCAAGTAGGGACCCCAAGCTACTTGCCCTTCTGATGCCTAACAATTTGGGGGCTTCCACGTTTCATTCAGATTCAATAATTCGTTAGTACTACAAATAGAGCTTAGGTAAACAGGAAATGTATGACTACTGTTTTGCTATAAAGGATACACACAGGGCGAAGTCCAGGAGGAAACGCAGAGCTTACTGGTCTTTCTCCCAGAACCAGCGTGCAGCACCTTCCTGGTACATTTGATCAGTCAGGGAGGTCCACCGAGCAGCTGAGATCAGAGTTCTTCACAGAAGTTTCATTAGGTGAGAGTGACTGGTTGAAGCATCCTCTCTGCACGGAACTCGATCCCCACCCTCACACCCTCTCTGAAAGTCAAGAGGTCAGGCTACTATCAACATCCAATCTTCTAATCAAACGGTTGGCTTTCTGACAATCTAAAGCCATAACAAGACACTCTGATCAGTCAGGAAGTTTCAATAGTTTAAAAAAACCCTAGGCAGAAGCCTCAAAGAACAAACTAATTCTTTATTATTTTTAAAGTTTTATTTATTGTTTTACAGATCTAAAAGATATGGACAATCCACATTAAAACTGTACCGTAAAAACTGAGACGGAGGACTTCCAATAAGATAGTGGAATGGTGAGCCGCAGAGAAACAGCCTCTCCAACATTTGGAATGCAGATGCTGGAATATAGCAAAGTGAGGGAGATAAGGAAATGAGCAGTGGACCCCTGGGATCGAGCAAGGATTAGAGGCCACGGAGTGAGAAAAAAAAAAAAAAGGACCACAATGCAGAAGAGGAAAGCCGCAAGGGTGCTTTCTCCTTGAGCCTTGGCTTGAGGCATGGGAGGGGTGGCTAAAGGCACATGGTGACTAATGGCAACCCCAGAAGCCTCCACAGGGAAATGTACCGTGGCAGTGGGCAGCGGATGCTGTGGAGCGCAGGGGCGGGTGAGTTCTTTGGGTTCCGACGCCCTCCAGGAGAGGCTGATTGGTCGGGAGCCATTTCGGAAAGGAGCCAACAGCAGTCAGAACTCAGAACAACTCAGACTGGCTCCATCTAGTGGTTCCATGTGTCACTGTACAGCACAGCGAAGGCCAAGCTGGCAGGACGTCAGGGAATGAAGTGAAAACTTGGCTGAGTTCAAGCTGCCAGGGGGCATTCAGAATGTTACAGGCTGACAGTCCCTGGGCTTAGAGCCAGAACCCAGAAGCAGCCTGAACTTCAAGGAAACCACCGTGCAAGTTTGTTGGGATTTTCCATCACCACCATAATTCTACTGCTGGCTTGATGGGGTCAATGAACACGGATCTGGGCTCTGCCTGCCCCTCCGTCAACCACTGGTACAGCGATATGCCCTGAAATCTCTCTCTTTTTTTCCTTCTTGCTTTATTTAAAATTTCCCTTATTTTTCTTATCTTGAGTGTTTTTCTTGTTTTTATAACAATGAGAACATTGTTTCTAACTTTGTTGCTGCTCTCTTTTTTGTTCTTTTTTTGTATTTTAGGGAAGGGTCTACAGGGTGTTCAGGGTCTCACTACTAGATCCTACTCGTAGTGATCTGCCTGTTTACAGCCTCCCAAGTGCTGGGATTACAGGCGTGTGCCACCATACCCAGTCTCCATTGCCATCTCAGCACGCCCCAGGGATGGGGACAGCACAGCAGGCCCGGGGATCGAACCCCTGGCCCTTGTGCCTACTTGCAGGTGCTTTAATCTGCTGAGCTATTTGGGCTGCCCTTTGTTGCTCTATTCTCTTTGTTCTTGTTTTCTGTTTCATCTTTTTTCCCTCCTATCTTCTTCACCAGTTAGTTCCCAAACTTGCATAATCTTCCTTTGTGCTCCATCCTAGTTTGTAATCCCTTTCTCTTCTATTTCTCTATTTTGTCACCTAACCACTTTTAAATTTATCCTTGAGGGTATCATTGCCATATTGAGGGGATATTTACTGTACACAATTTTCTGGTTTGTTTTAGATTTGGTTATATGACTACAATTCTATTGTCTCAGTTCCTCTTCTCTCCTTGCTGGGACAAATGCCCAACATTCAAAATGAAGAAAGGAAATGTTTATTTAGCTCACAGTTACTGGAGGTTTCAGTCCACGCTCAGCTGGCTCCAAGGCAGAGTGGCACATGCAGACAGCAACCTTTCATGGTGGCAGAAGGCAGCAAAACAGCAAGAGCAAAAGGGAGGAGCAGCAGCAATAATGGCTACAGAGAGCAAATCTGTCTGTCTCTCTTATGGTACATTCAGGCTATCTGCCCCAGGCTGGGTGTAGCACTCACACCCATAATCCAAGCAGTACTCAGACACCTAATCCCAGCCTTAGATCACGAATTAATGAAAAACTGTACAATCGCAGCTTAATGACTACATGAGACACTGGGGGGGGACAAATACACACAAACCATAACATCTGTTCATAAAGTTAAAGGTGGCAAATTAGTAGTTAGTTACTACTGTTTGTCATTTTCTAGGGTGTGTGATGAAACTGTTATAAGGATTGTTGTACTTTACCCAAATTAACATATTTGTTCTAATCAGTTATTTTTCCTGATATTCCAAGACTGAGATTGCCTGAGGGGTCATAAACAATACTATAAGCCAGTACCAGAGAACTGAGGGTAGCCCAAATATGCAGCAATTTCTCACTCCCAATAGATTAAAGAGGTAGGATCTTGCAACAGATTCAAAACGCAAAAGGAGCTATACTTGGAAGACACCTCTGAGAAGCAGTCATTTCCTAAGTTTCTCAAGACCAGCAATAAAGGTACCTACCATAAACAATTTACAAATATCAATGCAAGAGCTAAACTTAAACAAAAAAGAAAATGTAATCCCCATCTGTATGCCACACTGGCCCCGTCCCTGCCACTGGGGTTTGCTGAGCCAGCAATAGAGTCTGGGCGTGCTGGTACACGCCTGTAATCCCAGCATTGAAGAGGCTGAAAACAACAGGATCACTATGAGTCTGAACTGCATAGTGAGACCCTGTACCAAAAAACATAAAATGAAAAAAAAGAAAAAAGAAAAAAAAAAGAAAGAAAAAGAAAAAGAAAATGAGAAAAAATGGAAGCAAGATGCAACTCCAAACTTTGAGCTTGACAAAGGCAAACCTAGGAGGTAATGAAGTGGAGCAGCTCAAAAGACACCATCTGGACTCTAAAGTGGTTATAGCAGAAGTAACAAAGTAAATGAATGAGGCTCTGGAAAAAAATCAAATCAAAAATAACTTCTCAGATAATTTTAGAGATGATAACCATAATGCAGAGCATGATTAGTGAATATAGAGATGATTCACAAAAGAGTTTAGGAAAATAATGGAAACAATGAATGTCCAATATAGAAAAAAAAAAACCCCACAGATTCCATGAAACAGATTCAATCAAAAATCAAGGAGATTAAAAATTCTATTAGAAGTATATGCAGCAGAATGTACAACATGAGGACAAAATATCAGATCTAGAAAAGAGGATTGTGTTTAAAGATCATGAAAAGAAAGAGTTCTTAAAATTAGCAAGGGGCCATGAAAAATCGATCTGTCAGAGTCTAGATGATATAAAGAAGAGTAATATAAGACTGATTGGAATAAATAAAAAGTAAGAATATAAATGACATAACCTACTCACAGAAGTAATTTGCAGAAATCTTCCCAAGCGTGGAAAAAAACTGACTTAGAAGTAAGTGAGGCATATAGAACTCCAATTAGCCATGATAAGAAAAGAGTGTTCCTCAAGTGTGGGGAACCACTCAGACTGCCTCAAAGCTCAGGAGCATCTAAGAACGCCTGAAGACATGACCTCATTCTCTAGCACAGAAGCACAGCAGGATAGTTATGTCTCTATGACTTAGCTTTGGACAGCTATGCATGCCCCAATGAGGCCAGCATGTAAGACTATAAATATGAGATAACAATATGTATAAGAATTATACATTAAAGATGCAGGCTGATCTTGTGCTCTGCTTGGCTGCCTACTACTGCTGTGTTGCTGACATCGGCCTTTGTGTGCTTTCTCTAGTCACCTCACACATAAATTTATTCCTTTAGCCTTCTTCACCCCCAAACCAAAGCATGTAATAGGATTCCAATCATTCTATGCAAAAATAGAACATTAAAAGCTGCTAGAGACTACCCCCGGCACCACATGTTGTACCAGTTCTGCTGTTTCAGGGCACACTGAAACAGCAATTGAGGCTGGGTGTGGTGGTGCATGTCTGTAATCCCAGTGTTTGGGAGGCTGAAAACAGGAGAAGCATTATGAGTCTGATCCATGTAGTGAGGCCATGTAGACTCTGTACTAAATGCATGAAAAGGAAAAAAAAAAAGCTGCTAGGGAAAAGAAACAAAGCATTTATGAAGGAATTCCTATCAGAATTATAGCAGATTTCTCAACACAAACCCTAAGTCAAAGAGAGCTTGGTGTGAAGTATTTCAAGCCCTGAAAGGAAACAATCTTCAACTCAAATCAATGTACTCCACAAAACTATGTTTTAAAATTGATGGAAAAATAAGATACTTCCATGACAAAGAACATCCAAATAAATTCATGACCACCCACCAATATTCAAAAATATTCTGAAGGACATTCTAGAAAGAGATAGAGAAGACTAAAATTCTATGAATCCCAACAGAATTAATCTACTATTCAAATAAGTAATTAAACAGAGGGGAAAGAAAGGGAACTAACTATAGGAAATAACATGAGAAACATAAATTAATACATATTACTTATAGCCATCAATGTAAATGGTCTCGGTTCACCAATTAAAAGAAACAGACTGGCAGAGTGGATCAAGAAACAAGATCCAATAACATGCTGCATACAAGAAACATACTCAACACAAAAAGAAATTCGCAGACTGAAGCTCAAAGGATGGATGGAAAACAATGCAACATTAACCAGAACTCAGAGAAAAGCATGGATAGCTATTCATTTGTATACAAAGTGGATTTCAAGAAAAAACTGATCAACAAAGAAGATCACTACTTTTTGTAAAGGGAACAATCCAGGAGGAAGAGATAACAATCATAAACATATATGCACCAAATAAAACAAATATTAATAGACATAAAAAAACAACTAGGCACTAGTACAATTGTAATGGGGGACCACAATACTCCACCATCACAAATAGATAGATTAACTAGACAAAAAAGTCAACAAAGAAAAATCAGAACTGAACTAAATTTTTAAACATATGAACACTTAGTAGATATCTACAGAGTGTTCCACTCCATAGCATCAGGGTGAAGAAAGGTGGCAGGGACTCAGAGGAACTCAGGCAAGATGCTTAGGGGTTGGGGCTAGGACTGCCAAATCTTCCCTGCAGTCTTCAGGGTGAGGATGGGTGGCCAGGCTCAGCGGAACTCTGGCAGGAAGGCTGGGGTTGGGGCTGGGCCACCATGTCTCCCTGGCAGTCATCAGGGCAAGAATGGGCAGCCAGCTTCAGCAGAACTCCCCACCCTACAACATCAGAATACACATTCTTTTCAGCTGTGCATGGGATGCTCTCCAAAATCGACTATATTCTAACTCATTGAACATGTTGAACTAAATGCAAAGAAATTGAAATCATCCTGCCATATTATTAGACCATAGTGCAATGAAACTGAAAATCAAAGACAAAAGAAACTTCAGGAACTTCATAAACACATGGAAATTAAATAACACCCTCCTGAACAACCAATGGGTCACAAATGAAATGCAAGAAGACAATTTCTACAATTAAACAATAGGGGCAGCGAGATGGCTCAGTAGAATAAGCGCTTCCCTGGCAAACGCAAGGGCCTGAGTTCAATCCCTGGTTCCGGAATGCAATTAAACAATAATGACAGTACAACATACCAGATCTTATGGGACACAATGAAAGCAGTCCTACAACAAAAATTTATAGCAGTGAATTCTCACATCAGAAAAACATAAATAAATCAAAACATAAAAGAAAACAAAGACAAATCCATGCAATTAGGAATGAAGTGAAATCACAATGAATTCTGCAGAAAAACAGAAAATTGTAAGTACCTACTTTGAGAAAATGTATTCTAATAACATGGAAAATACAAAAGAAATGAGTAAACTACTAGAGATATTTGAATTATCAAAGGGAAAGGAGAAGATATTAAGATAATAATTCTATATTGAAGATGTAATTAAAAACCTACCAATAAAGAAAAGCCCAGGTCTGATTAATGTACTGCTAAATTTTATGAGAAATTTAGAAAAAAAACTAATTCTACTACTCTTCAAAATATTTAACAAGGGGCCAGGGAGATAGTTCAGTGTAATAAGTGCTTTCTTGGCAAGCACAAGGTCCTGAGTTCAATCCCTGGTACCACAAAAA
>NW_004524671.1:6819878-6827438 GCF_000260255.1 Octodon degus | reverse complement strand
ACTGTCACAAAGCTACAGTGACAAAAATAGCATGGTACTGGAAAAAAGGGGGGGGCTTAAAGATCAATAGAACAGGCTAGAAGATGCAGAACAACTGCAGCATACTTAGCCATCTGACCTTTTTCAAAGGGACCAAGTGCCTTCATTGGAAGAATGATAACCTCTTTAATAAACGGTTCTAGCAAAACTGGCTTTCCACATGTCAGAGACAAAAACCATATGTCTCACTGAAAGCAAAAAGGATCAAAGACCTAAATATTAAAACAGAAACACTAAATCTGGAAGATAGAATAGGTAAAACTCTTGAAGACACCACTGTAGACAATGACTTTATGAACAAAAGCTCATTTGCACAGGAAGTATCAACAACTGGGATCTCATCTTATTCTAAAGCTTTTGCACTGGTTTCTTCTGGTTCTATTTGATCCAACTAGCCCCCTTCTTTGTATCTTCCCTAAAGAATTAGCAAGCATCATACCACAGAACTATATGCACACACATGTTCATGGCAGCACAGTTTCTAATAGCTAAAATCTTGGCAGCAGCCCAAATGTCCATCAATCAATGAATGGATAAAGAAGACAGTTTTTAAAAATATAACTCAACCATAAAAAGGATAAACTTGAGACATTTCTTTCAAACTAAATGAATGTACCTGGAGACCACAAGAAACAGGCACACACACTCAAGTATCACATGATTTCTCTGGTGTAAAAAACTGAAAGTGTAAATAAGGACCGAAATAAATAATAGATATTATGAAATATAAATAAAGTATTCAAATGGGAAAGGGAACTAGAGAGGAAGGAGAGGGAAGAGAAGGATGAGAAAAGAAGAAAAGAGAATAGAAGGGAAAAAATGAAACAAACCTTTTGTAAGTTAGGAGGGGAAGAGAGGTTAAAGGGAGGGGAGAGGAATAGGAAAAAGAAAGAATCAAGATATATACAGGTACAAATTTTCTCTGATGAATGGTATCATTATGTATCTCTAAAATGTATGTATAGGGCCGACCAGATAGCTCAGCAGATTAAAGAGCCTGCTTAGGCAGATGCAGGGACTGGGGTTTGATCCCCCACTTGCCCTGTGAGACGGTGATTGAGACTGGGTGTGGTGGTGCACATCTATAATCCCAGTGCTTGGGAGGCTGAAAACAAAGAGAATCACTAGAGTCTGTAGAATGAGACTCTGTAGACCCTGTACTAAACACATTTTTAAAATAATAATAAATACAATGTACCCATAAAATTAATTTAAAATTTAGGACAACTGGAGTTTAAAATGTCTGATATCCAGTTTGGCATTACCCTTCCTGTACAGTACTAGGACGTGAAGCTGAGCAACGGATTTGACACAGTACAGGGCTGTGGTTCTTTTCCAGGGGCTCTGCTTCCCTTATCTCAGTTGTTGTGAAATGCCATGGATCTCATGCCTGTGAGAGAACTTTGTAAACTGCAAAATAAGGTAAAACTCTGATGTGTCATTTACAACCCCTGTGACTCCTGGGATGAGTTGCTCTAGAGTGAGTTCCTCTAGCCACGAGTTAAGGTCGTGTTCAGGACCTGGTCCAAGTTCAGCCCGCAGCAGTCAGGCCCCGCTAAAGTGCTGGAGGATTCACATGTGTGTGTGTGTGTGTGTGTGTGTGTGTGTGTGTGTGTGTGTGCCCGTGCACCCCGCCTTCTTGCTGATCCCGGGAGGAAACCACTCTGCGCTCTGTGATCTCTAGTGGTTCGAATGAGGCAAGAGTGCCATCTGGCTGGTTAGGATCGGTGGGCCTAGCACAGTGAGGGCTCCCGCGTGGTCTTAAAAGACTAAACCAGTTTTTAATGTTATTAATATTCCTGTGAACATGGCATTTAACGAGGGTCAGCTGAATAGTCAAGTGTTTGGACTAATGCATTTTTCAGGAAGTTCCTGGAGTGAGCAATAAGATTATCTGCCATTTCATCAATCTGGGTAAGAGTTTTCTGGGTTAGAACATTTAAGCGTAGACAACAAGCTGCGCCTGTATGGACAGTACATTATTTTTTCCAAAGAACCTTCGCATAACTTCCATTTCCCCATTTGTGTTAGTTTTTTTTTCAGACAAGTTCTCACTGTATAGTCCAGGCTGGTCTTGAACTCATGATCTCTGCTTCAGCCTCCTGAGTGCTGAGATTATTCACATAGACCACCATGTCAGGCTTTTAAACATCTTTTCATTCAGTATTTCCCCAACTCACTTTACCACAGCACTGTTTTCTTCCAATAAAAGCTGTGAACATGCCAGGGAACAGCCCACGGTAAACAATGACCACGAAATCATTTCCATGAGTGAGTCACTGATTCTCAGAGGTGAGTCCCAGACTGCACGCGTCAGCATCCCTTGGAAACGTGTTAGAAGCCGGCCTCACCTACTAAATCAGAAACCAGGGCTGTGGTCAGCAGGCTGCATCTTAATCCACCCTCTTGATAACTGACGCCGGCCACAGCTGGAGACTTGGAAAGTTCTCCTCTCCTCTTTACTTTTCCACCCAGTGCAGAACTGATATAGGTGTGTGCCTAAGCGGGCAGATACCTGATTCCTTCCAGCCTCCCAGTCCTTTAATACTAGTCTGCATTTTCTTAGTGGACGTGGAAGTAAACCACTTTCTGGTAAAGGCTGTGTACCTGTTCTTCCTATTTTGATTCATATGTTTAGCATTTCTACATATTTGCATTCTTTGTACAGAATACTCTCCCTGCACTAATATTAATGCATTTGGAAGGATATACAGTTCACTCTAGATTTTCGAAGGCAGCTGGAAGAAAGAGGTTGCACAGCATGGGGCCATCATTTTATCTAAACCAAATGAAAAGCAACCACTGAGGTGTCTCGTCTCCTTTTTCTCTTCTTGGCTTGACCTCCCTTCCTGTTCTGGTTCTACATTGGCTTGTTGACCTTTACTTCCACTGGCAGCTAAGTTTCATCTCCACTCAATTCAGAAGTCCACAGACCAGCTACTGCTAATTAACACTATCATCAAGAACGTGAAGGATGGAGCTGTCTTGAGACTACAGATTTTGTTTTTCCTGTCTCCAAGCTCCACCACAGCTCTGCTCAGTGAGGATGACATCTTAATTTTCCCAGCTTACACCAAGTTCTGCAATAGTATATTTCTACTTTGTCAGATCAGATTCCAGAGGCCCTCTTAGCTTAGAGCTCCACACTGCCTGTGCTTCCCACAGCGTGGTGTGGGTCCTGTGCCAACTCTTCTGCCTCCCTCCTGGTAGCTCCTGGGAGCAAAGCCCCAGAGGCCAATGCAGGCTGCACAGATGTGGTGTTATTTAGGACTCATCCCTGAGGTAGTGCACACACAAGAGGGTGGTGTGCAGCTACCAGCCTCAGATGCTGAATCATCTAGGAAGCTTTTCAAAATGCCCCATCCAAGGCCATATTCTACACCAAATAAATCAGAAGTGCTGGTGTACCAGCTAAGCATCAGGAGTTTTTAAAAGTTCCCTAAGAGCCAGACATAGTGGCACATACCTGTAATGTCAGTAATCTGGGATGCTGAGGCAGATGATCCCAAATTTAAGGATAACCAGGACAACTCAGAAGAGACATGCTCTCACGCCGAGAAATTTTAAAACTGGGCTAAAGTTGTTTTCTCAATGGTAGCACTTGCCTAGTGTGCACAGGGTCATGGTACAATCTCCAGCACTGAAAACAAACCAAAAAAATCCCTAGAAGCCTTCTTAAGTAATTTCAATGTGTAGAAAATTTGCAAGCCACTAATCTTGGTAGCAAACAAAAACCCATCTCTATGCTAGACATTGTCACAGTTTTGTTCTAAATACTTCACATCATCACTAAAGTATATTTCCATCCTGCTATTTCACAGCTGGGAAACTGAAAACACAAAGAGACAATGTGACTCATAGGGGAAGGCCACAGATGAACTGTCGAGGGCGGAAAGACCAGCCCATGGTATTCATATTTATGCTGTGGTAAATACAGTGTCATTCTTTGAATCCAGAAATTCATATATAAGGGCTGGTAGCTTGTTGGTGAAGGGTGAACTTAGCATGTTGAATGAGGTCCTGGGTTACATCCCCAGGAGCCAACAATAACAACTGATGATTCCATGCATGGTTAAAGTCCCACATTACTGACACTCTTTTTTGTCCCCAGGAAACCTCAACTTTTATATTTCAGAAGCCTAAAACTAGAGAAATAGAAGTGATTGTGTTTTTGGAAAAAGTTAATTGGGGATTAAATTGGGAACCTAGTTGTCCCTTCCCCTTTGGCTTACTCTCTGTCTCTCTCTGTCTCTCTGCCTCTGTCTCTGTCTGTGTCTGTCTCCATCTGTCTGTCTGTCTGTCTGTCTGTCTTTCTCTCTGTCTCTCTCTCTGTCCCTGCTGCTATTGTAGTTATGGTGTTTTTCATCTGCCACCCCCGCTCACTTCCACCCAACTGCCTTCTTTCTACCTTTGCCTGACCACAGGCTGCAAACTTGAGCCAAAATAAATATTTCCTCCTCTAAGTTGATTTCTGTGAGATACTTTATCATAGCAACAGAAAACTGACTGACAGATGAAGTCATATGGAAGGAATGTAGAAAACAGACCTGAGCATTGAAGGTTGAGTCTCTGTGATGCCGAGAGGCCTGGGAGTGAGGAGGAGTGGGCAGGCTTACATGGACTGACGGGAAGAGAGCTATTAGAGTTCAGAGCCCAGGCAAGGAAAGGGGTTCAAGGTGAAGAGCAATTGTCTGAAACGGCTCTGCGATGCCAAGTAGGCCAAGTTCAGGTTCAGATGATGTCTATTGGGTTTTGTGATATGCCACTGAATTTGACAGAAGGGGATTCCTGAAAGGCTCTGATCTAAGCGCTTCATTAGAGAGGGTTTAACAGAGTTTGAAGACAACATTTCTGGACCATTCTTTGGACAAAGTCAATTGGATTCTTGCAGATCTTTTCTTTGCTGTATTCCCAGGAGGTTCATGCCCTCTTAGCTCCTCTGTGCTGTTTCAGAGACCCCAGCCACACGCCTGCTAAGTACAAGAAATGGTGACAACTGCAGTTCCTTTTTCATGGATCACAGCCAGGGTGACTGCAAGGTTGGAGCTTTGAAAGCGAAAGTCAGCACACTTGGCCAACTAGGCCACATCCATCACTCGGAGTTCTTATGCTGCTGTCATCCCAGACAAAGTATTTGTGACCAAAACCAGAGCAACCATGGTGCTTCAAATACTTTACTGCATTGTTCTCTCCAGAAAAGTGCTGTTGTAAAACAAAACATCACAAAACACGCATGTGCGCACACACGTACACACACACACAGAAGGAGGGATGTAGCTAAGATGATTTGGGCTCAGAACGGTTTCTGTGCTTTCTGGTTGAGATAAGGTATCCCTGGGTTGCTCAGGCTGGTCTTAACTTCCGGGACCAGAGATCCCTCCACCTCAGTTTCCTGAATAAATGTGACTACAGGTGAAAGCTTCCACTCTTGGCTAGGGTGGATGGGAAAAATAACATTTGTGTATGCTCATAGGAAAGATTCAGTGAGGAATAAAATAAAAGACTGGCATAAACAGAAAGAGAGCTGGGGACTTACAGAGTTGAGAATCACGTGCCCACTGAAGTGGTGATTTTTTTTTTTAATTTTTTTTTTAATTTATCTGTGTGTGTGTGTGTGTGTGTGTGTGTGTGGCCAGCTCAGCCCACCAGGGGGCGGGGCTGGCTGGCATGTGGTGCTGGGGGATTGAACCGCGGTCCCTGTGCTTTGTTTAGCTTGTTCTAAGTAGGTGCTTTAGACCACTGAGCCATCTCACCAGCCCGGTGATTTTTTTTTAACCAATCCATTTTTAAATTCTTAAATTCTTGACATTATAGAACTAAACTGAAATTAACATTCCACTCTTGCCTTTCTTTCTTTCTTTCTTTCTTTCTTTCTTTCTTTCTTTCTTTCTTTCTTCTTTTTTTTTTTTTTGCAGAACTGGGGATTGAACTCAGGCCCTTGTCCTTATTCTACTGAGCTATCTCCTCAGCCCCAAAATTCAGTTGCATTTGCCAGGGAAGTGCTTATTCCACTGAACCAACTCCCCAGCCACCACTCTTATATTTCTTATTGACAAACAGAATATCCATGAGCCAAAAAACCCAAAACAACTAAACAGGGAAAAGCTTATAAAACTAAATATGGATCCCAGCATTAACAGCTGAACAGAGAATGTGATTTTTTAAATTCTTAGTGGATGATAAGGTGTAGAAACTGAACACTTACAAATTATTTAAAACCTGGAATCACTGACCAGAAATTACACAGTTGGATCATAGGAAAACAGCAGAAGAGGGTTATGAGTGAATCTACACCGTTCTAGCTGCACTCCATGCCCTTCTCAGAGGAAAGCCTGGCATTGATTAGGTATTGGGCCAGACTAATGCTGGCAGCTGAGCCAGTAATAGTAACCTGCCTACCAGAAAAGCCTTTGACTGGATTAGCAATTTTGATCTGGGCCTCGGACATCTGGTGGATCTCATTCATGTTGGCACCCTGGCGCCCGATTATGCAGCCAATTAAGTTATTTGGGATGGTGAGTTCATGGGTGGTTTGAATAGATGCATCCAAACTTGCCTAATAGCCTTTCACCTCTGGAGAGCTGGAGTCAATTCCGGCGAATCCGGTCCCGCCGTGCATCATGGCAAAGTGAGACTGTTGTCTTGCCACCTGGTTCAGCTTGGCCAGATCGAGCGGAGAAATGGTGTGTTGTCCTTGAATCGAGTAGGCGTCCAGAGGGGGTCCCTCCAGGTCGTGGGCAGTGTGGGGGTAGCCCGCAGCGTCGCTGCAGCGATCTTGGCTGCCTGCGCAGATGACCAGAGAGCTGGCCAGCATGGGCTGGTACGGAATGGTCATGACTCTCCCTTACGGAGACTGGGAGAGCGTCTCCAGCATGACCAGGCAGATCTGCTTGACACACTCGGTCCTGAAGTGTGATCTTGCTCAAACCATAGATGCATCCATATTCTAGGATCACTGTTCATACAATGTGGCACCTTACACGTGATAGAAACATAAAATTTAAACCCAGTATTTCATATTTAAGCCTAATACAATTGGCAAAGAGAGTTTGAGCTACAGCTCAGTGATAGAGCATTTTCTAGCATTTGTGAGCACCTGAGTTCAATCCCCAGCACTGAGAAACATCCTGACACAAAAGTTATTGGCCAGAGAGGTACATCCCTATAACGCCAGCTCTCTGGATGCCTGAGACAGGAGGACTGCAAGCATGAGCCTAGCCCGGACAATTTAACAATGCAGTGAGAGCCCATCTCACAATAACGATTTAAAAAGTATAGAAGGATTGGGGATATAGCTCACAGTGAAGGCCCTGGGTTCAACTCCCCCTCCTGCAAAGTCGATGCTTTGGTCTGTGAGTGTGTGGTAAAATAGGAAATTCATATGTTGTTGGTGAGGGTGTAAGTTGGTACAGTATCTGTGTGGAGACATGAATAGCTAGCGGGAAACTGAAGGCCTTGGAGGTGAAGGGTCTGTTCACCTCGGAAATTTACCCCAGGAAACTGACCTGCAACTTAGCCTCG
>NW_004524671.1:6814492-6815640 GCF_000260255.1 Octodon degus | reverse complement strand
CTTGACTTGATGGTTTGTGAAGAAAAATCTGCTGTTATTCTGATGGGTTTTCCTTTAAATGTGATCTGTTTCTTTAGTGGCTTTTAGTATACTGTTCCTATGCTGAATTTCTGGAATCTTGATTATTATGTGTCTGGGTGTGGTTTTCATTGGATTGATATTATTTGGAGTTCTATATGCTTCGATTACAGGAATGTCAGATTGTTGTAGAGGGCTATTTAATGCAATGACATATCCTGTCTGCTATGCTGACAAGTGACTAAAACAGGGAGGTTTCATATAAAGTGACAGGGAGTGATTTCCAAAAGTTCTCAACTGACAAAAAGAAAGATAAAAAACAGATTTACTAGGCAGGTATTTCTAAATTCTCTCTTTTTTTTTTTTTCAATATCTATTTCCCAGCACTGTGGAAGGATGAGGCAGAGGGACACAAAATTTAAACTCAATCTGAGCAAAGATGACTTAATGAGACCTTGTCTCAAAATAACAAACAGTGCTAAAGACATAGCTCAGCACAATGGCGATATATCTGACATCTATGTTTCTTGACTTAACGTGCTTAAGCACTTGACTTAAGGGTACCTCTGCCACACTTCATGCATCATTTGCAATTTTTTTAAATTTTTTTTTTATTTATTTAATGTGTGTGTGTGTGTGGCCAGCTCAGCCCACCAGGGGGCAGGGCTGGCTGGCATGTGGTGCTGGGGGATTGAACCGCAGTCCCTGTACTTTGCTAAGCTTGTTCTAAGTAGGTGCTTTAGACCTCTGAGCCATCTCACCAGCCCCATCATTTGCAATATTGAGGAAGCTTATTAAGCAATGTTTGTATCTGGAGTTCTTGTTCAGTCAGTATGGCAATTCTTGTGCTCAGCTCACAAAACTCTACAAGCCCCAGGCTGCTCTGAACCTTCCTAGGACCCATTCTCCCTGCTCTCTAGCATCCAGCGCTCAGTTCTTTTCCATGCAGCCCTCTTTCTATCCCCTTTCTCTGTGGGAAAGGGCTACATCCTTGTGATCATTCTTGTATCTTTCCCTATGAACTCTCACACTCTAAAGACAGCATCCAGCCAAACCTTCCCACAAGCTTCCAGATGGGAACCACAGGAATTCCAGAAGCCTTCCAGGGGCTTAAAGGTACCCTGCCATGA
>NW_004524671.1:6803250-6812922 GCF_000260255.1 Octodon degus | reverse complement strand
GTCAGCTTTAATTTTTAAAAAATTTGAAGAGTTGTATAAGAGCACCTTTGAACATGTTAAAAATTTGATTTCCTTAATTTCTAGCTTTAAGAATATTTAATTTATGTGAGTATTTATTTTTCCCTAAACCAATCAGTATTGAGGACTTTTACAAGGATTTGATGTCTAATTTGGTAACATTTTAGAGGTAGGAAAATACTACGTATATACATGTATGCATGTGTATATATAAAAATATAAACATAAAGCAGATACAAATAAGACACATGACTTCTAGTTTTAAAGTTTCTATTCAATGAAATGAGCTTTATTACAGAAGAACCAGCTCTCATTCTTTCCCCACCTTTATATTATCACTAAGATTGTGTTCCTGGCAGTAGCCAGTTGCTCAAGGTGAAGTTTAGGTATTTCCACAAATCTTCATGGAGGAGACCCTAAGATTTCCTTTCCTCCGATGAATAATCTGTGACTGTGGACTGAATTTTGACAAGGGATTGAGGGGGAATCAAGCGACCCCTGTATGTCTCCAGAGCCCCTGAATGGATAATATATCCAGCCTGTCTCTAATTACTTTTTTCAGCCTTAGGTAGTTGCTGGGGTCCATGAGCCCCTCAAAAGCCAGGAGTAGGGGAGAATGTATTATTTTAAGGTTTGAAATTCCTGTGCTGAATTGATAGCTTTGATCTTCATGGGGCCCCAAGTGTCCCCAGTACTTATCTGTCTAGGATTCAGTGTCATGGATTTGGCTATCTGTACTTTTTTCACCGTTGGGGTAGGAGGTATGGTTGAGAGTAGGTGATTGGAACTTGGAATGGGGTGAGCAGGGGCCAGCTCTTGAGTGACCTGAAGTTTCGTGGCTGCAGGGCATCAGGAAGGGCCTGGCAGGATAGATAACGTCATGGAGGAAGTGGGGTGAAGCAATACAGATGGGAAATTAAAGACAGATGAAGAGAAGGTAGAAGGTGGCAAAGAGAAAGAGAAAGCAAATGAAGAGAGAGCTCATTCTGAGCCAGTGTGGAGAGATCCCAGTCTCCAAGAGGATGCCTTTGAAATGGCCATTCATAAACTTATGCCATTTCTTTGTGTATATTTGTAAATTTTTTTTTGAGACAGGCTCTCCTTGTTGCCCAGGCCGTCCTTGAATTCATGGACTTCCCCTCTCTACCTCCTGAGTAGTTAGGGTTATAGGCATGTGCCACTCTATTTGGCTACTTTCTACCACATTTGAAGCTATTCAATTGAATTAGGATAAAGGGAAAGAAAGTTCCTGAAAGATTTACCCCTTGGATCAACAGGAAAAAAAATTGAAGAGGAGCTGTGAAAAGTAGCGCTTAATTAATTCCTTTGCTTTGCAAAATTCCTGGGGAGCTAAGTAACAAACAAAAAATCAAAACACAACAATGACAACAACAAACTCACAGAAGATCAAAGAAAGAATCTCTCTGCCCAAACAAGCAAGTTCACACCTTCCCATACTTTATCATCCAGAGCACTGGTCCAAGAACTGAGCCCCAAGAAGGATGCTTCAGTTGCTGACCACAGTGCATCACCTGAGTGGGGCTGGGGGCTGTCCATGGGCAGCTTTGGCAGTGGTGGTGGGAGGGTCCCATCTTGAGCTGCATCATAGCACATAACAACTCAAATCAAAGCAGACCCATTCTCAGGTAAGGAAAGACTTTACTCGACAGGATTTCTGCAATAAGCCAAACAAAGTGAGTTCTAACAGGGAAAAGGCTCTATTGTATGACTCTTTGGGGAGAGGCAGAGGGAGGTAAATAAAGTTATGAAGAATAAGTACCAGGAAGTGGGACATACAGGTGGCATGACCGGACAAATGATAAGGTCAGGTTTTACTTGTGGTCAGCTGGGAAGGACTTCTTGGAAAGAGAGCAGCATCTCAATTTTCCTTTAGGTTGCCAAAGGCTTTGGAGGAGAGAAAGCTGACCAAAGGTTGGTCAAGGAAAACTTTGGCAAGATGGGTCACTGGGGACCAAGGAGTTAGGTCATCATTTAGAAGCAGAGAATGAAAAGCAAGAGGCTGTTTATGGCCTTGTCACTTGTAACCAAGGAAGTTAGTTATCCGTAGGTCTTATCTAAGTTATGTCAGGAAATGTGGTTCTATGTAGTTAGTGGTTTCCCAGATAAAGAAATGGGCAAGGGACCTCTTTAATCTTCAATGTTTTCCAGCTTGACAAAGGTGGGGTCAAGTTGAACATTGCCCCTTATTTGAGTGCACTTGTAAGTACAGTTCTACTCTGATTACAAAATGTTAATCATAATATAAATGTGTCCTTGTGATAATAACCATCTATCAAGCCCCCCCTCTGTCATTAATTCTAGAAAGTTGGTGTTCGTAATCACCAGTTTGCTTTTGGTGCAGTTATTGTGATTGCTAGCAAGGCTTGTCTTTCCATTTTCTGCTGCGCAACCTGGAGCTGGGACTCAGCAAACCATGTTTCCTGTAAGGCTTTGGCAACAGAGAGGCACTGGAGGAGGGCAGAAGACTGTAGGCAGGGCAGGGATCACTCCTTCACACTTGCTTGGCCATCCTGCAGCATTACCCAGCAAATGTCTCTTCTGGCTGCTCCAGTTTCTAGGATTTAGTACATCCTAAATTTTTACTTTTAGAAACAATTGCACCAGCCAGGGAACTCTCTCCTCAGGGTCTCCCTAAAAGTCTGTCTTTCAGTTCTGGAGCTACACAGTGCTTCCTTCTCCCAGCTCAGTGGTAGCTGCTTCTCTGGCTGCCTTTCCAATCCTCCATTACCTGTTTTAGCAATTCCTTAATTTCTTGGGTTTTTTTTTTTTTTTTTTTTTTTTTTTTTTTTTTTTTTTTTTTTTTTTTTGTATTTTAGGGAAGGGTCTACAGGGTGTTCAGGGTCTCACTACTAGATCAGACTTGAAGTGATCCGCCTGTTTACAGCCTCCCAAGTGCTGGGATTACAGGTGCACACCACTTTCATGCCCGGTCTCAATTGTCATCTCAGCATGCCTCAGGGATGGAGGCCCGGTGCATGCAGGCCTGGGGATTGAACCCTTGGCCCCTGGGCCTGCTTGCGGGCACTTTAATCTGCTGAGCTATTTGGCTGGCCTGATTCTTTAAATTCTCTGTAAAAATAATTACGGCAGTGTGTGTTTTCTCACTGAGCCCTGACTTACAGAACTCTAAATCACTCAGAAAGATCTTCTAAGCTATATGTATGGAATTACGATATATATTATTGCCATACATTAAAAATAGATTACTTTTATGGCATGCACGTGGTATCCAAGGGACAGGACACATTGTAAAAGGGAACCTTTAAAACTCTGTTGCTTGGATTTGCAATTGTTTTTCTGACCAAAATATTATACATTTGAGTTAGATAGGTACACTCATGTTCATAATTTGAGTTGAAAAAGTATAATAGGGTACAAATTGTGTTAAGCAGTAGTATTACCCCTGCTTTTGCCACATATATTTAAAGTTCTAGCTATTAACACCAGTAATAAATTTCAACTACCTTTTCTGAAAGTGAAAGGTGTGCTGTTAGGGACTGGGAGTGTGGTAGAGTAGAGCATTTGCCTAGCAAATGGCCTGGCTCCTCCTGCCCCAACAACAGTAACAGCAGCAATAAAAAGCATGTCCGTGTAAGCATTTTACAAGTTGATTTGAAGCATGTTTGATGTAAGCCCAGGAAGAAAAAACTAGCCAAGTGAAAATAGAGGAAACATGGCTTGTACTAGAGAAAAACAACAGGCTAATACTAAGATTTATCAACTTAATTTCATAAGGCATTGTGAGGATTTCATAGCCTACTTGCCTTTACCTAGTTTTACTCAGGGAAAGTAAAAACGTTATTTTGTGGTATTATTAAGGTTATTATGATGAAATACAAATTCATCATATTTTGCAGAAGATGTTTTAAGTTCATAGTTTTGTTTCCATGACAAAAATAAAAACCATAGATTAAAAAGTGCTTGCCTAGTCCCCTTGTTCTAGAACTTGCACACAACACACTGTAAGAAAATTCTTACATAGAATTAAGGCAAGAAGTTCAATATTACCACTAACATTAACCCCTCAGCTATCGTTCCTGCTGGTGGCCTGGGTCGCATTGCTTTACGCAGGGAGGTTCTGGCTTGGGGTGAAGGGGCAAGGTGGGAACGCAAGTCCTTGCAAGGGGTGGCTCAATAAACAGAACCCCGGGGTTAACGAAGATCGGCGTGGTATAGCTAGTTTACACGTCCGTTAGGGGGCACTGCTGGCCTCTGCCTAGGAGTCCTCCTATACTCCCCCACTACGCAGCCACCTAGAGTTTGCAAATGCTAAGTTTAGTAAGAAAGGTTCCTTTGGGACACAACATAGCCGACGTGGCCACTTTTAAGCTTTACTTGACGCCTAGACAGCGTCAGAAGCCGGGCGCGGTAGTACACTCTTGTAATCCTCGGGACTGAGAAGAGCAAGGCCGTCAAGTACAAGTTCGAGGCCAGCCAGGCCACAAATTTAGTGCCACCCTGCCTTAAAAAAAAAGAAAAAGAAGACAAAAAGACTGACGATATAGCCCCATGGAAAAGCGGCGCTGGGTTCCATCCCCAGTACTGCGGGTGGGCGTGGGGAGCGTTTCTCCCTGGTTATAAAACGTATTTCCATTTTAAAAATCAGACTAGTAGCACTTCTCTCGCTATTTGCCTGCGAGGAAGGAAGCACAATATTCTTAGAAAACCCCGCTCGAGCTCATATTCCTGACGAAATTCGCAGACCAAGCACCCAAGGCGCAAAGAGGAAGAGAGTGGAAGCGGCGGCTGGGTACTCTGCGGGCGGAGTCGGAGGCGCCACGCCCCTTGCTCTGCGCCCAAGCAGGTGGGCCTGGTGGGCGGGGCCTCGGGGGCAGGTGGGCGGGCTCGGAGGCGGGGCTATTGGGCGGGGCCGGCCGCGAGGTGCAGGCGCTGCAGCGCGACTCTAGCCCACAGAGCGAGCTTGAAGCCCAGCGCGCAAGGCCGGAGCTGCCCTGCATCCCAGGCGCGCCTGCTCAGGTAAGCGGCCGGCGCCGTCCCGCGGCGGGAGGCGGGAAAGGATGGAGCGTGAGCGGGCTCCGGCCGAGCGCCGTGCTCCGGGCGGTGGAGGCTTCTCCCGGGGCGAGGAGCAGCCCGGGCCACGCGTGCAGTGGCATCCTTCGCGACAATCCCTCCGTGGGTGCCGTGCGCGCCGGGCTGGGACGCGGTGCCTGCGCCATCTAGAAGCCGCTTGCGGGCTCTGGACCGACCCGCGGAGGGAGCTTGGCGACCCCGGGGCGCGGCGGGCGTGGGAAGCAGAGAGCAAGCAGGTAGTCGTGGACGTTTTGGGGTACCAGAGACTTTCTTTAACTTCGTTCCGTCCTAAACCAGGCCGGGAAGGGGCGTCGTTACCCCCGGGTCACTGCCACGCCGCCTGCGCCTTGGCCCCCCGAGATGCCAGCCTGGCCAGAGCCAGGTCCGGGGAGCCGGCGCTGCAGGGTCCGTCCCCGAGACAGGGGCTCTCCTTCTCGCAAGAATTTCACTCCCCTGCCAGGTTTCTGTCTGTTTTGTTTGTTTTAGTATCTGCCCCGAGTCAGCAGCACCCCTCTGGGGGTGACTGGCTTTCCTCGCGGCCCCTCTCCATGAGAAGCGAAAGGCGGTCGCTGCTCGCGCCCTCCCGCGCTCTCGCCGAGGTCGCGGTGCTGGTGAGGTCCGAGGCGCGGGCGCCCTTTGGCCCGCGCGGCGGTGTCTACGCGGGATCTGCCTCGCTCGCTGCTTTCTACAGAGAATGCGGGAGTCTTTATGCAAATAATGGGACTAGGTACAAATTGAAGGAGGTGCGATGATGTTTAAAGGAAACTGATGCACAAGATGACAAGGTGAGCACAGCTTTCTGCGGCCAGAAGTTGGTGGCGGAGACATAGGGGCGGCCGCTGAGATTTCCCTCTGGCATCCCCCTCCCCCATTTAGAACTCTTCTGAAAGAAAGGTTTGTTTTTATAAAAGGATTAATGGTTTTTAAAGATCAGTGTAAATTACCTCCTTGGAGCTTAGGCAGCTACAGACAGGCCTTCTCTGCTGGGAGATTTGGTAACAGATTTTAGCTCTGGCAAGGAGGAAAACTCAGAGTGTATGGCTGGCTGACTGGCTTTCTTTTTCCTTCTCTCCCCTTCCTTCCTTCCTTCCTTCCTTCCTTCCTTCCTTCCTTCCTTCCTACCTTCTTTCCTTCCTTCCTTCCAAATAGTACTTTTGGGAAATCTTGCTTTCCTAGAAATGGCCAACTCCCCAATTTTTAACTGCAGTACACCATGCCATGAACTTTAAAAAAGTGCTTCGCTAGTAGATAAAGCAAACGGAGGATGATTCCCCGTGTCTTGTGGGTGAGGCTGTGAGGGTCGCCTGCTTCTTCAATCTGAGGGCTTTAACCTCTGCTTCAAATCTGTGTAGGCTTCTGACCTTCGTCATTATAGTTCGTCTGTGACTATTTACCTGTATAACACAATTCCCATGCAAGTTGCTATTCTTTTCTACTCTTTCATTTGTAAGCTAGTTGCTTAATTAGAAAAACATGTCCAAGGGCACTTGCGATGTACCTCGTGGTACAGCATTTGCTTAGAGTGTTTAAGGCTCTAGGTTAGATCACCACTACCAAAACCAAAACAACAAAAATCTTTCTTGAAACTGGGATCATAAAATCTCCCACCTGCAGGGACAGGACAGGTAATATGCAAGATAGGTGACCTATAAATCTGGGAGGGCTTGGGCACATCCATCTTGTAATTCTGCAGGAATTCCAGCCCACTGTAGCCAAATCCTCTTTTAGTTTCTCCCCCCCCAAAAAAAATAGCCAAAAATCTTTACTTTTTATAATATACAACATAAGTTAAAATACTCACATTTTTTTTCCTTCTTTTTTTGGTACCAGGAATCATACTCAGGACTTCACCCTTGCTGGACAGGCGTGTGCCCTGGCTCCCTTTTTTCCTTCTTTAAAACAAAGAATCAAATTTGATTCATGTATCATCCATGTGCTGCTCTCTGCCTTATAAACTGTATATAATTATACAGTTTTCAAGTGAATGGAAAATTCTGAGCTACGATGTAGATGTTGTACATTTTTCATGAAATGATGTAGGAGACAAATTAGACCTGTTGGAAATGGCCTCTTTTGACTGTCAAATGCTGCTTTCTATGAAGTGTATAGCTATTATAGCTATCGTGAGTAATGTAGTCTATGGGAACAATTGAGGACTCCTATCATTATTTGAATATTCACTGTAATGAGAAATGTACTCATGGTTCTTGGTCAAAATGGCAAATACCTAACTATATTAAAAAGGAAGTTCCTAGCTGAACATGGTGGCCCATGCCTGTAATCAGCACTCTGAGAGGCTGAAGCAAGAGGATTCCAAATTTGAATACAGACTGGGCAATGTAGTGATTCAGTCTCCCTTAGTTTGAGACTAATTTAGTGACTTAGCCTTAAACCCTGTCTCAAAAATAAAAATCATAGGGGGTTCGATCCCCAGCCAGCTGTGCTGGCCCTGACCCTCAGGGCACACTGAGGCAGTCATTGAGACTCGGCATGGTGGCATGTGCCTGAAATCCCAGCACTTGTGAGGCTGAAAAGCAGGAAGGATCACTACGAATCCAATCTGTGTAGTGAAACCCTGTAGACCCTATACTAACTAAATACATAATAAATAAATAAGTAAATGGATTCTTTAAAAATAAAATAAAAATAATTTTTTAAAAAAGGGCTGAGGACATAGCTCAGGGTAAAGGCCCTGGGATCAGTCCCTAGTACCACCAAACAAAGGTACGGGGAGTTCACAAAGGCTGTTCAGATAAGCCAGGCATGTGTCTTGGCCCTGACACTGGCAGTGTGTCTGAGGGTTGGCCTGTTTCCTTGCTGTAGGTGGTTTGTTTGTTTTTTTTTGTATTTTGTACAGGGTCTCACAATGAAGCTTGAACTCATAGTGCTTCTCCTGTTTCCAGCCTCCCCAGCACTGGGATTACAGGCATGTGCCACCATGCCTGGACTCGGTTGCCAGCTTAGCGTGCCCGGGGACAGAACAGACGGGGCATGTGGTGCCAGGGGTTGAACCCCAGGCCCTGCGCTTGCCTAAACAGGCACTTAGTCAGCTGAGCTACCTCAATGGCCCTGTTACCACATTGTTTTAGAGTAGTGTTTCTCAGCCTTGGCACTTTGGACGTGTTGGGCCAGACGTGATTTTGGGGTTAGGGAATTGTCCTGTAGAACAGGATATGTAGCAGCATACCCAGCCTGCACCCCAAGGTGCCGATCCCATGCTCCCTCCAGTTACTTCAACCCCAGATGTCACCAGACATTGCTACGGGTTTCTTAGGGAACTATGTCACCCCTGGTTGAGGAAAAAGAATAAGTCAGATGCTTGTGAGCTCAACTACAGACTAAATTCAGGGAATGTGAGACTTTCAGTGATGAGAAAACTAATTGTAAATTCTTATTGTATATGCTCAAGATGTTCAACTTGTGTTTTTGATGTACACGTACAGAATGATTTGTTTCTTTTTGCGGTACCAGGGATCAAACTCAAGACCTTGAGCATGCCAGTCAGGTGCTTATGCCACTGAGCTGTCCCACCAGCCCTTCAAATTTAAATATCTGACACTTAAAAACATTTTTATCATAAAGATGACCAACCCAGTGTTCTCTGTAAACAGCTTACATGTCCTGCCAAGTTTTAACTTTGGAGAAATTTCAAACATCCAATGTACTTGTTAAATTGCATAGGATTTTAAATGTTGAAAACTAAGGAGGAATTTTATACTACTTTTCATTTTTCGTTTTAAAATATAGTCGATGTCTTCCTTTTTTTTTTTTTTTTTCCTAAGGTGATGACATACTGGTTGACCACGCTTGTTGACTTAGAAAAACTGACACAATCTGTAATGTTAGAACCCTGAACAAAACTAAAGTTGTGCTATTGAGATTTGGTGTGCATGTATCATGCTTGGAGGAAGATTCAGCTGTACAAAAACTGAATTTTGGGACTGAGAAGATAGCTCAGTAGAGTAAGGGCAAGGGCCTGAGTTCAATCCCCGGTTCAAAAAAAAAAAAAAAAAAACCCTGAATTTTGCTAACAGTAACGTTTTGTAAGTGGCTTTTGTTTTGCCTTTTTTGAGACAAGGTTTCACTATGCAGTTTAGGCTGGCCTTGAACTCACGGTGTAGTCCAGGTGGGCCTTAAAGCCACAGTGATCCTTCTGCCTCAACCTCCCAAGTGCTGGGATTATAGTGCATCACCATGTCTGGCCTAACGGCAAAGTTTTGCTAACAGCAAAAACTAAGACTGCACTGAATTTCAGTAGTATGAGAAATTCCATTGTAATGCATAGGAGCTCCATATGATATATGATGTAATTCCTACAAAAGCAAAAAAATACAGGGCTGGTCAGATAGCTCAGCAGATTAAAGTGACTGCTTAGGCAGACACAGGGAACAGGGTTTGATTCCCAGTGTGTTGTGCTGGCCCCGCCCCTGGGGCATGCTGAGATGGAGATTGAGACTGGGTGTGGTGGCACACACCTGTAATCCCAGTGCTTGGGAGGCTGAAACAGGAGGATCACTACAAGTCCAATCTGTGTAGTGAGACCTTATAGACCTTGCACTAAAGTACATTAAAAAAAAAAAAAAAAAAAAAAAAAAAAAAAAA